>NW_019174328.1:3992491-4592491 GCF_002260705.1 Seriola dumerili
TCGTTATTATGTATGTGTGTGTCTCTGCGTGTTTTTCATACAGAGTGTCTTTTACGTAATGTATCTTCATGCATGTGTGTTTGTTTAAGACCATCCCTCTGGGGTGTTATCGGTCCCTGTTATGTTTGTTCTGTTTGTACAGTACAGTGGGCGACTCATCCCCTAATAATGTGTGTGCGTGTTTTTTTGTTTGTTTGTTTGTTTTTGTTTTTTTTTTGACTCATCTGTTCGTAATGCTCTCCAATATAAACAACAATGGCTTTTAAAAATCACTGCTGGATGCCACGTCTTCACCTGCCTTGTCACTTGTGACTAATGGACATCACTTCCGAGTGCCTAACCACATTAATGTGAGCAGTGGGACTGGGCTGCCGGCTTATGTAATACTGCCAGCACAGTTTTCTGCCTCCAAACTCCCTCCTCCTCCTCCTCCTCTCCCTCTCTCTCTCTCCCTCTCCTTCCTCCTCTATCTCTCTGTGTCTCTCGCTCTCTCCCGGCTTGCCTGATGTGATGTGATGTGGCTTGGTTGCCTAGCAGCCATCCCCTTGTTTGAGTAACTGGGTAAGCGAAGAGATATCTGGTCTGCCGAACAACACACACATACACAGACAACACACACACAGACACACAGTGAGAGGCAGATAATGCCCCTGTTGTGTGGTTTTACAGGCTTGACAGTGTCTGTTTGATGTCTGCTGTTACCATGTGAGGTATGAGCCAGCTATAATCAATGTCTCAGGCTGGTGTAAATTGATTTGTGTTATGGGAAGAGTCCCTGTCTTTGCTCTCAGCAAACCCACAATTTCTTTACCCTTTTGCCTCCCTGCAGGGCTGCAAACACTAATCCCTGCCCTCTCTGTTTTATTTTAAACCTCCACTATCACCCACGTTCCCAACACTCCCGGCATGAAAATCTCATTTATCAATACTTTGATTTTCGCCAAGGAATTATCGATCACTGTCACCTCTTTTCTGCCGTCCGAAAAATCTATTTTTACTTTTTTCCCTCCTCGCTCGGCGGCTCTCCCTTGTTCCATCCTCTCCTCATTAGCGCTGTGTGTGACACCTACACAGGGGCTTCGGGAGATGAATGGTCTAATCCCTGTGGGTAAGGAGTGAAATATTACATGGTGTGCTCACACATGCAGAAATACACACGCGCACGCTGACAATGAGAGTCACATGAACACATTGTGCTGTACAGTACACATGCTCATACACACACACACACACACACACACACACACACACACATACACATGCCATGGTTTTGACAGCTCTGGTAAAAGGAGACAGATTAATGGAGGAAGTGGCCCGCTGAAAAGCCTTTCAGAACAACAACAGGCAGATGAAGCTCTATTGGTTTGACCGAGCCACAACACACACACATACACACACACACACACACATATATATATATATATATATATACAGTTCTTACACCAGGGGTCAATAAGCAGAATACATTACATCTTACTTATTGTATTTGCTTCTGCGTCATTGTGATGTCAGAGCACCCAGGTGTGTCACTCTCACTTCCACACCTGAGCATCATAAGACTGTCTGTGTGTGTGATAGGAGGGTGGATCCACGGACAAATTACTGTAAAAAAAATATGGTTTCCTATACACACACACCACCTGTATACACAGCATCATGAAATATGCCAAAGCCATATTAGACTGAATAGGGACCAATAACAAACAATTACACAACAATAAAAGGTGGTGACCCCTTTGAGTGAGGTGTGTGTGGGCTTGGTATTCAGGTCACTGTGGTGTGTGTGTGTGTGTGTGTGTGTGTGTGTGTGTGTGTGTGTGTGTGTGTGTGTGTGTGTGTGTGTGTGTGTCGATGCCAGCTCTTGCAGGGGCATATGGGGGGCACGGGCTGGGTGGTGCTAGTGTAGGGCGCCAAGAAGGAAACCATAAACCATCATTGTGATGTCCAAACAAGGCCGGAGAGTCATGGATGGGTGAGGGGTGTGATGGAGGTTATGAGGATCAGATGTGGTTCCATAATCTCATTTATAAATAAAATGGCGGATACAGTAGATGTATACATAGTTCATCCCCGAGAGTCAGATGTGTTCCAGCAGAGTTCAGAGCAACAATGTTTTCAGAGTTTACATGCTGAGAGTGTGCTGAGAAAGTATTCAAAAGGCTGTAAAGAAAATAGCCTAAAGGTGAGGAGTGAATCCAGTATATTCTCAGAAATACAAAACATCAAACTATTCTTTTAAAGCTTTTATACTCCTGTATAAAATATAATACAGCTGTGAACAGAAAGTACAAGTGTGAAGGCAAAAAGGTCACATTTTCAAACACACAAAAACTCTTTTGCTCTGCAACCCACAAGCCGCAGCCCAGATAACCCTGTTGAACGATATGAAATAAGAGTTATTATCCTCACATTGTTGCCACACACACACACACACACACACACACACACACACACACACGCATCAGACAGATTACTGGACCCGCTCTGATGCTCATTTATGAGGCTGAAATGATCAAGCGCAGAGTCCAGTAATACCGCAGTAAACAGCAGCTTGGCAGCCTCTGTGTTCTCTTCCATCAGTCACTTCAGCTCACCTGATCACCCTCCAGCTCTCTTGGTCCAGGTCCACACACGCCGCGGCGGTGCCAGCACCATTACCCACTTAAACAATGACCCCCCTTTGTTCGCTAACAGTCGCCTATTGGAGCTGATTAAACTTTTAAATGTCATTTAATAGAAGCGTAATGTTGCTCCAATGTGTCTGTCAGCAGCCTGAGGGAGGGGAGGGGGGGTAAAAGGATACCTGGTCACCCTCCATGCATGTCACACTGCCCGCTAAATTCCTCAGCTGGCTAGTCATCACCCTTAGTGTGGGATGTGGTGATGAGAGGGAATGTGACCTAGACTTAAAGGAGACACGAGGGAGCAGTACCTCTGAACCTGCCACCTCTTTGTCTGACCATCTTGCCGCTGGCAGGAGTTTCTCAAGGTGCTCGTGTTGTACAGCTGTGGAGAAAAGGGAGACGAAGCCCGGCCGGTTCTGTGATACAGGGAGGCCATTTTAGTTCAGCACAATGTCAATGAGCGGCGAACAAAGGCTGCTCTGTTTGAGGGTTTGTTTGTTTGGCGACCTTTAGCTGGGACTCAGCAACTGATAATGGCATTTGTCCCGCACCAGTATTGGATTATGGGTATTTTTAAGTAACCTCACATTCTTAGGAAATTCCAGCGGCCTGCCTTCGTCATCATTCTGGAGCAGTGTCACATTTTCTCAGCATGTTGTCCCGAGTTAGCTGTTAATTTGATGTCCTTGACTCTGGCCCAGCTGTACCACTGAGTAGCAGGGTCACCTCCTGCAGGAAGCTGCCAAAAACACAGATTTATCCCAGACCCTCGCTGATGTGCTACGCTGATGTGCTTCCTGAGTGTTCTCATTAAGCCGTTCCCGGAACCTGAAGTTGATGTTTGGGCTCCATGTATGACCTGCCCCGACACCAGATGCTCTTATGATCTTTGAATGCTACAATTCCACTGTGCCAGCGCAACTCAAATCTTAGATCACCCTCTCACCACCTCTCACAGGAAACAGTAGCACAGATTCAAAGATTGTGAGTGGAAAGATTTGTGCAGTGCATGCTTATATAGCCTTTACTGTGGTGCATGTGTTACCACACGTAATGATCAGTTTCTCTGAAGTGTTGATGCAAATTCCCCTTTCATCTTTTAGTAGAGAGCTTATTTATATATAAAAGATGTACATAGTTATGTGATTATTTTAAATGTTTTTAACAATTCAAAAAATTAATGGAAAATACTAATATGCTAATAAGTGATGATCAAGTTGTGAGAGCCTTTATGAAATGTGTGTTTGCAGTCTTGTGCATCACTTTGAAAGAGCGTCTTTAAAAAAGGATCACAAGTGCATGCTTGCATTTGCATTCATGGCATTGTGTGGCTGCTTGCGTATTCTTTGAAGAAACGTGCGTCTACGAGGGGGCCACTTGATTGACAGCGAAAGAGCGGGTGCCCGGCCATGCCTGTGGTCGAGGCAGGCTGTGGGAGATGGAGGGTGTTAAGTCGTCAGTATGAGGCATATGTCAGAGATCAGTGCTGGACTATGGAGATCACTGAGATGAGAAGGGAGGAAGGGCGCCGGGGGTTGAGAGGGACAGAGATTACTGGGGGCTTGGTGCCTTGACCACAGGCAGAATAGCTGCTCATCGCACACAAACATGCACACACACACACACACACACACATACACATCTCTCTCATTGCATCTTTCTCATCTATCTCAGTGGATACACATGCCCAGCTCTCCAGAGGCTGCGTGCAAAGCCCCGTGTTAATAAGATTGTCTTCCTCTCTGGGTGTAAGTGTGTGCTCCTTTGTCTCCACCATTATGACAGGGGGAATAAGAGCCCGGCTCTTGAACCTCTTCATGCTCTTAAGTGTCGGCTACTGAAGGAAAACAGAGTGGTGGAGATTAAAGTCGGCTGAGTAGATGTGCCGTGATAACGTCCTGTATACCTCGCCTGACTGTGGTGCTAAACAAAACACTTCACTGATTTCATTATGTCTATACAGGGGTCAACACAATGCCTCTTTATGGACAATATCTCATAACCTCCCAAATCCCCTTAGGTCCTCTGCGATCACTGACAAATAGTTCTTGAAATAAGCCTCTGCTTTTATGTTTGTGTTCACCCTGCTGACGTTCCCTTGAACATGACGTAAGGACAGTCCCTATCAGCTCAGGGTCAGTCAGCTGACCCTGAGTGTTAACCCACTAATGGAAGTGGTTTGAGATGTTGGATATGAACAACTCTTCACCAGAGCTAGGATGCAGCTAACCCATCTGTGACCTCAGGACTCCAGGAGTCTGTCACATGGCAATCCCAAATCAAACCTTGTGGAAAGATCAAAAATATATTTTTAACCTATTATCCAGCAGCAGGTTGCAACCTCATCTTCTCACAGATGTTTACAGTCTGCCAGGAATGATAAAATATTGTTCTTGGGGAAAACCATTGTTTAGTATTTCCACAGACGGCGCCAGGCTTTCCAGTTACATCACCACGAACATGGCTTCAGTTGTCTCTTCTTCACTGTACAAGCCGTGCTCCATGTCCTCCCATAGGGCAGCAGATGTAAAGGAGCATTAAATGTTGAATTGTTGTTATTGGTGTTTTTTTTTACCACTTGGGAGCAGGGTCATAAGCTGTAAACACATTTTATCATGTTTCTAAGTTATATGGCAAGCGTGTAAGCAAATTTGTAGATTGATAAACACACAAAAATTAGTCCAGATCCTCCATCAAAGTCATGACTAATTCTCTATGAATGAAGCCGCTGTATTACTGTTTGTTAACGGGACTGTGCTGTGTAATTAGTTGCTATGGGTGATTATTCATGCACTAAAATAAAGCTCAATCCAGTGGGCTTTAATTACTGTTGTACATCTTTTCTTCCTTGGATCCGATAGCTGAATCTGGGTGGGCAGTGTACGGATGAATATAACTCTGCACTCCCTCAACAACTGTCCAACTGGCCGTGGCACAAAATTCTGCCGCTCTTAGGCTTTGAGTGTCGAACATTTCATGAATATGAATCAGTGCTGACAAAGTGCGTACATGCTCAGCAAAACCCTTCTCTGAATAAGTAGCAGATAAAGAAGCATTGTCCCGGATCATACAAACAACAAATCTGCAGTGTGTTTTTATGTGTGTTTTTATTTTTGCACCTTTTCCCCGCCGTGTTGTAATCTACACCTCCATTATGCTCCACGCTCAGGTGATTCCTATCACCCCTGTTCTCCGTGTCCCGACATTATTGCCCATGTTTGTTTGGTTCGTCGGGAGGAAGAGTGAGTATGCAGAGTAGGTAGCGATAAGAATAGCTGTTTTATTGTGTGCCACTGCTTTGGCCCCTAATACTGAATGTGTTATCTGAGGGTGCAGCATGCCACACTAAGCTATGTGCATGTGACGCATGGCTGAGCAGCATTCCTCCTCCTGAGTGCATCGCAGGGCAGAGATAGTAGGAAGGCGAAGCAGCCTGACTGCCAACAGAGAAGGAGAGAGGAGCGAGAGCAGGCGAGAGGAGAAATGAAGGGAGAGAGCAATACCGGGAACATGTAGTTAAGTGGAATGAAGTACCCTTTGTTGCAGATAAGATCATTCTGCTTCCCTGGCTGGCGTCACAAAAGGGATTTGAGCACAACGAATGTAGCTGATTATGTCGTTGGCAGCCCACAAAATCCCTCACTGACATGCGGATAAACACTGGCCCAAGTAATGAGGGACGGGAGGTTTTCTTTCTTTTGTGCAGTCAAGATTTTACTTATTATTTTAATCAATAAGGCAGGGTCACATGAGATCTGCCAGTAGGTCGACAGGACGACGAGATGATAAAGGGATCAGGGCATTGTCGGAAATAAAGTCATCACTAGGGAACGTTGCGGAAAAAGAGGCTAAATGAGGGGTCCACGACCTCTGCGTTCAGACGGTCACCCAACTTCCAGCACGGTTCGTAGGCCCCTGGTCCCGGGGTTTTCTGTGGAATACAAAGGCAACACAATGACAAGTATTTACAGAGCGGTCTGAAGTGCTGAGGCCGTTGCTTATCTTCAGCATGATGTTTTGTTTGTTTGTGCATCCTGCTATGTATAGTTGCTTCAGAAAGTAATCAGACCCTTCACTTTTTAAATTGAATTTTAAACGCATAAAATTGACATTTTTTGCCCATCAGTCTACACTCAATAATTCACAATGACAAACTGAAAACATATCTTTTTATACATTTTTGACATATTTATTAAAAATCAAAAAGTGTAATCTCTCATTTACAATATGTAGAGGCTCCTTTGGTTTGGCTTTGCACACCTGATTTTGGGCAGTTTATTCCAGTCTTCCTGACAGATCTTCTCAAGCTCCGTCAGATTGGATTAGAAGTGTCTGTGAACTGTCTCGGCTGGATGCTTCAGGTCATTTTTGTACTGAAAGGTGAACCATTGTATTTGGCTGCATTCATCCTTCCATAGACTGAGAAGCATCCCTATAGCATGATGCCTCCACCACCCTGCTTCAACAAAGGGATGGTATTAGCCATGTGATGATCAGTGCCTGGTGTTTGCCAGACAAAGTGTTTGAAGTTCTGCCTGTACAGTTCAATTTTTTGTCTCATCAGACCAAAGAATAACTTTTTCCTCATGCTCTCCGAGTCTTTTAAATGCTGTTTGGTAAACTCAGGCTGTCATACGATCTGCCTTTTCCACAAAGTGGCTTCCATCTAGCCGCTCTACCATAAAGGCCTGATTGATGGAGGGCTGCTGAGGTGATCGTCCTTCCAGCAGATTCTCGCATCTCTGCAGAGAATTTCTGAAGCTCTGTTGGAGAGACCGTTGGGTTCAGTTTGGCTGGTGCTTCCTCCATTTCCACTGTGTTCCTGGGAACACCCAGAGCTTTAGAAATGTTTTAATGCAGAAGTCAAGAGAGAGTTCCTGGCTTAGTTTTTGTCTCGTCACGCAGTGCATATAAGATGCACCCACCTTATATAGACTGGTGTGTTCCTTTCTATTGCCGATCAATTCAGTTTGCTATCGGTGGACTCCAATCGCACATCTCAAGTACAATTCAAGCAAAGCATAAGTTGCAGCAAAGGGTCTGATTACTTGTTAGACTTCAGTCTTCAGTCTAAAACAGACTGAATACTTTCTGAAGCCGCTTTAATGGTGTGATTTCCCATTTCACTTAAGAGAATGATCCAAATCATAAATAATCGTGTTAAAATTTAACACATTTCCATCAATCTTATGGAAATCAACCATCACCATAATAAGATAATTACATTAATGTGTATATTACACTTTTACTTGCTCATCAGTGAGCAATTGACAATGTCATAATGCAGCCATACAAAACTGTAAAAAGTGTAAGTAATCTCAGTCTAGTCTTACTGTAATGACACTACTAATCATGTAGTGTAGTACATGTTCACAGACGGCCTGTGTGCAGCTGTAGAGGAGATGTACATGTGAAGCACTGGACTCACCGGGTGCACATAGTGGAGCCGTGGCAAAGTGGATTTGAAGCAGGAAGTGATGCCTTTCTCAGCTCTGGTGTGTGGGTTGTAGTGACATGGAGCAGGTCCCTCCTTCTGAGGTGGTCAGAGAAAGGAGGCATTACTGAGTTAGAGATTGATTGATTGATTGATTGATTGATTGATTGATTGATTGATTGATTGATTGAGCCTCAATATGCTGTCGAGCATGGCTAGCATATAATCATTACCATGTAATGAGAGTTTTGTCCCATATGTTTTCTTGATTCAAAATGAAAAATTCATGTTAATTAATATTAATAATGTACCTTGGTATTCTCGAAGAGCTTCACTGTGAAAAGCGGAAGTTCTTTTAGTGGCACGCAAAAAGGCTTTAACCAGAAAAGGACATACTGACCATAATGAATGGACTGACCTGGTGTACAATATACTTTAGATGCTATAGAGATAATTACATTTAAACTAAGAACTCGGATTGATATCTTTGATTAAAATTGGTAATATTGGTTTAACCGTGTGATGGTACAAATGGTTTTAATTTATGCAGAGTTAATATGGGTTGACATATTATTTTTGTTTTGTGTATTACTTTTTGCAACCTGTTTATCCAGCTGAACACAAATAGTTTGGTTTTTCTCCATTTGGATTTTTTCTCCAACATTATTTTTGTTGAAAATGTCAATTTGCAGTAGCAAGTAGCAAGAAGCTTGGTCACTGGACAGAGGCTCAGTAAGCCAGGGGGTATAAACCATCTGGATTGTAGTCATAACTTTAGCTAAACATATACCTCAAGTTCAGTACATTCATTTTGCAATAACAAACAATCGAGGATGCACGCACAGCATTTGGGTAGAAAAGACATTTCCATAATGTCACAACAGCTGCAGGTATTTTCATTATTTAGAAATAAAGCAGCTGGTAATGTCGAATGAGCCAATGGTTTTCTCCACATTTCCACTCAACTGACAGTAGGGGTTAATCTTAAAAGCAAAACGTTTGCATATAAAAACTGCTATGCTGTTTGCAGCTGCACAAGTTAAGAGCACTCATACACTCATTCTCATTATATTCAAAATACACCAAACACTGGATATATGCCATGTGTGTTATATTAATGCAATAACTCATATTAGAAATGACTGCAGTGTAAACACCTTTCAAACTGTGTCAATACAGGATTTTATATTGATCACCCATACAGGATCATGAGAATAGACCGAATAGACTCATGACGCCTGTTTGTAAGTTTCTGGAAAATTATAAGCATAACGTGACACATTTTCCATCCAAAGCCGTCAGTCTGTTCCTCTATCAGCTGTCACGGATTCCCAAACTGAAACTCTAAACGCATGTCAATCACAGAGCCTCAGCAATAATCATTACACAGTCTTAAACACACAGGAACAGCATGAGCTGTCTAACCCTTAAAACTGGTGTTTAATCCTGCAGCTTCAGTGTAAAACCATCCACAGAACTTCAAGAAATCCATGGCTCCAACCAGATCACTGGAGCTAACAGCTAATTCTGCTCTCCTACCTAACAGGCAGGTTTCCTTCTTGAGATAATGGACATTTTCCAGTCAGATTTGTGGCACAGAAACAACTCTTTATGTTGATCTGCCCCATGCCTTTGCTCGTATCTCCCTGATCACTCGAAATCCCATCTATGTTGCAGGCCAAGGCTAGCATGTAATCATTAGCACCTAATCATCTGCATGTATGGTAGCATATTGATATTTTAAATGATGTCCAAGAACACTGCACTTTATTGTAATTGAGCATTTTATTCAAAATTAGTTTGTACTTTGTTTTTTAAATTTGATATTTTATTGTCTTGTATCTGTTTATGCCATTGTTTTATAATTATGTCCTGTGCAAAACTGCCTGAGCCCTGGGAACAAATAAAGTCCAAACTGCACTGAACTAATCACACATGTGGTTTCTTACCTTTGTTCAGATCAGGAACCTGAGGATCTGTTTTCTTTGTTGTATTTTTGTCACCTGAGCATAAACCTGAAGTACATTGGTGTTTTTCCTTCTCATTCTCAATATTATCTTTATTGAAAATGGATCTTAGCAGTAGGTTAGCAGCCTGTTTGTTGGACAGAGGCTCAGCTAGTTCAAACCACTGCATTCCAGTCCTTGTCCTTTACCAACTCGATTAGTTGCCATTATAGAGAAGGTGAAGGTATGTCCCGCTGTGTGGCATGTTGAGACAGGGGCTGCATTTTATGAGGAATGCGCTTTGTTTACCTGTGCCGGCTATGGTGGTTGCATACCTTTCATTTTGTTTGGCTAAAAAGTTGTTTAAATTGTTCAAATCTGATGTTGAAGGGGGAAGAGAAATTAAATCACAATGCTAAGTAATGGTATTTAGAAAAACTAATAATGATAAATAATATAGATTCATATGGTTTAGCAGCCTAAGACTGGATTACAGAACCTAATGTGCTGCCTCCACTCACATTGTAAATGATCTCATGTTTGGTCTGAGTGCATACACTGCGTGAGTTCAAAAGTTATAAATCCCTAGGAGCTCATGAACAGAGGCTGGGCACAAGATCTGCTAATACCCAAGCCAGCAAACTGCAAGAGCAGTCATACTGCTATTTGGTTATGTATGTAAATGGATGAAGACATGATTTTACAGGTTAGTCCTACAGTCAACTTTATATTCCCTGTAGACATGATATAACCCAGCCTCATGATGCAGACCTCATGTAACCACACATACAGTTGTTATCTTTGGTTATCTGAGGATCTAGAAAAACAAATTCTTTGTTGTGTTTTTTGTTAGCAGAGCACCAGGTTGTTTTTTTTTCTCAGTTTCCTTTTTTTTTTAAACATTATATTCACTGAAATCCAGAAACAATCCAGCTGGATTGTAGGTATGAAACACTTCAACCTCAGTATGTCACAGACTAAGTCTTATTATTAGCATTTATTCACACATATAGTTTTTTACATTTGGTCAGACATTTATTGTTGTTTTATTTTTGTCCACAACACTTCAAACATATTTTTGCCCCACTTCTTATTTCAGCTAGCATTAGCTTGTAGCAAGTAGTTTATTCAGAGGTTCAGTAATCCTTCTGAGTTAAAACAAGGCTCTGTAATTAATTGCAAACAATTGTACACTCTTGACAGTCATTTATTGGCTGTTCACTGTCATGGTCACACACAGAAAGAGCTAGATAGGACAGGGTCCTGTTTCCTCTGAAGAGAACATGGACTTTAATTTCTACACCACCTGAACTGAAATGCTGTTGCTCTTCAGAATCCAAACCAAACTATCTTACAGAGTAAACCCTACAGTTCTGTTAGACTGCTGGTGTGAACTTGCCCTGATGGCAGCTTTGCAGTAGATTTGCCAACTGCACATCATGACCTCTAACCTTTTTAGTGCCAAAAGGGAGATTCATTCTCACACCCTTGAACCAGTGCTCATGAAACTCTATTGTTATACCATGCTGATACTCCAGTCATCTGACGGATGCATCAGTATACACCAGACCTATTTTAGGGTCTCATACCAATATTTTTAAGACCTATGACATATCATTTGACTCATGACTTTATGGTCGTTGCCAGTAGATCTGTTGATTAGATATGTTAGCTAGTCTCTGTCAAAAGTCAGTCGCTCTCTCTCTCTCTCTCTTTCTCCTTGCCTTTCACTTCTCCTTTTCTCTTACCCACTAACACACATACTGGTCATCACCAGCGGCGTGCCATGCAGAAATAGCATCACCCACCCTCCTCCTCAGACATAAAACTGTCTCCCTGTCCCTGAACACAGGACTAGCCTGTCATTTTCAGCCGCTCTCTGATTCTGACAGAGGAAGACAGGAAGGTGTCTTTTCCTCTCCTCTACTCCTTGGAGGAACAGCAGCTACCATTACGTGCCATTTGAACCCAGTTGCCAGTTCACTTGATCCTCTGGAACTGGCCCCCATGCGCCTGGCTGATGCTCCCAGAGGCGCTAATGCAGGTGTATTTCACAGGAGCCAGTGGACAGCAGTGAAACTCTTTTATGGATGTGTGTAAGTGTGTTTGAGCCAAAGCACCTGGCCTACTTTCCTACAGTGGCACAGCACGTTAGAAATGTGGCACATGCTGTGAGTGTCTGTGAAACTTTTAAACTTTGACCTGTTTTTGATTGGTGCATCCAAGACCTTGCTATACAGTATTTCTTAAATAAACTGGAAACCTTGATTTTTCTCTCTCTCTCTCTTTCTCTAAAACAACATGAGGTGAAATTAAAATGAGATATTCTTAAGTCCATTCAGTGGGTTATTTTCCCCCAAAGCAAACAAAAAGGCGTTACAGCCACACAAGCGGCTTTGTGAGGCTGTGCCTAAGCACAGTGGAGCTTGCTAATGCTAATGTCAGTATGCTAACATGTTCACAATGACAGTGCTAACATGCCAATGATTACTAGATATGTTTACCACGCTCTCCATTTTATTTTACTGTGTTAGCATGCTAACATTTGGAAATTTGCACTGAACACAAGGTACTGGACAAATTAAAATTTTGAGCTGATGGTGGTATATAAGTTAATACACATCTTCCTGAGGGGGCTGTGAATGTCTGCATGAAATGTTATGACAATCCAAAATAAATAAAACCACTAAACAAAAGACTATGCTGTCTGTGTTATCTGTATCACATTTCATGGGAATCCATCAAATAGTTGTCAAGATATGTGACTAAAAAATAAAAATGTCAACCTCTTGAGGAAAGATCAAGACATCACCATAGTCACAAATGGTTACAATTCATCCTTTGGGGACCATGAATGTCTTTATGTATGAATGTATGAATTATCATGGCAATCTCTAATCGTTGTGGACGTGTTTCTGTCTGGACCAACCGATCCATTCATAGAGTGTCGATACAGCATGGCAAATAAAAACTACCAGACAGCAGGTGTTTCGATCAGCAGGTTCTCATGCAGTAGTTATAGCCTGAATCACATTTGTGCAAGCGCAATAGAGAATATTATGTCTATTCATATGAAAATGTATGGGATTATGATTTTAATTCAAACAGGCTTGAATCTCAAGGGAGGATTTGTTCCTTCCGAGCAGCACGTGCAGCTGATATTGCAAAAAAGCACAACATGTAAATCTGGGACACACAGTGGCCCCAGGATGGAGAAATTAAGTTAAATCATAAAAAAGTGAATATATATGTCGTTTTTGTTGTGTTCCCAAACATCACTGGAGGTTTCTTTTCAAATGTGTGGAAATCAATTTCATTTTATTCTGGGTTGCGAGTCCACACACAGAGAATTCTGAAATTCTTGTCTCCTAGACCTAGAGTTCCCAGTTAAAACCATTAAGACACCTCAACTTTGATCCACTGTCAGGTCAGCTGTCTGTATGATCTGTGCTTTCAGTTAACTTCGCTGCAGGATTTGTGTCGCTGCTTAACCTTTGACAATAAACTTGTCTCAGAGATTCTATGACACCACTAACAGCAGAAAACTGCTCCCATCTCTGCAGTAATAACACCCTCGGGATTTCTTAGCGCCTTTCCTTCTCTGTCAACACTCAGCACCTGCCAGCATGGCTCAAATATCCATCAGCTACCAGCATGGACATGCGGGTTAGCCAGCAACACTCTGCAATATGAACCAAAGCTGAGTGGTGCGCCAGTACAGCGCCATAACAGGCCCTCGAATGGGTCAAATGGTACAATCAGCCTGTGGAATCAGTTTTCTTTGACCCTTGTGCTTGTCATAACTAGCTCATGTACAGCACATACCAGATACACATTAGCTCAGAGCTTGTAATCAAAACCTATTGAAAGTGTATTGTAATGAAGCCTTTTTGCGGGCGGTGGAAAGACTGAATGGTCCTAATAACAAGTCTTAGTGACCAGATACTTACAGGCGGAAAGCTGATCCGTTGCACAGTCGACCGAAAGATCACATGCCTGCAAGGAGAGGAGAGAAGAGAGAAGGGGTGGGGGGATGGCTGTTAAAAAAAAAAAGAAAAAAAAAGAAAGAAAAAGAAAAGAAGAAGAGGAGAGGAGAACAGTGAGGGAAGAAAAGAATAAGGCTGCACATGATCAGAGGTAGAGAACATGAGAGAGCAGGTTGGTGGTTGCTCCTTCATCTTTGAGATGCGAGGAAGATGAGAGGGGGAAGGAGAAGTTGAATGAGGAGGAAGGACTCAGCGATCAAGGCATGATTCATGGGTTGTCTGCTCTGCTGTGATCTGAGAGTTAAAGAGAGGCTGTCTGTCGAGAGCTTACTTGCAGGGAATCTTCTCCACTGGTTTAGGTGTCACATTGTAGTCGCACGGTGAAGTGTTTATATGCTGGCACAGGGAATAAAGATAAAGAGGTGTTTATGTATGACAGTGTCACCATGGGTTTGTATTTTTCTGTTTCCAATACATCTCAATACAGTCTTTCAGTTAGTCTGCTGCAGGTACATTTTGAAGAGCACCTCATTTTAAGCAAAATACTGTGATGATATTTAGATGCCGCAGCCAAAAACACTATTAAAACAGAGTAATTAATAAAGAAATACATAATATAAAATAATATAATACAGTGACCATGAGAGCTCAAAGCACTGCAACTTAAGAAAACACATTCAGAAAAAAACACAAAAAAGTTTAGAAAACATCTTCATCAATTTGTGCACACGTGCTGCAAATATTCACAACACAAGCAAATAATATGACTAACCTGGCTGGGATGCACTTGTTGTTCAATGCTTTTAATATCAAAAGTCACAGAGCATTGAACAACAAGTGCGCCCAAGCCAGGTTCACCACTTTTCTGTGTCCCCTGGAGACACGTCCTTTGTCCTCTGTGCTGAATTTGCTTGTGTTTTGTCTATTTGCATGTGTTTTTTTAAGTTTCAGCGTGTTGAGCTCTCAGGGCCACCATACCCTTAGGCTAAGAAATACTAGAATCAAGGTGGTGTAGAGGCCTGTGATGTAGCAACAGTTCCTGCTCCAAACCATCAGCATGGATGTGTATCACATCGTGCGTGTGCCTGGGATATAAAAACAAACTAAGACCTACTCATAAAAACATTGCTCCATAAAAAGGAAGGTGGATTAGTGTATTTCCCAAAATGTTGTCCCACCTTGTCTCTGATGCCGAGGGTGACAATGTCAGGCCGTGGACAGTTTTTGAAAGAGTAAGACGCCTGGTGCATCAGGACCTCCTGGGTCGAGTCAGTGTAGTCATACGCCCCTGGTAACAGCAGGTCCCCGTTACGTACGCCCAGAGTCTGGGCTTTTCTGCCCACACCTTTAAACCCGTAAGTCTTCCTCACAGGGTTCAGATCAGCTTCCTCAATGAAGTCTCGAATGTGATAGAGGCCAGGGATGGGTGTGTCCTGAAAGAAGATCAGAGGCGGTTTATTGAACTGTTAGCATGTTGTAGGAATCGCTGGATCACTGTCTGAGTGAGCCTGATGCAGATCAGACAAGTGGAACACTGGCTTAGCCTGAATTTTTATACTTAACCTTCAACCTTTAAGCTTATATGTATTACATAATAAATGTACTACACTGTTAATAGATGCTAGACACATCAAGTTGCTGGCCTGCTGTTTCCTGTATGGAATACATTACTAGAAAGAAGAGGGCAGCTGATTAACAATGGAGCCTGAGAGCTGGGATCACATTAAGATAAACTGATAATTAATTAGGTCTATGTGTTATTACGATGAATGCACTGTGAGGCACTTAGAGAGAGGACTCACTGTAGTCTAAGTGTTTGGATTTATTTCTGGCAGACAGCAGACTTTGGAAAGAGGAGATGGGAGAGTGCTGTGCAATAAAAGCCAGTAATTGAAAACTATACACAATACAAGAACAATGATGTGTTTATGAGGCTCTGCTCTATTTATATTACGTTTAACTCAAAGGTATCGGAAGGTGCCTGAAGGCCATGCAGCGATACTATAGTTACACGTGAGTTACTCAGCCAATTCAAATTGACAAACCAGTGACAAGTCTTTGGGCCTGCTCAGAACCTAATGTAGTAACCTCTGCTCTGATGACAGGCCATGAAACCAAACTGCAGCGTGACACCTACTTTCAGCGTTCCCAGCCACCAGCTCCCCCGACCACACAGGTCCACTTTGTCTTCACCCTGCAGATAAGAACAGGATACAAGCCACAAAACAGAGAGAGTTTCGGTTATGATGACATTGCTATGACAACAACGTCTTGATGCATCTCCCACATGTGTCATTCTGTGCTTTACCGTTCAACCACACAGACTTATGAGGGCCTTAAAGACACAGTAGATCCTTACCTTTTCTGTTCTATTACCAGACCGGGACATGTCAGCGACTTTGGAGACGGCTTTGTTTTTCCATGTGGCTGTATCCTGCACTGTACCCATTGTCATTCACTATCTGCTTGACTGGGGATCCAGTGACACCTGACCACCATTAAAACTGTGACTGTTACTATAGCAGCGACTCCACTATTGATCAATTTTTCAACAAGCTGGCCTGGTGGAGGGCTAAATTTGGACTCACCTACCAGTTTGACTGAGAGTAAGAGACAATGGCAAGCCAGCACCAAGGTATATACTGTGCATGCTGCAGTTACTTAGTCCTCATTACCTACCACCATGTGATATTTTGAGGGAGACTGTGATAGTGATTAGAATATATAGATCAAAAGTTGGCATGAAGGTTGCAAACAGCAATCCAGGACAAGACAAAACAGGAAAACATGTGTCGTTCCCCCCAGTGTCTGGAAGTGGAAAGGTTGTTTATAAGTACTGGTTTCCAGTACAAAGACAAAGGTCTGTGGACCACCTGTGGTCCAATAAAATGAGGAATGGTAAAATAAAATAAAATAAGGGAACTATACTGATCAATCAACTTCTGAATACTGTTGTCACCTAGAGTGTAGATACGACTGTATTCATACACATTTTGCAAGAGAGGGTTCATGAAATAAAAGTTAAATAACACTACTACATAATACTTCCTGAGAAATCCTTTCAAACATCTTCTCTGTGGATGAAGTTTATCTTGCCTCCAGTGGCATACTAGGCCAAAGTGTGATATCAGGTAGAAGCACACACATCCTCCCTCTCTCTCAGTACAGCAGAACTAAAGACCATCAGATGAAGTGAAAATCTCACTCTGGGAGCAAAAGCGCCAAATTCAGCCTCGTTGCTAGGCTACATGAAACGCATGGTTCAAGGGAACTAAGAATTCATGTTCACACTACTTGTCAAGGAAGTCTTGTGAGACCTTAGAGCACATGAGGAGAAATACACACACATAGAAAACATGCAGGCAGCAAAGGAGCTGTTAAGTGATTGATATTGTCCCTTTTCATCACAGTGTCTAATGTACATTCAGTCTTCTCCTAAGTGGACAATGCATAAATGCAGGGGAGGGCTGGGACTAGCATTACATGCTGTGTAATTAACAGCTTTTTATAAGTGGACTGCAACAACACTTAAACGGTGAGCTTTTTAAGTCTTGTGATAATTGGTTTTGACAAGATGAGAGCCACTCGTGTCAATTCACACCTGAATTGCTGTGGGTTGTGGTGTTCCTTTTCGTTCCATCTTAAAACTAGGGCTGTTCTTATGCAGACTCTGCAAGAGTTAATCGGCTCATTTTTAGCTACATAAAACAAAAAGGAAAGGAAAATCAAACCAGGTGTACTGTAAATAAATCGCCTCTTTAGTCTTTAGTCCTTGATGCAAAGCTGTTACTGCCATTTGTAATTCTCTAAATGTTGTTATATACATGGCTGACCAAACCACAAACAACTGCTATCCCAAGAGTGAATTATATGAAAACTTTAGATGTAAAAAAAAAAAAAAAGGAAAAAAACTATAGGATTTTTTTATTTCTTGAGTAATAATCCAACTACAGTGATGGATCAAAGGCACAATTTACAAACAGCTAGCATAAAATTCACACAGGAGGCAGAGCAGAGGTCCACAATAGAGCTTTATTTTGTCATTCATCAAAATAACAAACTTCGTATCTCTGCAAGCTACTGTAACAAACTCAATAATTCAAAATTAACAAAAAAAAAAAAAAAAAAAAAAAAAAAAAAAAAAAAAAAAAAAAAAAAAAAAAAAAAAAAAAAAAAACCAAAACAGGTACACCTCTATTTACACCATGGTTTCTGATGTACACTCAATCACCTGCTCCTTGTGACTGGGGGCAAATGCCAAGTAAGACATGAGGCAATCAGCTTCTACATGGTGCTGTGCCAACAGTAGCAGACAACACATGGCCTATATAGTCAGTAGGGGAGCTGGACAGTACAAGGCTAATCTAATGTTGAGTACCATTGTGTGCACTTCACAATAGAAGCCTTTGATCCCACTCAGTGCTTTTATTGTAATGACAATACAGATTTTATCTGAGCTTATCTGAACATTAAGAGGCATTGGCTGATGCTCCTCAGTGCTTTTGGGAAAATAACAGGGGACACTTTAAATTTGGATGGTAAACATTTCATGTATATTCTAAGCAACAAGGGAGAAAAAAAAAATTCTATCAAAAACGGAGCATCCTGTCCTCAATACAAAAATGGGAATTATTACAGGGTATACAAACTCAAGGATCTATTAACTGAGAAAACAAGACAATTTTCATATCCGGGTAGATTGTAAATTTTATTGGAAAACAAAAATATACAACTTGGAATGAATTATTTGAGGCATGACCAGAGGTCATTTAAAAAAAAAGAAAAAAAAAAAAAGAAAAGAAAAAAAGAAAGAAAAAAGAAGAAAAAAAAAAGAAAAAAAAAAGAAAAGAAAAGTTGTGAGTAAAACATTAAAAAGCATAAGATTAGTTGTTTTCTGGTATATAGAACAGCAGATACAAAAAGAGTTTGTACGAGTACCTAGGAGATACACCCGTGTCATTTTTTTTGCAGTAGTGCAATGCTGAGAGATTTCCATATATACTTTGTCCGTAGTCCATGCAGAGTTTAAACTCCTCTACATTGTTTCCATGCCAACAGTGTTGCCAAGTGACAACCAGCTGACAAGTTTCCAATGTCGCCATGCGTGGAGGGGCCCCGAGCACACAAGACAGGAAGATTCGAAGTTCTCCGGCTCCCAGGGGCCTCCACGGGCATCTGGTTGTATGACCGTTCCGTCACTCCAAAACACCATGACAGCAAAAGAAAGGGACATGGGGACAAGAGCCTATGCAGTTTACATGCAGTTCCTTTGGACAGCAGAAGGGGCAGGGACAAAGGGGGGCTATTAAGATTTTACAGATAAATTACACAAAGAAAAAAAAGGCAAATTATTTATATACGAAATCTGTACAAGGCCTTCACTTCGCCGTCATCATTTGTACGAACTCTGCAGGAAAGGGGGGGAGAAAAAGTTGCAAATCAATATCCAATGAGTGACCCAAGCAGATTGAAAATATAAAATACTACATCTACCAACCTTCATAGTTGACCTGTCCATCTCCATCAATATCTGCTTCCCTGATCATCTCGTCCACTTCTTCATCAGTCAGCTTCTCTCCAAGGTTTGTCATCACATGGCGCAGCTCAGCGGCACTGATGTATCCATTGCCATCCTGAAAATCAGATCAGTCAGTAAGCAAATAAAAAAAAAACAAACAAACAAAAAAAAACTGCTGTAACTACAAGTGTGTGTGGGAGTACAGACAGCATTTACCTTGTCAAAGACACGGAATGCTTCTCTGATCTCCTCCTCACTGTCTGTGTCCTTCATTTTCCTGGCCATCATGGTCAGGAACTCTGGGAAGTCTATCGTTCCATTTCCTGAAGACAAAAAACAGATATTAATGGGGGATGTCCATCCAGCACATTGACAGTACATGTGTAGTTTGAAGCCAGATTCAGTTCTCACCGTCAGCATCGACTTCATTGATCATATCCTGCAGCTCTGCCTCTGTGGGGTTCTGGCCCAGAGAGCGCATGACTGTGCCCAGCTCTTTGGTGGTGATGGTGCCATCTCCGTCTTTGTCAAAAAGCGAAAATGCCTCCTTGAATTCTGGTTGAAAAAGAGAAGAGGATGGGCTTCCTGAGTAAGGTAGTGATGTCAAACAAATGGCTAAATATGCACAAGAAAACTGGCAAGACAGTATGATGGTGGTTGTAAAACACTGCAGAAGGCTCAACCCATCTCAAAAAAATTAATTAAATATACACCTAAATGTTGCCAGCCCACCCAGCATGAACCAGCTTGTCATCTCAACTTAAGTCTGCCAATCAACACTGACCCAAACCCTGAATTAGCTCAAGTCTCAAAATGGGCATTACATCACTCATGTTTCAGTTATAAACTAGCTACAGCATAATGACGAGCCCTTCTGTTTTGAGTTCCAACTGCAGTCGTTTCTGGCTAAACAAGGACAGCGACCACGAGACCAAGCAGCAGGGCAGAGTCAGGCTACATCATAAATGAATGACAGCCTGTGTAGTTTGGTGAAGCCGTGAGGGTTGAGGAATGATGACACACATCAAATGTGATGAGGCCAATGGGCAGTGTGTAGTGGCATGCAACAGCTTGTCAGCGTCATTAAAACTACAACCTACCCTGCCATTTGCAGGGTCAAACATACAGGGCAACACCCTCTTTGTTACAAGCAAAGGCCTGCTGTCTGCACCAACCACAGAAAACATCAGGGTGGTCTGATTCATCCTATATGGGCCATTAAAACCCCCACATTGCTGCAGTTGCTTATTGCACTTTAAATTGCTATTAAATTTCCCAAGTCAACAGTACACATTTTGTGTTTGTTCATGTCATGGCGTTTGTACAAACAATCTAAAAACTGGCACATCAGCAGAAGATCAGGTAAGGCTTTACTCACTAAAAGGTGATACCATGAAATACAGTAAGAGTATGATCAGCATATTGTGAAACCCAAGACCTAAGCTGAATCAAGTCAACTAAAGGCAGGAAATTATTGTCGGGGAAACCACTACAATTGTGCCCCATTTTAGACATGAACTGCATACATTTCAGCAAGTCTGAACAAGAGCATACTGGCAGCATAGAGACACTCCTGCTGCATGATTAACATTACAACATCTTAAGATACCATGTTACAAAGCCCAGGTTACTACTGCAATTGTTCTTGAAGCATTCCATCTGATGAGAACACACCCAGGGCAAAGGACACAGCATGTAAAAAGCAACTGCCAACACCTCACCAGAATACACAGCCCTTGTAGATTACATCATTTATTACATGGCAACCATCAAAATGCAAAGTTTTCCATGAGGGAGTCCTTCTGCGTTCCAGAGCCAGCAAGCAACAGCCTTTTCATTCATTCCTGTTTTATGACCAGTAGGGTGCCCTGTGGAATGCCTTAAAAGGCAAAAGTATAAATCCACTGCAAGGGATGCAAAGATCCATAATGCAGGCCACTGTGCAGGATATGAGGAAAGTAGAACATCAGTGCAGCGATGTCTTACCAGCAATCTGCTCTTCTGTAAGCTGATCAGCCTGTAAAAAGGAAGATGAAGTAATTAATAGCATGCCATGTAGCAAAATATCCCTAATTAGCTTTTCCATTTTTAAGCAACTTTAATGGTCATCCAAATTCGTAATAGCTGGCCTAAAAGATGCAAAACATCTTTGTACAGAAGGTGAACATTACATGATAGCCATTTCAGCAGCTGTAACGTTACAACTACACAAAATATAGGCATTTTCGTGCCGGTAGCTAGGAAGCTTGTTACTGAACTTGCTAGAAATATCGACAAAATGTAAGACTCCACCTTCCCTTCCAACGTTAGACTAATCTACATTTGAATCTTCGATGACGCAAACTTTGCCTTAGACAATGAATGACTTACAATTTGGCGGTAAATGTTAGCTACGAAGAGCTAAAGTTAAGCTAGCTACCGTTTTGCACCCTTAACACCAACGTTGAACACTTTTAGCAGAATGCATGGCGAATACAACAGTCGTCACAACCAAAGCAGCGGTTGGCAAACAGTTACATTACTTCTCGATCATCGCCTATCACTAACTAGGACAAGGAAGGTATTTAACAAATCGGACAAACCTTCCGCCATCGTCACAACTGAGCGAACTAGACATTATCAAGGCACAAAAGCAACATTATCGGGAAACGTTAACTCAGATGCACTGTTTCAAGTGTAACTACGCTAACATTACACGGGTGTTGCTGCATTCATTCAGAACAACCCAGTTCTAGCTAACGTTAGCTTTGTTTGACAACCTAGCAACTAGCAAGCTGTCATTTATTCGGCCGGCACTGCGGTAGTTACAGCGCACCGTTTATGTTGGCTTAAGCTTACCCACTGGTTACGTTATGTTTTACTGGCATTAATTTAGAATAATTTAAAAAACGACAACTGCTAAGAGACTGTCCACCAATTCTAGACTGGAGAGAAGGTATAATCCTGTTTTTCTTACCATTTCGATGTAGATGCAGCGGCCGGTTCACGACAAAATCCTTAACAACCAAAGCCAACACAAAGTCTCTGCGGACTCACAATCTCTATGAACACACTGAGAAAGAGGCAACTGGACTTGCCTTTAACGGCTATCCTAAACTCCTCCTCTTTTCAATATCCCTCCGCCAACTTCCCTTTTCCTCAGTTTCTAAATTAATCGATTACACGTTTTAAGATATTATTAGCGAAACCGAAAAATTAAGAAACAACTGAAATACCCATGTAGGACTGTCGTGCGTGTTTCGACCTCGATATTAGAAATATTATTGCGTATCATTGGTGGTCTACATAACAGCGCATGAATACTTTCTGCTACTGTGTGATGGGGCACAAGACGTAGCCGAAAGAAATCGCGCTCTCTGATTGGTGTGTTTGTACCTGCAATGCGTCACTCCCATGGCTTGCGCTGCCGCTGCATCTTGTCCATAGACATCCAAGTCAGTGCCACAGGCATAGCAGACAGGCTTGTTGCATAGTGTGTATAGATATGGGCATCATCTTTAGAGACCCAATAAGATAGTTTTGATAAGTAATTAGCTACGAGGAGCATGCTTTGTGACTTGTTAGTGGAGTGTTACTGACCCAATTTGTCCTTACATTAGTTTGTGTTTTTCCTATTCCAGCAGTTTTCTCATTTCTAATTACATTACTTGTGTTTTGTATTTTTAAAATTGGTTTTACAAGGTTACAGAGACAGACACACAGACTGTGTGGCTCTTGAGTAAAGTTCCTCCTGTCTGCTGTGCAAGTCTTCATCAATTAAAATTTTATGCATAATGAAATGCTGTGCAAGTGCTGAAGTATTTGGGTGTAATACTTTGTAAAAGGTGATAGTTTGTGCATGTGTGTGAGCATGTGTATTGTCTGTGTATGGCACATTTAGATGTGTCATATGTGACTGGGTCTGTGGCAGGCGTTGCTGTCAGATGACTGTGGATTCTCAGGTCTAATTGTGCTGCTGGTGTGGAGGGGAGTATCTGATAGCCTGATTGCTTATGCCTGACTGCTCTCCTGTCTCCCAGTGACCACCTGTCTCTGGCCTGATCCCATGGGAGATGCTGTGGAGGAGGGTGGGCAGAGATGTGCGAGGAGAAGCATTTGAAGAACCACTCAGAATGTACTAGAATCTCCATGTCCCAAAACAGCCCCCCTTCCTCCCAATTCTGCTGCTTCTCTTATTATTAGACACAGATGTCACACTATAAGTAGAGAGCAGGGATTGTGAGAAGCTCAATATCTCACAAGTAGATGTAAGAAACAAGGATCCAAAGTGGTTCTCACCTCCATCTGCACTGTTTACAGAGGTGATGATGCCTGTGTCATGTGTTCTGCTGAGCAGCTTCAGAATCAACTAGGCTTTTTCTCAACCTGCCTAATCTGGAGCACATTGGATTCCTTTCATTTAAATCTGTTTTTCTGCAGGTTTTTGTCACTGTGCAGATTATGCAATTCCAAAGATGACGGCACAAAGGCCTAAACCTGTCACAAGAATCAGATAAGCTGGAGCATGTGTGAACAACTGTATGTGGAGGTGTATGAATTCACCTTCTGCCTCTTTGAAAATACTTGGCAAACTCTGTAAAATGAGACCTTAGATATTAATATGTAGCTGCCATGGACACTTAAGTGCCTTTCTTCTAGTATTTGTACATTGTAGACATTATTATGCAACACCTATAGTGAATTGTTTCAATAAAACTGTTGTTTAGAGACAATGGTTTACTGTTGGGTCATATATATTTCACAATCAGAAAAGCTTTCTACTTTGTCCTCCTGCCCAATTTCTATAGAAGCACTTCATCCAATATGCCCAATCAGCTGTTTGGCTGGTTGATGACATGCCCTTCAATGAGCCTCAGGTCTCAGAGGACCTGCTCCAGGTCAAAGGTCATTGTAGGTTGTAGGTTAATATGGATAGGGAATATTGGAACCTAGGAGACATGTCTTAATGGTCTATAAAACCTGAAACCAATCTTCATGATGTAAGCCAAGGAAGACTCAACTCTCAAGTGGAGAACAATACAGTGTATGTTACAGTGTCATTATTGCATTATGGATGTTAGCTGTTATGTTAATTCTATGGTATTTTTTTTTACTCAGATGCATGCATATACACACTGGGCTCAAACCACTGCTGTTCCTAATTATATTTCCCCTGGTTATCAGCTCTGTGAATATGTAACTGCCTCACATCATAATAAGTCTTATCGGACGCAGCCCAACCCAGAACATTTTTATAAAATGGCAGCTTTCGTTTCCATATCACAGGGGTCAAAGTTCATTTAAGTTCAGCAGAGGCAAGGCTGAAGTCACCCCTCTATCTTCATTAATGTCACCTCCCAATGGCCTGTAACATCACTCCCGCTGATAGCAGTTAGCATTGTTCCCCTTCACAGAAAAACTTACCATGTGGGTCAGTTCAGTTTTTGGCAATGGGGCGGGTTGGCAGTGACGCACAGCACGTGAGATACAGTATGTGGTAGTACTGTGCAGGGTGTTGGCATTGCGCAATCATGTTCTAAAATAAAGCAGCTTTAGAGCAAAAAGCTTAAAGAGAAGGCTAATTTGTGGCCTGCGAGGGCTTTGAGGGATAAAACACTGGTGACAAATATGAGAAGATGTTTACCTGTGTAACTGAAAGACGCGGACACCATTACTAATGAATGAGCCTTTGTAATGCACCTGCTGGTTCCATGCCAAGGGAGCGGATCATCTTTCATGGGAGAGAATGGCAGTTGTTTGTGTTTCATGGATGTAGCTACTATTAGTGAAAAGACCTTTACATTCTGTGAGTGAGCATGTCCGTGCACATTCAGGCCTGCATCTGTTTGTTCTAGAGTGTGTGTTTGAACATCCAGGCACGTGTGTGTATGTTGAATTAGCCTATATTCCTGTATGTAATGCTTCTGTATGTATGCACTGTTGGTAAATACAACAGGGATGGGGTGTGTTCATGTATACATGTATTTTTTATGACCTGCAGGCATTTTCGGTCACGTCCGACTGGCCTCTGAGAGCTCCTGATTACTAGTAATACTTACCAGCATACACTGGCCAAAGGTCTGTCTCAGTCAATGGACAAAGTTGATTGACTACAGCAAACTATTTCCAGTTAGCGTGAATGGTTTTATAGCCATGCAATAAGGGCATTAGCCGAGTAAGGTCCAACAACAAGCTAGCCGCACATGAGCCAATCCCATTGGCATTCTGGCCTACCTGTTACTGAGAAATGACTTGTTTTCTAAAATTACATCATGAGGCAGAAATGATTAATGGCCTCAAATCAGATAAGAGGATTTGGTGGGGCCCTCTATTCCCTGACTATTTCAATCATGTTGTGATGAAATGGATATAGTGTTAAGCATGCACTTAGTTTTCTATCCCCCTAACGTGTTTCTGTTTGTTGGGCCTGGCACTAGATCATCAAGCGCCTCTAAACCTGCACATGTCACTTGTTTTATTTGAGGGGATCTGAGGGACAAAACCACTTACTGGCTGTCAAGTAGAATCCCTGCTGTTGATTTCACTCCCTCACTTTTCATTTCCCTCTCGTCCTTTCTCTCTCTCTCTCTCCTTCTCTGACTCTGTCCCTCTCCCTGTCTCCCTCTCTCCCTCACTGGCTTGCCTCCAGGTTGTCTTCTGCAGTCAGTGTGGAGCTGGAGTTCAAACACTGCAGCCTTCAGCAGCACATGAAACAGTGCTACTTGGAACCTTCCAGAAGTGTGGCACTACAAAGCTCCCCCTCGCCAAGGTGATTTCATCCTCGGTGGCTGTTTTTCAGTGGCTGCAGTTCACTGTTAGCTGCGCCTTTGCATCACAGGTGTCAGCTCTACTTGCTATGGATTTTTATTCTTTCCAGAAGTTTCCTCGACACCACTGCATGTAGTGTTGTGGGCTTAATCTCAGTTTACTCACTCAGTCAATCTTGTAGAAACTGAAACCGGAGAAATCAAGAACCACTGCAGAGGTTATGCAGGGGTAGCTCTCTGCATGAGTGTGTAACCACAATAATGAAGTGACAGGGGCAGAGTGTTCTAGAAGCGCCCCGTCCTTGACCCTGGATGTAGCATAGGCCAGGTCTGTGTCTGCAGTGGCAGGGACCTGCAGGGCTGCCTCGCTCCGCGCCCCCCCCTCAGATGATCTCATTCTGCAGGGGGCAGCGGGCTCCACCGCATGCTGTGGCCACTTTGAGATGAAGGCTGAGCAGGTGTCCAGTCGTCTGTGCGTATGTGTGTGCGACTGTATGTGTGTGTGTGTTTGTGTGTGTGTGTGTGTGTGGCTGTGAGAGTACTGCGTTTCTGCTTAAACCATGCTCATAAACAAATGTGATTGATCTGCCTTGTGTGGACGACTCAGCTGGGACACCTGGTGGCTAGAGGAGAAACTGCAGGTCAAATAAAAAATATACTGGAAGCTAACTACTGTAGATACAGTGAGTACATTTAGTACATAAGAGCAATTCTGAGATAGTTCACTTAAGTATTAAATAAATTTGTACATGCTACTTATTGTTCAGATGCAAAAAGATTCAAAATATATGATCAGCACATATCATGCATTTTGATAGATTAATCTACATGACAGTATATAAAGTAGTTCAAATTAGCCCCACCTCAACTAGCTACATTAAAATGGTACTTATATGTTAATGCACCAGAAATTATATATCTACAATACACAGTTTATAATAACATAACTTTCTGAAAAGTTGAGTATATTTACATTTGATACTTGATGTACATATTGTTGATAATATTTTACTGAAGTAAACTTTGAACGCAGGACTTTTGCTTGTAATGTTGTGTTGTGTTTTCTTTACATACATTTACATGTGGTGTTACTTATTTCACTCAAGATCTGAATACTTCTTCCACCACTGGAAATGTTGCATTTTTCACTGCGCTGCACTTATTTGACAGCTACAGTTACTAGTTACTTTGCAGATCAAAATTTGACGTATGACCTGTCTACAAGGCAGGGCTACAAAGATTATTTTTAATATTTTATTCATAGCACTGGTGAAAACTCTTAAACAAACTTACAGTTTGTGAAATTACACACATCCAATTGGCAAACTGTAAATTTGGGGCCATTGGGGTAGCTGGGTGTCATTGGCCCATTGGGCAGTTGTCCCCTTAACTGCTTGCTATCTAGCTTTTTGAAATAGTAGCACTTTTGAAACTTTAAGTACACTTTGCTGCTACTTAAGTAAATGATCTGAGCACTTTTTTCACCACTGATTAGATGACAGATTCATCTTTAATTCAAAATCTGATTTTGGCAAGTCAATATTGTCAATATGTAGTTTATTTGACTTTAAGTAACTGTATACATTAATCAATACTCCACTGATGGCCAATGGAAAACAAATATTTTAATGTAATAGTAATAATAGAGTTGTTCTTTATTCCAGTGTCCTTCATTTCAGAATGTGAAGTGCTTTTCCAGCCTGACAAAAATAACATTTGGGGGAAATAACATCATTATTTCAGCACGAACATTGAGTCCTTTTTACAAACTGTCAGCTATCAGCAGCTACAGCTTGACATGTATCAGCTTACAGGAAGATGACAATGTGTTATTCCTTTCCCTCCTCAATGGGAGGTCACAGGTCAAGGTGAGATGTAGAGGAAACTCTAGAGTTAGTCTATATAGGATTAACTGTCATACTCAAGGACACATAACCATGAGAGAATTTAAACCTGGACCTTTCTGTTTGAAGACCATATCTTTAGCCATTCTGTTCCCAACATTAGTAAAGTGACACGATTGTTTCAATAACAAAATTCAATTCTCATCTGCTCTTGAAATCACCACTTTTAATGATTTACATTATATTTACACATTTTTTTTTAACTTGCATTGACAGTCCAAAAGACTGCTGCCAGTTGAAACACTGAATTACTCTGTTGTGTTAAATTAACTGGGAGACAATCCAGCAATGAACAATAATTTGCTGTTTGTTGTTGTGTAACTCCAAAGTGAGACGAATGCTTTTAGAAAACAGTGACACCAACATTTTTATGGATTGAGATGTTTGCAAAATAATGACAGTTACATAAATTGAATCACCGATGGTTTGGTGATTATGAGTGATGCTGATTTTCCAAAAATGGATGTATTACTGCACACTGCCCCCAAGAGCAATAAGAAACTCAATATTGAATATGATGGTGAACAGAGGGCAGGAGCGCAGGTATTCTGGCAATTGCTAATGTTGCTATCAAGGAAGCTGTTGGCCTAGTATCAGCTGGAAGCTAAACACCACTGCAGTGGTTTACTTTTCATCATCGTCTCCAGCCAAGAGATTGTCGAGTTCTGCTGGGTCAGACTCTGACTGTAAACTGTTGTCCAGGCGAAAAAACTTCCAGCTCTCACTTGGCAGGTCCATCGCTCAGCGGAGAGGATTGAAAATAATTGACTTTAAAAGTCACTCAGGTTTAATTACTTGTTTGTTACAATATAAATAAGAGTCATTCATCTTGTCATTATATGAAACATATACAGTGGCTTCAAAAGTGCTTACATTGTGTTTGTAAGCCTGTGCATTTTTTTGTGTGCAAGCTTTAGTGTCTTTTAGTGTCTGTGTGAGCGATTTGCACGTACGCATGTATGTTTATGTGGTTCTCATATGTGCTATCTGAAGCGTTGCCGGGGTGTGATGTTGTCTATGATCCGAGGGCTGCAGTGGGTCATGTAGTGCAGAGCGGGGTCAGAGTAGTTGAAGGGTGGAGGGTTGTACTGCTCCTGGACATAGTCTGGCAACGAGTAGGGGAGGCTGGAAGGAAAACATAAGCCAATCAGAATGCAAGAGTAAACAAGAAATCACCGCCGTCTGCCTCTCAAAAGTTGCAAATATGTAGAGTGAACTCCAAATTATTTCTTGCTCTGAATATAAGCAGATATTGTCCATAGCTTGGCCATTATGTACTGTGAGGCTGGAGAGTGGTCGTCATATTTAGCTCTATCAATGCCAGGAGTTAAATTTCTGTATATTTGGTACCATATTCAGTGAATTCCTGGCTCTGATTAGTGCTGTCTCTAATTCTCCATTCAGCAGACAATCATCTCAGGCAATTTATGGAAATGTTTGGATAGGCAGCAGTTGTTGTGGAATACTCAGTGACTCATGAATATTCATACAGGTTCCAGCCTCAATATTCAGAGTGTTGAAAGATGCTGAAATCTGGGGATGAAGCTGATTAAAAACATGAAAAATACACCCTGAATGCTTCTCTAGACCTGCCGTTGTCTGATTTACAGTTCAGATGTTTTGGATTGTATATCATTATGGTTGTTCTCTGAGCAAATATGTATATCCTTGCTGAAATGAGGCTACAGACTGTGCAACCTGGTGTGCCATGAATCACTCTGTGAATAAAGACCAAAGAAAAAAAAAAACACAATTCTTGCCAAATGATTTCTTGGCTTCTGACTGTACAAACCTCTTCAGACCATTTGTCTGATCCTTGATTACAGTTAATTCTCTGACATGTTGTGCTCAAACTCTCAAGCTTAGTCTAAAATGTAGTAACGGCTGATTTTTATAGTATTTTATTAATACAATGCTTCAAAACACAGTAAAAACCTACTCCATGTTACATAGCAGGAAGTTAAACAGGAACATTGGATACACTACATTAAACCATCGCTGCCCCATCTTCGTCATATCACATACTGTACGTACATTTGGAATCTTAAGTATTATTATATCATAGCACATAATCTTGTTCAAAGACAACAGCATAACCTCCTTCCTAGTTTTCGCTTCTCACTCTAATCTAACAACATAATCCCTCAATGCGGGCAAAGACCTCGACCATTATATCCATAGGGTCTAGTTTACTGATAGCAGAGAAAGCAGGCCAGTCATCAGGGGGATTATGTGTCTCTATGGCCCACTAACACCTGGCCCAGATGCCATACATCTGTACGCACACGCTGGGGCCAAGGACACATGCACATTATGATGCACAAAGTCGTCAATAGATGCACTGCTATGCACATTCACACACACACACACACACACACACACACACACACACACACACACACATACTGTACATCTGGACCTGAGATGTATTTCAGAGTGGACTTTCATTCAACGTGATACATTCAACTTAAATCATACAGTCATGTGATCTTTTTCTATGTGCAATTGAATCATTTCAATCTCTTTATTGTTAATGACTTTTTAATCTGCGTTGACTGACTAAATCCTGAAAGAGACTGATAAAGTTATGTAATCTTCCTCACAAAAGCAAACACCACATGTTTTTTATATCTATCTAAAGGAATAGTTTGATATTTTGGGAAAATGTATACCATTCACATATCTGCATGGTAAATATGAAGCTCCTTAGTTCAGTCTAACATAAAGACAGGAAACAGCTAGCTTATCTCACAAAGCTCACAAACTAACACATTTTATGTTTTTTGTCTAGACTACACAAAAGGAAGTTACTGGTCCCACTTAAGAAATAGTCTGGCATGAAATTGCATGTATAACCACAATTTGTTATTTTTACACTTTGGTTTTTATACTGAAAACGAAATATTATGTTAATTAGTGGGCTAGCTGTTTCCTCATTATTCTGTTTTTGTGCTAAGACTTACCTTCATATTTAACATACAGCCAACTGCCTGCAAGAAAGCAAATCAGCATATTCACCAAAAAGTTGAACTATTCCTTTGAGAAAATACATCGGATGATTTCATGATGCAGTTTTAGCCATAGATGTGTCCCCCTCATTATTACTGTGGTTTACTGTAAATCTGCAGATATTCCTCAGTGTTACCCAACTGCAGTTTCATAACTCGAACCAAAGCTGTTAGTAGGAAGTGTGTTTTGTTTAATATAGTAAGAGAGTGGGCAGTCCGTCCTCCGACTGAGAAGTTAAATACAAGAAGACAGAGCTGCAGCAGCAGCACAGAGGACAGGATTTAAAGCCTCCAAGTTCTGCTGTAAAGGATTGTCTCTGGGCAGACCTACTTGACTACTGTACCTTGAAACCGTGTGTGTGTGTGTGTGTGTGTGTGTGTGGTATCATCTGGTTATTCTCTGCAGCAGTATATTTTGTGGTGACTTGTAATGAACCCTGCCTCACCCTGCCCAAAGGAGCTGCTGACCCACCTAAAACCAGTTTTATATTTATTCATCAGCGTTTTAGTGCCCAATGATGGTCTAACTATTGTTTTGTGTGCGACTATAAACTTTGTTTTAGAAAGACTGCAGTGAGGCTGTGATGTTCAATACACACCAGAGGAGGAATGTTGTGTAGAGGCAAAATTGAGATAACTACAGCCATGGTATTGTTTACCACTAGTGAGGCAAAAAAAAAAAAAAAAAAACCTGGCAGGAGGGACTGCCAAAAGAAAAAAAGCCATGAACATGAACCAAAAGCACTGAAGCTAGAACCCAAATAGGCACAAACAGGTTTGCAGTTAGAGTTATCGCAACATACGGTGTGGTTTAAAAGTGGAGAAAAGGATTGTGCTGCACAAGTGGATTGACGATTTGCTATGGATATTTTGACACTTGACTAACAAAATCACCTTAATCCATTTTATCTTCTGTGATTCTAAACTGGTCCTAATCTGAAAAGGCAGAGAGGAGCGTTTGAAAATACAGTGTCTTTTGGTGGAGTATTCAGCATGAAAACAGCAAGAGCACATCGTCATCAGCTGTGTTTAAACATAATCTGTTATCAAATTATTTTTTTAAAAACCAATCTACAAGCCAAAATTGTATGTAAATTGTATTGAATGTGTTGCTCATGTTACTCACTCTCCAGTGACAGTCCTCTTGCAGCAGCAGAAACAGGCCAGCGCAGCCAGGAGAAGCAGCAGGAGCAGAGGGATGCCGATGCCCAGAACCAGCCCCAGAACGAGGTCCAGCTCCGTATCACTCACCTTGTCTCTCTCTGGAATAGGTCAATCAATATTAAGTCCTGGCAAACTGTGGCGAACTCTCATCAAATCAAGTCACATTGTCATATTGCTTCACAAAGTGAGAAAGGACAAAGGTGTCATTTGCAGGTCCGTGAATGACAACATCTTGTAATGATTTTTTATTGAATCATTAAATGATTAAACCATGTCCTGCAGAATGCCTGCAACATTATTAAAATAGTAATGAAGCATTAAATGTAATTTGTAGTAAATGTTTTATGGGTTTAGAGCTCACAGTATTGATTTTGACAGTTTATTGGCCTTAGAGCCATTACTATACTGCAGCATGGATGTAAGAAAGCTCAGATCCTCACCTAACACACAGGACTGGGTTTTATCCACATCGGTGCCGTTACAAACACACCTGTAGCCTCCGTAAGTGTTGGCACAGAGGGCTGGATGAGCACACACCGCTTCCTTGGCCTCACACTCATCCAGATCTGTAGGTGGGGAGGGACAGAGAGGCGGTCTTACCAGCACCAAGCGCTGCAGTATATTTTATACTTTCATACCACAATACTACAACAAGCAGAAACACTGTAATACATGATGTTAGACACATTTATTATGTTAAAAAACTAATGTTATTACTCCATGTTTCTCCTACTTGCCAATCTTATAAAGATAATAGTTTACTACTACTAGATATAAACTATATTATATAAACTACATTAGACTATATTATTTTTATCACAAGCAGCTTAGCAAATAAAAATCCAATGAAAGCCACAAACTATTTCTGATTTCATGCAGTTGTATAAAAAGCATCGTGATATGAATGAATTTCAAGTCAGTATTTTCTCTTGGGTGTTTGCTGGACCTGCTGAGCTTATGAATAGAGATGCAAACCTCCCTTCCATTAAATGAATAAATAAATAAAAAGTCATGAAAATCACCAAAGACATTTTACCATCAACTTCAATGGCATTGATGTCATAGTGGCTGCTGACTCTGGCCAGGTAGTCTCTGATGTACCAGTGGGGTGTGTCACTGGACACGTTGATACGATATTCCTCCGAACCTGGTCTGGAGCCCTGACCTGGACCCTTCTTACTGGCGTTGTAGAATTTGTTCTGGAAACCCATCAACACAATGTCCACCAGCTGAGAGACAGACAGGAACAGATTATTGTTTATACTGTATGGAAATGTGTAATATTATGTTATTAGTGTTATATGTGTTGTGAATGCGAATGTGTTAACAGACAACACACCTGTTTGAGTCCATCAGACCTGTTCTTCTTCCAGCTCAAAGAGACATTGAACACATTACTCCCTGCAGAAACACAACAGCAGCAACAGCTGTGTGATGGCCTCCATTACCATATATAGACCTGTTTACCATGGCAACACAAGAGGCAGGGCCAAGCTATGCTGAAGCCCTTGAAGACATAGAATGAAGCTCTTACCTGGAGGGTTGGCAGAGTCACCTGCAGAGAAACACATCAGTCAGAGGTGAATCAGATACACTGGTGACACACCAGACATGTACACTGTTGTAAATCACAAGTAATTCAGTTTAGTTTTAGTTTAGTTATCTAGTCTAGTTATCAGGACGGTTATATTTCAGTTATTCTGACTCATCGGATTGCTGCTCAAATTCTCCTTTTACAGCTGAATATTAGTTATTACAATTTATGCTGATATTGCATCATATTTGCTTCTGTTCTTTATATATCATGAGCAATTAAGATAGAGGGATTATAATTATATTTTAGTAGTGTGTGTCACTGGTAATGTGCTTGGAAAATCATGCAGGGGTTTATAGTCTCATTAGCCTCAAATTTTGGGAAACATGTGAGGTCGCCAAAATCCATGCACTGAGCACAATAGTGTAAGCTGTCCCACACTGACAAAACTATTAGGACAGGTGTGGCAAATGTCAATCAAACGCTCGATATTTTTTAACCCTCACATGAGTCAACTCTACAATCATACAACAAAATATTATAAAATAATATAGCAAATAAAATAATGAGTGACTGAAATCACAAAAAAGAAAAGTACAACATTTTGCGGAGCTGCGATTAAGATTATATCAAAGATCATAATAAGGTAACTGAGCTTCATTTACTGTCATTTGGACTTTAATTATCCGCTGCTGGCTAAATGACAGCGAACACATATGATTGTGCACCCACCACATCCATCAGTGTCCTTGGTATTCTTGTATCTACAGAGGCAGTCAACAGAGCCGGGCTTGTTCTTACACTCAAACTTAGCATTGGGGCAGGTTGAGAGCTCTTCACACTCGTCTATATCTACAATACAGGCAAAGGCAGATGCGCAGTTAAATTATTGTAAATAAATGTGTTACTATTCATACTGAAGTGTTGTGTATTCAGTACCTGTGCAGTTGCGTCCATCTCCAGTAAAGCCAGGCTTACATGTGCAGGTGTAGTTTTGTTTTGTGCTGCGGCAGTCTGCGTCTTTGTGGCAGGGGAAGGGGAAAGGAGGGATGCACATGTCTAAGAAGGTGTACAGAGAAACAAGAAAGACATCAATCATAGTCTGTGGCGTCAATTTTTTCCTCCTAAACCTGATAATGTGACTACACAAAAAAAAAAAAATCCTGCAAACAAAAATCACTTTTGTCCCACAAACCATGCTCAAAGCACTTGTATCCCTGTTTTCCATTGGAAACAACATGATCAGGGCAGTCTCCACAGGTGAACTGGTCGGGTTCTGTCTTCGACTGGCACTTCACCCCTCGATAACAGGGCTTGCCTTGACATACGTCTGAGGCGTTCCCACAGAACTTCCCACTGAACCCCTTTGGGCACAGGCACCCCACCACCTGGGAGGAGACAGATTAACATTTTGCATACGTCCATAAGAGATACAACATTCAAACAGACTTTGTCAGAAATTTGTAGATAGGAGAATACTTTACTATTAATGTCCCACATGCACTCGAATGCACTAACAGGGCTGCATTTTCAACCAACTTATCCTATAGTCTATGAGTGGTGGAATAGTCATTTACATCTCTCTTCTTCCCTAAACCACATTTCTTTACCTCCAATGGGAAACATCATCAAGCACAAACAGTACATATGACAGTACATATGAATATATGTATAATATATATGTATATGTATGGGAACAGCATTAGATTCAAACATCAGGTCAATTCCAAAAATGTACCTGGAACTTTCCCTGCTGGTGGTTTTCGGTGATGCTGTCGAACTGGCAGGTTCCTCCGTTGAGGCAGTTGCAAACGCGCAGAATGGGTGTGAACAGGGAGCTGGTGAGCTTGTCACTGACCTTGATGGTCAGCTGGACAGGCTGGGTGCTGAGGGGAGTCCATGTCAGGTAACCATCACCTGGAGCAGAAGTACAAGAGTCCAATAACAGTACTGTAAAGCCTGCACAAACAGGAACTCCTTCATAAACTTCACATGATACATCCATAGGAACATGCGATATCTAAAGCGCCATACATTGTTTTATTCTGAGAAATTAAAATAAATAAAGAGCCTTTTTTGCGAAAGTATGAAAAACAACAACATTTTGGCAATTTTTTGTGTGTTGCTTGTGCCTGTGCGTCTCTCTCTCTCTCTGACCCATCCACTGACTCAGCTCTGAAATGTCCCATCTGCTGAAAGACAGCACTGCTGGCTAAGTGGACTCACCATCCCACTAACAAATGTCAACAGTAACGTCATCTGTAACAGTGATGGATGAAGAGAGGAAGGGGGGAGGTTATTATTTTTGTGTCTGTGTGTCTCACCGCTGCCAATAGAAGCCCGTGGAGGCCTGGGGAAGAGCAGCGAGTAGCTGATGGCATCTAGGTTAGGGTCCTGAGCAACAATCTGAATGTTGACAGTGGAATTGACCTTACCGTGGATCACTGTGGGCTCTGTCACTATGGGGGGCATGTTACCTGCCAGACCACAGACAGATGACATGACAAATTAGGGCAGGTCAATAATGAAAACACAGAAACCTTTCCAAAACAGTGTCGACAGCTCACCATAGATCAAAGCCAGACTTTGGAATTGCTTCTTGGCGTCAAGAGTCCGCAGGCCCAGGTCAGAGCTGCCAGATGCTAGGGTGTCGTGGACACACTCCATGCAGCTTTTACAAGTCCTTCTCAGCTCCTCCACCTCAGCAGGACTGACGCTTTCCAGCAGGTGCTCAGAGGAGACATGCTCCAGTGGAACCAGTGGAGGCAGAGAGAACAACAGGCTCTCTGGGACTGGGACTGCCCCTAGACGCACACACACACGGGACCAGAAAATGAGGACAGATGTGGGCAGGGACAGGTGTAGCAGTGAAAAACTCCAAGAAACACACAAGTAACTTCACTTATTTGTTGTTGCTCTGTATTGTATTGAGTAAAACAACTAAACATTCAGTACAGCGAGTTAAAAATAAGTGCGCATGTTACAGGCTTGGTAGGTTTGTAGTGACGCAACAATTATTATTTTTTTCGAAAGTTGGGGGCAGCACAACAAGCTGCAAACACATTTACATACAGTATTATTATATATTTTATTGTTATGTTACTATTTACACATCCAGCAGAAAACATCAGCATTCATTTGGGGTTGGGTTTCAGGTGACATGATGACTGTAAGTGCAATATTCACTATATTTGGTCTCCACTAACTGCTGAGGGCTCTGGCTCTTTAGCTGCTACATGCTTCCCTTTGTACCAGCTGGTAGGTAACTTTGTGTGTCTGCTGTGTGGTGCTGGGCAGGTAGAGAGCAGGACATTTATCAGAGCTGTTTCCTGAAAACTGCTTTCTGCTGCTGCTGAGAGCGGTGAGTGAACCCAACAGCGTTGACCGTAAAAACAAACAATGAGCAAAAAGATGTTTAAACGCTCCATAAAGCTGCAGAGTTGGGTCTCCCTACAAGTGCTTCTTGTCACAGTACACATAGCAATTTTATCCATTGTTAATGTAGAAATATTGATTATAGCAGCTTTAAAAGCTGATCAGACCATGAACCTATCCAGAAAACTAACTACTGCTTCGGTCTGGCAGTTAAAGGTAGACTCTCCTGGCCTCGACAGGCCTGATATGGTTCTGCTGTCAGAAGCATCAAAGCAAGTGATTCTGCCGTAGATGACAGTTACAGTGAGGCCTTTGATGCAACAAAGGGCTCACTGTAAGCCAGTCAGTGAGCCTGGCTTTGTGCGCTTTGTTTAACTGAACTTTTATTTTTCAGTAAATAAATAGTGTATGCATCCACTCACAGGACATGCCAAAGTAATGAAGTCTCTCCTCTGAGGGGGGGCTGAAGTCCGCTGAGGGGAGGAGCCTGCCGTCGGACATGAGGAAGTCGTCTGAGCGGTTGGAGCTCCAGAGACCCATGAGACCCACGGTGCGGTTGTAGAAGGTCTGAGGAACCTCCACCATGGCCGCCAGCTGGTTGTGGCCTACGACCCGCCACGCCACCACGTGGAGACCACCAGCGTACACTGCCGCACAGCGACTCACTGACATGCAGCGCACAGCAAAGTCCCTCTCACCCCTGTGCACGACACCTGAAGGAACAGTTATGACATATTCGTCATATGATTAAGACAACAGCTTTTAGGTGTTACATAGATTTAATTGTAATTGGCTAACATTATCTCACATTGACTGTTATATAACCCTACTAAGGACTGTAATTGTGAAATTTAGATTTTTTTATCTGTTCCCTGACTACGGTATCTTATACAAAAAAATAAAAAATCCAAAATAAAACATCTCTTTCATTGTATGTCAGATGTGTGAGGGGTTTCATTACCAACTGTGACTGGGACCTCAACATCATCCACAAAAAGCTGGAGTCCATCTCCTTCCTCTGCACATCTCCATTCAATCTGAAATGATACACGAAAATCAGAGGTTAAAGTATCATTTGCAAACATTATCACATTTTTATTTTAGCCTGCTTTAACAAATGGAGGGGTAGGTTTTGCAGACCGATACTCATGATATTTCATACTGTCTATCATACAGAAATTTGTCTACAACTAAGGTACCGGTGTCTTCGGTTTGTATAGAAAGCTGGACACAGCTGGTGCCCCAAAAAGGTTGAAAGAAATAGTACAAAAAATATGGAATTATTCTTTGAAATAAATGGATGAGAATATTGCCCCCCCCAAAGATCTTGATAGTGAAACTCCCTTTTCTCTGTCACTTTAGAGAAGGTTACTGGTGTTCAGCCAAATTGAGATTTATTTACAGTATATAGTGCATATTTATACTTTTCAAATGTTCTCATAACAAGTTAGATAACAAGCTCAATTAAACAAACAAGATACAATATATAAAGTAATGAGTTTAGAGGTGCTATTTTTATTTACCTTAGACATAATCAGGCTGGCCTATTTTCCCCAGCTTCTTCATGCTAAGCTAGGCTAATCACCTCCCAACTCTAACTCAAACAAGAGCATGGGAATCAATCTCCTCATCCAACTTCCAGAAAGAAAGTAAATAGACTCATTTTACAAAATTTAACTATTCCTTGAGTACACACAAACTCTCTCTCTCACTCTCTCTCTCTCTCTCTCTCTCTAAATACACACACACTCCAGTGTCTTCCTTCCTGACACACAAACATCCTGACCTTGCCAATGCCCTGGTGGAAGGCAGCCATGCGCACCACCACTGGGACCTCAATGATCCCCTTTGAGTCCATGTGGAGCTTGTCTGTCTGTCCTTGCAGGGTGAAGATATTGGAGCCTGTGCTGGAGGAGAGACGCAATATCACAAACTCTCCCAGGGCCTTGAAGGAGTACTCCGTACCATCAAAGGTGATGAGATGGAGGCTGCCATACACCATCGCTGCAAGGGAAACATGGCAAAGACAGGTTTTCTGTAATATAATTTAAATTGATCATAGTAGAGCTCTTTGATTAAAGGAACAGGTTTTCTGGGAATGGACTAACTGAGTGTCACTGATTACTGTATGTGTCCTTCTGCTGGTTTTAACTTGCTTTGTTTTTGCTGAGAATTGCCCCTCACCTACACCCTGTGTCGCCTTCTTGGACGGGATGCAGCCGTCATGGCTGGCCCAGCTGTAACCTTGGCAACGGTCCAGTGGTCTCTTGTTGAGGTATAGGTGACATAGAGGAGACTCGATACAACACCACTGGAAAGGCAGGAGATCTTCAACTGAGGAGAGAAGTCTGATTAAAGTCAAAACGCAAGTGGCTGTGGCAGTATAGATCAGTGGTCAGACAATCTGGCCTGTAAGTAGAAGGTTGCAGGTTTGATGCTAATAACATACTTGTGTTGTGCTTTGTCCTTGAGCAAGGCACTGATATCTTACTGATTTGCAGTGATTGTAACAGTAATCTTATCAACTAAAAAACAAACCTTTTCCGCCCATTGTTGTGAGAAAATATATAAAAATAAGTAATTAATGGCAATTTCTTCTTAAATTTGTGCACTGGCATCACTGAATTTCTACACATTAATCACTAAAATGTTAAAGGGTACAGAACAAAGCTACTGTTTATACTTCTGTTTATTCTAATACTATAAACAAAGTCCTTAAAAATTTGAGAAACAGTGTTTAATGTCTATTTTGGTCTTAATCCAAAACAACACTGGATTAAAAGCATTCCCTACCGACTAATACACTGTATATTTGAGACCATTAGTAGTTAGAGCTTGTAACATAAATCCTATTTTTATGTGTATTTGACCAAAAACCCAGAATCACGTGTGTATTACCGATATGTTTCTGAACGCTGAGCCCAGAGAAATAGCGCTCGTTGTACCCGGCCAGCAGGGGGCCTTCTGGTTCATACACACACCTCTTCCCTGAACCATGTCTGTTGGACAGGACTGACTGGAAGATGTGTCCCCCTGTACCTCCCCACCGCTGTTCTCTTAGTGTCTTCACTCTTAAGCCTGGATCGGTCGTATCCTGCAAGAACGAAAGGTCCTCCACAGCCTGGGTGCGGGTACAGGGACATGGAGACAACTCCTTTATCCACTCAGCAGGATCAGGCTGCTTCATTGCCCAAGCCTGGCACCTGATTTGGGGATCCATGTCTGACCCCGGTGGTCCTGTCAAATCATACACCAGCTGGCCTAACTTCCCCAGGGTTCCTTTCACCTGATGGGGCCTGTATCTGCCTCCAGGCCCGAAAAGGTTTCCTGGAGGGACAGTGGGCTCCTTGAAGGAGAATTTTCCATCTGTGTAGCCAATAATAGCATCGTGATGTTGCCTCTGGCCAGGCCCCCAGAGCATCTCCCCGTATCGCAGGAGGGCAAAGGAGCGTGCTCCATCCGTGGTCAGGATGCACTGGAAAGTGTTAGTCTGAAAATAATAAACCAGAACTGTTAGTTATGAAGTTATAATTGAATTTGCTTTTAATCAGTCAATGTCTCACTGACTAAACACAGTTCAAAAATGGCAATGCAAGGAGACATAGAATAGACAGGTGGCAGCAGATATCACTACACTCTTCATTCAAGCCCTTTAGGATGAAACAACCCCAAGATGGCACCAAAGTTAAACAAAACAGCATGAGAGTTTCAGGAATTATGACTGAATACCTGCTTTCTCTGAGCTGACGGTTAAAGGGCTCACATTACACATAACAATGGCATTCAAAGTAGGACAGCAAGCAGACAGTAACACTCCCTTTCACCGAGACTGGTGCAGACGAGATTTCAGGTTTAATAGCTTCAGTCAGACAAGTTTCAAATGATGATGATGGTGATCTTTTAATATTCTTATGTTGTATATTATATCCTACAGAGGTAGGGAAAGGTAATAGTGCCATGTTCATTTGTTTGTTATCTCCAGTTCATCATCGATACTGTGTGCCAGGACTGTGCTTGTAAATAAATGAATATATATGAGAGACAGAGAATAAAGAAAACCCAATCAGAATAAAACCAAAACCACCAGATTATGGTTAAAACAACCAAATGTGCAAAGTAAGCCAGTGCAAAAATCATGTTGGTAAGGCATTTCTGTCTTACTTTTATTTTTGGAATTTAAAGTTAAAGGTTGGTTGCAACTTGGGTTCATAAGAAAAATCTGATAAAGAAAATCTTCTAAAGGTTTTCATGATTGAACAATCTTTACCTCTGAGAGGTTGAACTTCTGGTAGGAGACAGGCATCACATGGTCCCAGGTGATCTTGAGGATCCAGGCAGGGGTAAAAACAGGCTTGCTTCTCTGCACCTCAAACTTTGTCACTTCATCTGCTGTACGATTAAACACTATCTGAGAGTAGAGATCTGACATATCCAGCATATGGTATTCCTGAAAAAAGAGAAATATAGCACGCAGCATAAAGCTATTATCATTAGATATGAATGGAAGCTTGTTTTGTAGATTACATCTCTATCATATACAGACTGAACATTTTATGACGTAGTCTTTGATTTTGCTTCACTCTTTCAACTGAAAAAAAAAACATCAGCATTGACCCCTGATGACATCTAACCTGATAGAGCAGCTGTCCGTAGCCACTGGTGAGGTCAGCATCATCCCAGAACGCTGCCAGCAGAGTCACGTTCATGTTGTCGGGGAAACCACTGGCTAAAGGAGCAGGGAGCAGGTACTGCTCATTCTCAGCGACAGATTGAAACTGGACAAGACCATTGTCGGAAAACTGAGGAAAGAAAGTGAGAGACGTATCAGACAGATATCCAGAAAGGTTGACTGTCATCTTCTATCATAACTTTATGGCTAATTGTAGTAGTTATAGAAATAAGTCATATTTATCTCATTTAAAAGTCATTTTGTCAATTATTCTTTCTCCATTTCATTATGAGAGCTGTATGCATTATTGCTATTCTACTTTTAACCAAGGCATGTAAGAAACATAAAGATAACATATTATATGGCTAACACTGTACTGCTATCTATGTAGACTGTAATAAGTCATGTGTAGTATTATCTCACTGTGCAAAATCTTTATGTTATGTTTTGCAGAATATTTCAAAGCTAGGCCAGAGGCCGAAGAAGAAGTGATTAATTTGGTGCAACAACATTTGAATCCTGATGAACATTTATAATCATATTTTCCAATATTACAATATTTGAGGATTTTGCAGTCTTGGCAGATACAGTATGTACATTTTAGTGTTGTAGGGAACTGTACTTATAAACTCACATAAACCCTGTCATACAATTTTCCGATAAAGGGGAAACCCATTGGTGGTGTGATATACGGTGAATTTCCATCTTCTGTGTCCATCTTTACTCCTTTATCTCCGACCTCTGCTCCAAAGGGGTACAGGTTGCTCTCTATTGAGGAAGTACAGAAGTCAGTTGCAAGTCTAAGAATAGCTACAGCAAACTGGCATCAACCAAACTATCCAGTTCACTCGCTACCAGCTACCAGAGCTGATTATTCTAAGCTGTCACTCATTATTCAAAATTCAAATTACTGTTCTAAGTAAAAGAAAGTAAAGAAAAAACAAAATATCTGATCAAATTCAAAATTCACAGCGTATTAGCACAACAGGCTGTTGATATATTAAATGCATGTTGCCCTATCTGGAAGCTAAGCTAATGTCTTCTTCGCTAACACAAAATGGCAAAAACTAGCTAGCTGTGCTGAACACTACTGGACTGCTGTTTTCACTGTGAAAATCTTGTTTCCCCAAATTTTTACATCTCCTCCAAATGCAATAAATTAAAAAATTCCAATAAAACCAAGGCTGTTTCTTTTTATAGTTCATCAATCTTGGACATTTTGTGAGATACAAGTTTTTCACCTGGCAACAATGAAGTGACATTACAGGAGTGCCATTTTAGATAAAGAAAAGTGTGAGGAACACATGCAGAAACACAGACATCAGTGTATGATTATTAAGACAGGTGATTAAGGAAGACATAGCCAACCCTTTAGAGCCATCGCACTGCACATGGTGCTGTTTTTGGGACAGGAACAGGTGTAAGACCCTAGCAGGTTGGTACAGGATGTTTGTCCCGGGCATGTCATGGGTGACACACATTCATCCAAGTCCACACATCCTCCTTTTCCATGACCATTATCTTTGGTGGCATTCCAGCCGCGACTGCATGAGCATTTGAAACCTCCTACATTGTTGGAGCAGGTGGCAGCAGAGTGACATTTCCCATTAGCTTGTTGGCATTCATCAAAGTCTACACACAATGGCCCAATACTTACAAAGCCGGGCATACACACACATACAAATGACCCTGGGGTGTTGTGACAGTGAGCGAGACGGTGGCATGGTTTGGTCAGGGCAACACACTCATCCACGTCTTTGCACCAGGAGCCATTTCCAGCGAAGCCGAGAGGGCAGTGGCATGAAAAGGAGCCAGGGGTATTCCAGCACCGTGCCGAAGGATGGCATGGTGAATCTTCACATTCATTAGTGTCGACACATGCCTGATTTTCCTCGTGGTACCCCAAGGGACAAGAGCAGTTGTATGTTCCGGGCAGGTTGGTACACACCTGGTCAAGGCGGCAGGTGCTGTTGTCCTTGCATTCGTCGATATCCTGACAGCCCAGGCTGATGGGTTCATACCCAGGAGAACACAGACAGAAGAAGGACCCTGCTGTGTTGTTACATAATGAGTGCTCAGGGCATGGGGTGCCATCTGGGTCGTGACACTCATCCACATCCTGACACTCTGTGCCATTCAGAATAAACCCCTCATTACAGGGACAAAGGTAAGACCCAGGGATGTTGACACATACAGAATGGGGCTGACATACTGAAGAGTTGTGGGAGTCTGAGCATTCATCTACATCCACACACTCCGTCCCTTTACTCCAGAACCCCTTGTTACATTCACAGTAATATGACCCAATAGCATTCATACAGGTTCCATTAGTGCAAAGCTCCCCCAGCTCAGTGTTCTTGCATTCATTGATGTCCACACACAAATCATCCACACTGGAAAATCCAGCATCACAAAGACACAGGTAGCTTCCATTGGTGTTGATGCACTTGCTATGCTCATGGCAGGTGGAGTTGTCTAGGCACTCGTCGATATCCTCACAGTGAGTGCGGTTGCCTTGGTAACCTTCCTGGCACTCACAGACAAAAGATCCAACTGTGTTCAGGCAGTTGGAGAAATTAGGGCACTGGATGAGGCTGAGCAAGCACTCATCTACATCCAAACACAAGGAGCTGTTGCCTGAGAAACCCGGGTCACAGGTACATTCATAACTCCCCTCTGTATTAGTACAGCTACTGTTGTTGGGGCAGGTGAAGCTCCCTGTCAAACATTCATCCACGTCCTGACAGTGTGTCCCATTGTCTTCAAACCCTTCCCAGCAGTCACAGGTGTAGGAGCCATCGGTGTTGAAGCAGTGGGAGAAGGCAGGGCAAACTTCCCCTTGTGAACGGTCACATTCGTCCATATCCCAGCAATCAGTGCCATTTCCTTCATAACCATCTCTGCACCGACAGTAGAAGGAACCCTGGTATTGGTGGCACTCGGCGAGTGGGTGGCAGGCGCTACTAGCATTCAGGCAGGTGTCTTTGCTCACGCACGTGCCCTTGTCATATACCAGGTCCAAAAAACATGAACAAGCGTAGGCACCGGGGGTGTTGCTGCACGTCATGTTGCTGCTACAGGTTGTGGTCAGCTGACATTCATCCACATCTTCACAAACAAAGCCGTCACCATGGTATCCATCCTGGCACTGGCAGATGTAAGACCCGTTTGAGTTGAGGCACAAAGCCTGGGCACTGCAGTTGTGTGGCAAGGAGGAGTTCTGCTCACACTCGTTCACATCCTGGCAGTCGAAGCCACTGCCCTCCATGCCAGGTGGACAAGCGCAGTTGAAAGATCCAGGCGTGTTAGTGCAGCTGGCAACTGGATGGCATCCTCCATTTTGGACTTGGCACTCATCAAAGTCTATAATTCATCCAAAATGGGACAGTGTCAGGGAAACAGCCCCAAATGGTGCTAAAAGAAAGCTCAAAAGAGAGTCCACAGATGGGGGTTATGGATGTTAACAATGAGAAGTTGATGCTTACCAGAGCAGTTCTTCCCGTCACCTGTGAAACCGCTGAGACAGACGCAGGAATGACTGCCCATTGTGTTGACGCATTGGGCAAACTCACTACACTCCTGCTGCCCTGTCTCACACTCATTCAGATCTAGAAAGGTGATGGACAAATGGGGAGAGTGGGAATGAGAAAAAGAGGGAAATAATTAAGATTAACAGCAACCTATCAGAACACAAGTCATTGGCAGAATAAATGATTTCTGTGAGCTGATTAGGCCAAGTTTTGCAGACTTTTATTCATAAGTGAGGTACAACAAGTCTCTTAATTTGGTGGCTATGGACAGAAAGAATTTTAGAAAAAGATGTGGGGACTTTATGATACTTTAATGTCAGGCTGAAATGAAACTCATCTGACTTCTAGCCTGAGGCAGAGGGTGGTGTGTCACACCTTATGCTGGAATGCATTTATTTATATTTCCCCCAAACTTCCCAAGCTGTTACAGTGGAAACCCAATCAAATGGCAGATTCCTTTTCATTATCATCCAGTTGCTTTCACTCTCAGTTTGATGGAATAAGCCCTCAGGACAAGTCCTCAAATTGAATTTACGGTAGGTGCTAAGTTGTTTTAACGGCTTCAACTGAGTGTGTGTGACAATAGCGGGTTTTCCCAAAACTGTTTGCAACGACAGTTATTTTGTCAGTTTAGCTGCTGTTGAAAAATTAATTTCAAACAATAGAATTCAATTTCTACACACCCATACTATATGATTATGCAACTTTTAATACATATTTTCAATTATTTTCTTTGCCAGTTGTGAACTTACTTAGGATGAGGATTTACACTAAATGTTACAAGGATAAGGGATAATTAACCTGATACAGGAAGATGTGTTTTTGGACAACACTATAAATATTATTTAGCCCAAATTCCCTAAAGCTCTCCTAAATCTGTTTATCTGTTTGTTTTTTGATAGGTATGGATTGGAAAAGAGAAAACAGTTGCATAATGATTTATATCTGGATTTATCTCATCAGTTTACTTAATGATGACAGAAAAAGTCATATTTTGTATGTTTATGCTGTTTATGAACTACTCTTTCAAATATGTCCCATTAATAAAGCCTTAAAATCAGACTGAATTGCCTTTACTTCAGCCTGGCTTCATGTTCAAAACTGATTCATATGAATCAGACATGGGCAGCGATTCAGAGGTCTAGAATCAGGCTGCATTAACCAGACTTTATAGATTTATTTGAAAATAAGAATGAAAGAAAGGTTTTTTACCAACACATTGTGTTCCATTGAGACTGTAGCCTTGTCTGCAGACACAGGAAAACGATCCTGGGATGTTCACACACTCAGTTTCATTTTCAGGACAAATGTTTTCCCTCTGGCACTCATCTATGTCAGAACAAGTCAGCCCGTCACCCACATAACCCACGTCACACACACACTGGTATCCGGCAGGTGAAAGGTGGCACAGGGCGTGATTGTGGCAGGCAGGTTCACACAACGGACTGGGTGGCACACAGGTGTCATTGAAGGCCACTGTGGCATTCAAACATGAGCACACATGAGCACCAGGGGAGTTAATACACTTGGAGAAGGCCGGGCAGGTGGTATCAGAGAGGGTGCACTCATCCACGTCCTGACAGGAGAAGCCATCCCCTTTGAAACCCTGCTGACAGGAGCAGAAGAAGTCCCCTAAGAAGTTAGTGCATAGAGCCCGTGGGTGGCATATATCCATTGCAGAACACTCATCTATGTCCTCACATTGGGTGCCGTTTGCTGTAAAACCTCGCTTACAGGTGCAAGTGTGGGACCCAATGGTGTTGAGGCAAGTGGCGTTAACATGGCAAGGGTTGTCTTTACACTCGTCCAGGTCAACGCAGTCCATGTTGCTGGCAGGGCGGTAGTAACCGACCCGACAGGGGCACTCGTATGACCCATCAATGTTCTTGCACTCTTCATTCACTCCACATGGATTGTTCAGTTCCTTACACTCATTTATATCCTGGCAAATAGTCCGATTAATCAAGATGAAGCCTGGCAGGCACAGGCAAGAGAAGGAACCCTGGTTGTTGAGACATGTAGCCTTGTTTCTGCAACCTCCATTATCCACCAGACACTCGTTCACATCATTGCACAGAGTCAACCCATCTCCCAAATAACCCACCCGACAGGTGCAGTTGTAGGAGCCAGGGAGATTAATGCAAAGGGCGTTTGAGTGGCACTGCCTGGCCAATGAGCACTCATCCACATCCACACAGGTGAAGCCGTCTCCACTGTACCCTGCTGCACACCGACAAGAGAAGGAGCCAGGAGAATTTGTGCAGTTTGCAAAGGGGCTGCAGCGGCCCGCCGCACACTCATCCACATCATCGCACTTGGAGTCATTGAAGATGAAGCCACTGCCACAGTCGCAGTAATATGACCCTCCAGTGTTGACGCAGGTGGTGGTAGAAGGGCAAATGTTGGGTGTTGCACACTCATCGATGTCTTCACACAGTCGTCCATCTCCTACAAAACCTCCCAGGCAGGAGCACTCGTAACTCCCCAGCCTGTTGATACAGGCAGCATTGGGGTCGCATTGATTGTTTTCATTGCATTCATTTATGTCTGCACACGTCAGCCCATTTCCTACAAAACCACTGTTGCAGGTACACCGGTACGACCCCATGGTGTTTACACAGTCTGCATATAAACTGCAGATGTTGTTTGCACATTCGTTGATGTCCACACAGCTCTGCCCGTTGCTTTCGAAGCCATTGTTGCACGTGCAGTAGTAGGTGCCTGGCAGATTTTTACAGCCTTTGTAGCCAAGTGAGGAAGAACAAACATGAGGAGTCTCTGAACATTCATCGATGTCAAGACAGAGGTAATTCCCGTTGCCCTTATAGCCAGCATTACAGGTGCACACATAGGACCCAGGGTTGTTGGTGCAGGTGGCGTTCCAGTGGCAGATCCTTTGTGTCTCACATTCGTTATCATCATTACACTGGAAGCCGTTTCCTCTGAAACCAACTTTACAGCGGCACTCTCGCCCTCCCTCGAAGTTAATGCAGAGAGCATTTGCGTGGCAACCACCATTTTCTTTTTGGCATTCGTCAATGTCCTGGCAATTGGTGCCGTCTCCAACATACCCGATGAGGCAGACACAGCTGTAGCTGCCCAGGGTGTTGTTGCAGCGGGCCTTTGAGTGACAGCTATGTAGACCACTGAGACATTCATCGATGTCGTTGCACAGCAGCCCATTGCCTTGGTAGCCCATGCGGCACGCACAGGTGAAGTTGTTGTTGACCTTCAGACACTCGGCCTGAGGGTGGCACTTGCTGCCCGCTGCCTCGCAGTCCCTCGGGTCAGCAACTGATGAGAAAAGAGAGAGGAGCTTGAGACATGCTGAATCTGATTATCTGTCGTCTAATTTTAAAGTTAAATTTAAAAAATGTTTAGGAAGCATTTGGTCTTTGTAACTTGGTGTCTGCAGTTAGTAATGATGGTTTAATTAAAGGTAAGGTACCTGCACTGCAGTATTCCAGCACAGTTAATAGACTTATCAGCCACAGGAGTGGAAACCTGTGAGGGCAAAGAAAAGAAAATCATCAGAATTGGCAATTACACATTAATTACACTTTAGAGTAATACTCTAAAAATGATCAATCCTATGTTTCAGAAGCATAGTGGGCACTTTTTTCATCTTTGTAACTAAAGACAGGAGAGATATGGATGTAAAATGGATTAAAAAAACACAGCATATTATTTCAACAAAGTTGTTGCATGCAGTGGTGTCAGCTCTGAGGATAACGTCATCCACCTCTGTTCTCGAAACAGGAAGTAAAGCCTCGATTTGACCTAACTACAGAGTGTGTGTTACTTCTCTTACTGTACTACTTACCTGTGTTTCCACAGCCTACTTTCATGCTGCTGGAACAATGGTCCGGTGTCTATTGTTACAGTTAGTGTAACAGATAAACCTATTGTCTTATCGTGATTCACCACCCAAAGAGGTCATTTACTGTCACTCTGCTCTTGCTTATCCAACATTGTGATTGATTCCAGAAAAATTTTCTTAAGTTACATAATATTTTCTTAATCTTAGTCTATTCAACAGCACGCTTATCTAATTTTAAAGCAGGTATAAAGTTTCATGAACATTAAATACTGGCTGTTCACTGACAATATAATCGAGGCTCCACGAACAAATTCTGCAATAAAATGTTATTTTCTTTGCATATTTTCTTTGTTTAATTCCTCAAAATGAGTCCTTTATGTGTTAAAGTCAATGTTTATTCAAAAATAAAGATTTTGTCGTCATTCTCTCAACCTCACATTAGACCAAACTGTACATTTTGAAAATGGTAAACATTTTGACAAACTTTTAAGCGTTACAAATACCCATTTAGCCAATTTAAACACATGTCAATAAATTCCATTTTTCACTCTCTGCAGTGCAAATTAGCTCTTTATGACTTTGTCTCTAATACACCAAGAAGATCAACTTTAGCTTAGCTTTTGTTTCGTTGTTAGTGAGTTCAGTGAGAGGCAAATTATATTTTAATATTCTGAATCTCCAAAAAATGGATTGATCTCATTAAACCAGGAAGACCTTTCCACTTTTGTGAAGTGACCACAGTTTGAGTGACTCTTTGGCTCCAAGGTCCAATCATTTGACTGAAGAACTGTTGATTTAAATTACATGAACTAATTGGAATATTTTTAGCCACTCCCTGCTACTCCAGTTTTCTTGGAGAGGACTGAAATAAAGTTGTAATCAATGTGCTCTTAATTAACTGATGTCTGGCCAGCCACACCAGGAGGTCTCTGGTTTAAAATTGTTTTCCTGACATTACGCTACACAGGTCTTTTGGTCATCTCACCACTTGTTTTTTACAGGCAATGGCTCAAGAAGTAGTTGAGCTGAATTATGAGAATAATAACAACACTCCTTGTTTGCTCTGATTGGGTTACCATCTAAATGTCAATATTCCCCTCAGACCACATGGGGCTATTGTCTGTGTCTCAGGGGAAGGTCTTGCATGGGCAGTGAGAGCACTGAGGCAGACTTCTGTTACATAAATGCAGGACGGTCTACTGTAAATCATATCAAGCCACCCTGAGGGACTGCAACTGGGGCAGAGATGAGTATGACAGCAACCATATACTCCATCCCCATCTGTAACTTTTATAGCCGTTTGAAACGTAAGGAAATGGTTACTGTTTGTGATGTGAAAGTACAATGGGAGTCTGAAAGGTCAAGGTTTTTTTGAAAGTACCAATGCTTTATGTGTTTAGTTGCCTAATCCTGTTGTTTTCCATTTAACCCAGTTCAGCTTGACCTTTAACAGAACCCATCTATCATTGATTCTTTACCTGTGAGTGTAAATATATTATATACAGTTAATTGTAGTTTAACAAAATAGTTTGTAAAAGCTTAGCTTAGCTTATTTTAGCAAGACTGGACACAAGGGAAACGGCCTGGTTGTGTCACAAAACAAACCTACCAGCACCTCTTAAGCTTTTATTATAGCTCATCTGTTTTGCACTACTAGCATATGTAGCCTATTTTGTATTCAATGCATATTATAGTTTAAAGGTTTATGGTCCTGCTTTTATTTTGTTGATTTATATTATTTGGCTTTTTTTACTGCATCAGGTTTCTTACCTACCTCGTTTCTTTTTGTGTTTTATGTGACTTGGCGGATGTTGTGCTGTCATTTTATATTAGGAATAAAGTTAATTAAAGTACTCTTTGTATCTATTCCCCTTTTGTTTAGTTTTTTTATTATAATTTTCATCTGTATCTAAATATCATGCTGCCAGTTGGACCAAGCTTTCATTGCAAAGGACATGAGTGAATTCAGGTTGACTAATTAAATAAGTGTATTTATTAGTAAATAGTTGGAATTATAAAATGATTAATTAATCACTAAATAACGAAAGATATTCATAAAGTATAACAAAATAATAAAATACTATAATAAAATAATAAAATAATGTATAACATAACTGAACAAACTGATGAATGCCTTTATGCTTTAATGGTAGAAAAATTGAAACGTGAGACAAATATAATTTAAAATATCAAGAAATATAAAATTGAGGTCTGGGTCACATGAAATGTATTTATGATAACTGAATCAGATAAATGAATCTTTGGAACTATAATGAGCCATAAAAAGACCTGATAACATAAACAAGAAACACATAAAACAAAAAGTACAGAATAGAGTAGCAGAGATTTTCACTTACCGCATATTTCCCCGTCACCTGGCGGGCTTTGAGTCTTTCGTGGGGAGAAAGTGCAGACTCACCTCCTCTGGCTCTCGCTCCTTCTCTTCGTCTTTCTCAGCAGAGTCGAACCTGTCTCATCATGCAGCTTCTTCCATTTCCTTCTCCTCCACCTCTGTCTTGATTCCTCCACCCATGGGACTCGGGACAATGGTCCACCCCACCATACCATGTACTGCCCTGACATCTTAAACCTCTGGGAAGCGGAACACCCATATTCCCTTGCTTATGTGTCAGCTCTCGCACAATAAGTGGAGCAGCCCCCGAAGGCCTTCGTTTGTCCTCCTCACTGTAGACAGGAGGACAGGACACCAAAATGACTTTCATTCACCTGTTCATCTGGGGAGAAAGGGATTTGGATGCTTCTAGCATCGAGTCTTTCACTGTGTGATTGTCACAGATATCAGTTTATAGCAAAGATGCATGTTACAAACATGTGGATCATATTACAATCACCACTGACACCAGTACAATAACCAGTTTAATAAAACCATTGAGGCCATTTAAACCATTTTTTGAGCCACCACAATGTTAAAGCAGCATATCTTTGTTTCTGCTTTAATGTCTATTTGTTAAAACATACTGTAAATGTGAACTGAACTGACTTGACCCCTACATTCTTCGCAATGACTCGTATTATCTATTATCGTATTGTCCTACTTGGCAAATGCAATTCATCTATCCATGACGTCAATATAAGATAAAACAAACCAAAAGGTCTAAATATTTGATCTAGTTCTGCTTTTATTCCAAGGTAAATTCTATTATCTAATTTTAGATTTCATTAGATTTTAAGAAAAAAATATGTACATTATGACCTTGTGTACAGTATACGGCAGAGTAGTAAATTCTGGCAGTAGCTACTGGACAGATAGGGCAGCAACAGGTACTTAGCAGGTTTATGACCCACGTCCACAGGTGGGTGGATTGTTTTTATGGCCTGTCATTAACATTTATCTGATCACTTGGGCCTGTGCAATTGTTTGTGCAGCCTTTGTTATTACTTGACATTCAAGTCATGAGGCTTATGGACTGGGTTCTACATTGCCTATCAGTGCATGGCTGTATTGAGCACAGTTTCGATTCTGCACTGTTCAGGAAGGTGCTAATCATAAAGGCAGCTAAAAACCCTTCATTGTTTTATTCTCTCTCTCAGTGAAGCTTCTTTCAGCCAGATGAAAAGAAGCAGTTTGTGCCACCACGTCACAGCGTCTCCTCCTTCCTCAGGACAAACATGGAGTTAGCAGTGACAAGGACAGGTTTTAGGTAATACTACATTTAAAATAATGTTTTGACATGTTTGGAAACACATGTAGGATTATTTGCTTGCTTGCTTGCTAAGAGTAGGATGATGTATGAAACATTAAAAAATCCACCTACTTGCTTAAAGAGCACTTCATTTGTACTCAAATGGAACTGAAAAATAACTCTTATGTTGTACATGCAGCTACAGCCGAGTGCAGTGACATCATAGGTGTTTGTGTACAGGGTCGCCACCTTCTATGTGAAGAAATACCCCCACAAGGTGATGCAGAGATTTTTGATAATTCAAATGCTGATACACACTCTTTAATGTGCTTATAAGCCAAAATAACAAAAATATAAAGAGCAACAAAAAAATCTAGCCTAATGCTGATTAAATGTTTTGGTTAAGTTTCTGTGCACAACCAGCACCGTTATTACTTAACAGTGTAATTGATATACTGTATGTGAACTCTGCAGCTGTTGCCTGCAAAGCAAACAAGTCATTAGATTTAGATTAGATTTGGCTATTAAATAAAAAATCATAGTTTAATACCTTTTTCCTACGCTAGAAGAAAAACATTTTTTTAATTCTGGGTTATTCAGACAGAGAGGGATATTTATGTACAAGATGTTTTAAATTGTGTAATTTCACATTAGGTAGGCTATCAATCATATTCACAAATTATAAAATCAATAGTTGATTAATCTTAAATCCCAAATCTAAGTGAATAGATGGAATATTAGCATGGTCAATTTGCTGATTATTGATTTGCTACCTATATTGGTTTTGGTGTAACATATTCTAACATAAACTATAGTTTTTGCTCTCATAGTAAAGCAGGCCAGCTGTTGCCCCCTGCTTTCAGTCTTTTTACCAAACTTAACACCTCCAGACATAAGTCAGTCTTCTCATCTAAGTCTTGGCAAGAAAGAAAAGAAGTGAAATTTTCCAAATGTCAAATGATTCTTTGCCAAATGAGAAAGAGATGAAAGATATTCACATGCAAAATTCCACTTTCTGTAATTCATAAATTCAAGATGGCTCCCAAGAAACATTTTTCAATCACCTGAACTTTAATATAATCAGGTTGTCATCTTTAGAAATACATGGGTGTAATAGTTCCAGATTATATGCTCCAAAATGCATCAGTTTAAATATCACCACAAACTCTAAACAAACACCTATCATGTGTAGGTAAATATTCATACTGATTCTTCTGGCTTAACATTTGGCTATTTATTAAAGGGCATATGGTGATTGTCTTTTGCAATGGCCCATGCCCATGTCTTAATGAAGTTTCTACAGCAGATGTTTTGACTTGATATAAAAGGAAAAGCACAGGTGTATTACACAACAGGTGAGAATTACACAATACGTGTGTAAGAATGAATCACACATTCTAACAGTCTTTTGTCACTGCAGACTTTAGCTGTGTCCCAAATCCGTACTACATACCAATTATTATGTAGTGTTAATACTGAAAATGTGTCGAAATCAAGTAAACTCCAAAAAGTCTGTAGATACACTTAATTTGATTTTTGAGCATGATGTTGACAACAATGTAATGCAAATATGAAACAGAGAAGATACTCATGCACAGCTGGATAATATTAAAGGTCATTGAGGATATCTTGGAAGCAAACTGAACAAAGAGAAAGGAGTAGCTTTCTCTTTCTTAACTTTCCACGTTTTACATCAGCAACTGCTTTTCAAAGTTGCTTCAAAGTCTTAAAGTACAAGTCAGGAGACACTTATTTTAGCATAAAGACTGGAAACAAGGGAAATCTGATCTAATCTAATCTAAATATTTTATATCTTATTTGTTTAATTTGTAGAGCAAGAGTGTGAAAACATCAAATTGTTGTTTTTATGGAAGGTTATGTGCAAGGGTATTTTTTGACTAGAGGCTCAGAGGCTGATTTACTCAAGTCCCAAAAACGTTGAGCTGGCCCTTTAAAACATTTCTTAATGTACTTTCTCCTGGTGTCCTATTTGGCAAACACTAAACTTTGCATGTCTTGAAAAGCTGTTGAGATGTGTAGTAACTTTATATTGTAAAACCGTGTCTAATATATGAGGTCAAGCACTATTATAGTTTGACAAAGTCCACTAACTTACACTACAGAAAAAATAAATAGAGAGGTCTGAAATTGCTGTTATGTGTTTAAAACACCTCAGGATAACATTTCAGGTATGGTAGCTGTTCTTCTTGTTTCCTCTTTAGAGGAGCAGAGAGCATGCATGCTTACTACAGCACAGTGTTGTCCTTTCTCAGCCACCACTCTAAAACCCTAGATCCGCCCCTGCTATGTTACACAATTTTGCACAAGCTGCTCTTTGCTTTTTGTAAAATAGCAAATTTTAAAAGTAATCTTTTTTTTCCCTGCTTGGTTGTCTTCTTTTTCATTTTCTTTATTGCTCACTTGATTTTTGAATGACGTGAACTATTGAATAGGACTAAAGAAACTGGGTGCACTGCTGCTGAGTATATTTCTCAGACAAATAATCTCTGTGAGATCTGAGGCTGTGACGCAGCTGTGCCATCCAATAGAGCGTGACTCATAACATCTGAGAATTGTTTTCCCAACCTCGGGTTTCTGTTATGTCAGATACCTGCTCAGACAGTTGATGATGTCATCATATCACAATGTTTCTGTGTGTATAATAAACAAGACGCATATTTAGACTTATTTTCTGAAACACTTAAGTAATAATATAATTCAGGTGTATGAAATAAACAAGAACACACAACTTTGGACACAGCTACATGGTTTGAATGTATCAGAAATATTTATAAATGATGTCTAAGGAACTGTGGAGATGCCACAAAGTGTAAAACCACATTTATATTCCTACAGGAATATTTAAATGTTATTATATGAAATATTGGGAGCCCACGAATACCAATACATACGTGAGTGTAAAATCTCTAAAGTGCTATATACAATGGTACAATAAAATATATGAAGACCTTTACACATGAAACGCCACTATAAACTGTCATAATCAAAATATTGCAGAAATATTATAGTGATTCCTTAAGTATAAAGATCAGGGACAGATCCCTTTTTTTGCCCTTTTTTATTTCAAATGAATTTACTTACATGTGGCTTGTAAAACCATGGCATTGTTATTGCTGTTGTTATTATTGCCTCCATTATTATTATTAATGTTGCTATATATTTGCTTTTTCTGTACAGTCTACTTTTACTATTTTGCAAGTGCATACATTATATTTGTATGTTGTGTGTGTACACTGTATCACTGTCTGTCTTTGAAATCTTCACATAATGTTTTGTCTTTCTTGCACCAATAAATAAAAACATTCTTTTAAAAATTATAAAGGAAACTCTTAACGACAGCCCACATAATTAGAAATGGTTTTGCAATATGTGCACTAATGCAAAGAGACTTGCCAAATGTACTACAGAAAGTTGGGGCGTTCACCAAATATGGTCATACCGGAAAAGTTTTTGTTACCACCCCCTTATCACGTCATGACATCTGAGGCTTGAATTGTCCTCTATAAGTTGAATTCACAGCAGCCTTGTATACATTCGACAACAACCAGAGGGGTTATAATCAATAATTACCTCTGAAGAGTAACTTAACTTGTGGTGGTGCTCGCGCAGCCTTGAGTCTTTACCTTTGTGTGCGCCTGCTCGTTGAGTTTCTCTCCTAACAGGTTTGACCAGGACACACCTGTGGGAAGAAAGAGGAAACCCTGTGTGCGACGACGCTTTCTTTACTCCCTCTCTGACCTTTGAGGACGACGGACAGACAGAGGATCGACAAGGAAACTTTGTTTTAGATTTTATTAAATTCATCATGAAAATGTGGATTTTTCTAGTCCTTGCTGCCATTGCGGCAGGAGCCTCAGCTCAGAACTGTAAGTAATTTGATTTATTAATCTTTATCAGGCTAAAATGTCTTAGGAAGCAGTTTGGGCTAGACATGTAGCTTCTATTATCTAACTTCAACAATGTTTAGTACTTGAATAACTTAACAGGAATAATAAGTTAAAATATTAAATGTATTTCTTTTAACCAGCTGTAGTGAATTACTGCTCACCTGTCTGTACCTGGCTCACCTGTCTTGTCGTGTAAAGAGACTTTATTAAGGTGTTTGGGTATCACGCAGTTAGTTCAGTTGGTGAGTGGGGGTTGGGAAGGTTTGTCCCGCTCTTTGGGGACTAGGCTGTTTAGAGAGACCAACGCCCAGGTGTTCGGTAAACCTGCTGCTCTACCTGCTGTACTTAGCCTCTTCTGTTTATAGTTCTGCATAGACCGTTCAATAAAACCTTTATTGAACAGGGTTACATTAGGTCTGATAGTTGGATGCGTATTTGGAATTCTAACCAGATCATACTGTAGAACTTTGTCCAATTGTGCGATGTATTGTTTAACGCAATCACAGCACAGGGATGTTAAAATTAAGCCATTAGATATTTGAAAAATTAAATCAAATGTTGTCGTTGGATTGTTAACTAATACATATGCTTTGTTTTGTCCTGAATGGGGGAAAAAACAACGTTTTTCCTTCTAGGTGCATGTGGAACTATGAAGTGGGCCACCTGTGATGGAACTCCATGTTCGTGTTTCCTTTTGGTTGACAACGGAAACCGCCAAACGCTGGATTGCAACAAATGTAAGTAATGATGTGATCAAACCCATAGACTTTCTTTCATTCAACCCTCCCTTTGCAGGCTGTTCTGTCCTTGCTTGCTCATGATGTGCCTTATGTTCACCTTCAGTGATCCCGAAGTGCTTCCTGATGAAGGCTGAGATGTACAGAGCCAGAAAGGGCCTGAGCACTCGTGGAGTAGGAGGAAAGCCAGTGGAGACTGCCTTTGTGGACAACGATGGCATCTACGACCCTGAGTGTGAGAATGACGGCAAATTCAAGGCCAAGCAGTGCAACAACACAGAGGAGTGCTGGTGTGTCAACAGCGCTGGCGTGCGTAGAACTGACAAGGGAGACAAGGACTTGAAGTGTGAGAAGCTGGTGGAGACCTAGTAAGTAATGTCATCCTCATCAGTGTGGAGGACTGATATTAGTATGAACTGTTGAAATGTGCAACGCTGAAATGTTTACCTTTTTTTTGTTTCATCTTATTTTTTTCTTCAGCTGGGTGCGTCTCCAGCTGACTCTCAAAGAAGTGAAAACTCCAGTGAATGCTGACAATTTGAAGAGGTAAATATATAACGACCTCCATTTTGAGGGGAAAAAAGCACACCCACGTTGTTGCAATTGGAGTTTCAGTATTTCACAATTGTAATTTCTTGCCCTATTACAGTGCCATTGCGGATGCCATTCACAAGCGTTATGATAACTTCAACAAGGACATGGTGAAAAATGTCGAGGTGAGTGTCTGATTTGGGGTGGAAAAAAATAATGTATCTTGTATCCTCATGTTTAATGTATTTAATTTTGAGCAATGCATCACAAAAACACGCCACTAACTGACTGACAAAGCATCCTGTCTGTTGTTCTGCAGTATGACCCTGACGCCCGCATGATTGTGGTGGATGTGAAGAAGCCAATGGGAGAACGCAAGAGTGACCTGACCCACATGGCCTATTACATGGAGAAAGATGTATGTGTTTTTTTTTGTTTTTTATTCAGTACAATATACTGAAGATAATTATGAATGCTGAAAGAGTCATTTCATATCATCTCATCCTCCTGCAGGTGAAGGTGCTGCCCCTGTTCAAGGACCAGGAGGCATTTACACCCACTGTGGGCAGCCAGAAGCTAGAGATGGAGAACATCCTGGTGTACTATGTGGACGAGGAGCCCCCGACTTTCACCATGAAGCACCTGACAGGCGGGATCATTGCCGTCATCGTGGTGGTGGTGCTGGCTGTGATTGCCGGCCTGCTGGTCCTGGTGAGTGCATGTTGATGTGTCATTATCTGTTTGGATGAAGCGCAGTGTAGATTTTCTTTAAGATGCAAGTCACTGACTTTTTAAACATTTTTTTGTATAGTTCTTTGCCAGAAGGCGTCACAATCAGCGTTACAGCAAAACTCAGGTGAGATGAACTTCTGTAACTTTTTATTTTTCAACATCAATCTTTGTAAAAGTTACTTGGTGCATCACAATTGTTTAACCTGTTTTTGTCTCCTGTCTATAATTCAGCAAAGAGAGATGGAAACCATGTAAAGTCTTCATTGCAGCAGGAGCCTATGAAGAGTCTGCTCATACATCACCTTTGGATGAACTTTTTTGCAGTGGGAGTGTGCCATTTTTACCATTTTACTTGAGGATTGAATGCAGATTGTAAAGTTACAATTAACTTGCTCTTTGACGTTATCATTGTTGGCACTACTGGTTCTGCCATTTATTTATAAATTGTGTAAAGTCTTAACACATCTTCCAATCGTTATGCCATAAAGAACTTTGCTTTTTAAAATATGCTTGGCACATGCCTCATGTTAATGTTAGAACTTGCTGAATGGTTTAAAGTCCACATCATAGATTGTACAGTTTCTTTCTTACTAATGAGTGTTTGATGGATTGTTTTTAATAAAAAATATGTTTTAAAAAGACTCCTGATGTTGTGCAGGTTTCATATTGTTGCAAAGGTTTGACAGAAGACTCTTTAGTCTCAGTGGAAAATTACAGCAGACTATGGGGGAAGGGAACGAGCCTACAGGAAGCCACTGTGACCACCTTTTTGCTTGTCTTAACACATGATCAAACTCATCAAAGTTCCTTTGGCACTGATACCTGATATAAAGTCAGCACAAACACATGATGTGCTCAATCGATTTCAGTACATGCACATTTTCAGCTCAAAGCTCTCTGACATGTAAGATGGCTGCTTTGATAAAGGTGGATTGTAATAAGCCTTTTGTTTACATGGGGCAGGTCCAATGGAGGCTTTCTACTACAATAGGTGTGGCAGTCCTGTTTTGAATCTGTGCTGGTGTGGTTTGTTTACTTTAAGGGAAACTTTAACCCCTTCTATACCATGAATTGTTGACGGTTGACAACAGAAAATACACCTGTTGATTAGTCATTCTCAACCAGCATGACTAAGGTGAAATCTTGACAGTAAAGACATAAAAACACTTGTGACTCGAGTGACTGTGTTTTCCTTTTCTTTTTTTCTTTTATTTTTAGCTGATACTGGTTGTCTGAGAACACCTTGCTATTTGACAACACCTGTTAGTGTCAAGACATTTCTAGTTGTATCTGTGAAACTGTTTGGGCATCGTGTTCAACCTGTCAGTCAGGTTCTGGCTCATTCATAAATGAACACATGCAAGTATGTACATAACACATACTGACTTTAAGCAATACCGCAGAAGCCTTTATTCACAAGTCAGGTGAAAAGTCAAAGTCCGGCACAGGCAAAGAAGGAGAAACCGTCTTAATTGAACAAAGACACGAAAGAGTGTGAGGTGAGAATTAGTTGCACAACAAACTGGAGACTGTGTTATGTGACGTTCAGGTGAAACTGCGGAAGTAAAAATTCCTTGGGTGTCCTGTCAAAACATGATCACAGTGGTTTGTGTGGCTGTGCTCTCCCTGAAGGCGGCAGTCCCTATTTAACCTTTATGACACAGTGGAGTCAAAATGATGGTTAAGTCTCTTTTTCAAGTCACACAAAGGCAACACAGTGACAAAAACAGCTGCTAACAGTTTCATAACTGGCAATTAATCCAGTCTAGTTTACGTTTACATTCACCTTTATTTTGAAAGTACATATCAGCAATACCTTTGATTGGTAAACATGAATATGAACTCCCTCTTTGATTCTCCTCCATTCCTACAGTTTTGTGAGCCACCTAAATAATACTATCAATCATTTGTCTATAATATATAGCTTCATTTTGCCTCACCCAGGTTTTCTTCCCTGTGCTGTTAACCCTCCCCCCCTTTGTCTCCATAGCAACAACTGCACAAAAGCATGTCTCTAACTAGTTCAGGCAGGTTAGGTATCATATATCTTCCCCCACCCCCTTTCCCCTCCCCCGTCACGCTCTCTCGTCTCTCTGAAAGACTACAGGAATGAGGGTGTGTCGGTTGCTGTCAGGCACCTGTTGCAGGTATCAGTATGTCAGCACCAATGAGGAAGCTGGAGGGCAAATCTGAGGGACGGGGCAGTAGAGGGACTGATGTTATGGTTTCTATGGATCTTGATAGCTTCCCTGAGGGCAGGTTTATTACCTCAATCAATAAAAGAGCAGATAGTCTAGAAACCAGTCACTCAGTTTGCTGTAGTTAAGTTTATTCAAGCTTTAGACTTGTACAATAACTATATCACTTATTCCAAGGATGATTTAAATACAATGTATTTCATGAGACAAATAAATATAATACCTGACAATTCTCGCTGTATACAGGCGTAAGACAAAACTGGGAGGAAAAATCATTTTTTAAAAGTACCTTACACAACAAAATGTTCTGTTTTTCCAGTTTATCTTTAAGTTAAAAGGGTCACTCTATCTGATCCTGCTGCTTCATTAAAATCCCTTCATATTCTTTGTCGCACCAGGTAAGGTATGAAAACAAAAGAAAACACCCTTGTTCTCTTTAGGATCTTCTCTACAACTACTGTAAATTTCCATCAATCTATTCTCTCAGCGTTTTCCACATCCTCTTTCTATCTTCCTCTGAGTAACACTTCATAAATACAGACTCAACTTCTCTTCCCATACCCTAACCGTACAATAGTTTGCTAAATGAAGTGTTGGCATGATGCTGACTTTGGTCATTCACTCCACCAGAGACTGTGTTCAAGTGTTTGAACTCGATTAAAGTTTCACCGCTCTCCTGGCTGTTCAGTAACTAAGAGCACACAAACTGGTTTCCTCTTATAAAGTTCAGTCTTTCTCAACAAAACTAGCTCATCCATTCTACATTTATGACATCTGTTGCATAGAAACACAAACATTTTCACTGCAGCTGGTTCATGCTCTTTTTGAAGTGCTTCTTCAGCTGCAGGTGGTTGGTTTCCTGTTATTGCCTCCTGCTTTCATCATATTGTTCAGTATCCTTCATTATACAACAATAGAGTCACTGTGCTCTACAGGAGAGCAGAAAAAGATACAAAAAAAATACCCTCTAAATTATTCCTTCATAAAGCATCATTACCTCTTCTATATTGTGTATGACTGCATTATTTTTGAAGGTGGAAATACAAATATTAACTCCAAACAGCATCTTTATCATAGGAAATGTATCAGACTGCATAGATTAATGAGACGTTTCAGAGTGCTCAGTTTGTCAGTAAATACTTTTGACTTTTCTCTTTGGAGTCAGAACATAAAAGCAACACACTCATCAGGGAGACAAAAAATGTCCCTGGAGAACGTTCAGTAAAGCTTCTTATTTGTTCCTAGACACCCTTGTTCCTTAATATAAAGCTCAAAGCTCCAGTTTAAGCCCAAATCTCATAATGTGTTCTCTGAGAAAGGCATGAAGTATCCTTTCATGAAGTGACTGCTTAAAACTGTAGGACATCAACTCCCAATGATCCTGTATGACCATCAGTGAACTGCTGCAAGGGGAGATAGTATTTGTCACTTCCAGTAAGCAGAGTACTGGCCACTACACACACCAGAAATGAATCTGGCCCAGTGAGACTATATGACAGATGATTGAGTCCTACTGCAGCTGTACATAAGTCCCTTGTTTACAATTTGAAGTAAGGTAAAAGGCAGCTCAACAAAATGAGTATTTCTCAGAGAGATCAGGGCGTTATACTGTCATGTTGTCACAGCAGCGTAGGGGTCTTGCTGGGGCGTCCCTGTGCTGGTGGGGATTTGCTCCTCAGCTCTTTGCTCTTCAGGCAGACGGGCTGGGCCACCATCAGAGCCGGGGCAGAGAGGTGGTGGGCAGCGGCCTTCTGCTGATGAGCACTGTTGATGTAACCGGATATGAGGAGGGTGATTTCCCTGATCTGTTGACCAAACAAAACAAAAGCGATGTCAGTGTTTGTTTCCATGTATGAGTGACTGTAAAATTCACTTGCAAATCTTCTATGTTGTATTGTTTGGAGTTTCGCAGATTAGACCTGCACGTTTGTCAATTGGTCAAACTGTAAACTAGATTGATAGTGTTATGTGACCGATGTGTGTACATACAGTATACAACTAAACTGAGATCACGCCTGGTCAATATCACTAAAATGTTAAATAATTACAAATTCTGTCCATTTAATACAATTTCATTAGTTTTTTTATCCAAAGCCCAAGAAGAATTTAAGATAATGTTTGACTAATTAAACAATAAAGAAAGTTCATAGTTCAGAACCAACTGCAATAAAAGTCAGTACATCCTTCATTAGTAAGATTCAATTATTATATTCTTTAAAAGGCCCCATATTGTATAATATGTATTGTATTTTTTGATTATAGAGCTGGTCTAGGTTCTATATTAATACTGTGAAAGTATCATAGTGCTCAGTCCACAGAGAAATGCACACAGCCTGTATTCAGAGACTGAGCCTTAAAACAATCTGTCAGGACTTCTTGAACTTTGTGATGTCACAACAAAGCAGCCACGACTCTCAGCCATGACCCAAGCTCCGCCCACCTGGACCCACCATCCAATCTGGCAGGATTTTCTCTGAGTGTTTACCTGAAATCTGCTATATTTTTAGTGGAACACTCAGAAAAAAGACAGCTAATCAGACCTATTGTTACTTGAGCTCCAGAAAGAAGCCTGAGAGAGGAGATGTAAAACTACAGTGAGTTGGTTTTTGATTCTTAAAACCATAAACATATCTTCTTATGGATCAACACTTCAAACAATAACAGCAGAAAAGTGTAAAATATGGAACCTTTAATATTCTGTATGTCATTATTTTTGATAGATCTATAAAATACTCCAATGGTTTTCTATTGGATTCAAGTCAAGGACAATTCCTCTCCTGCCAAGCTTCTTGAGACCAGATGTTGTCTTTTCATTCAGTATTTGGGTTAACAAACTCACATTCACAGTGCCATCTATAAACACCATCTCTTCTACACCATGTGTCACTGTCAGTGCTCTGCAGTCACTGTAGTAGTCCTGGCCAGGTCCAACACCAAAAATCCTGGACCCCATCTGATCCCAACACATTTATTATGGTTGCATCTGACTGAAGAATATGCTGCCAACATCCATCAGGCCCCTTTTCATGTTATTTGGCAAAGTGTAACGCTGCAGTTTTGTTCTGTTTTGTGAGCAATGGTTTTCTTCATGTAGTGTCCTTTGTACTGTCTGATCAGTCACTGAAAGACCAGCTTCCACAGATTATCATTGTGCCAAGTCAGAAACACTTTCCCGTCTGTTTTTCAGTGCAAGGCTGTGTAAATAGAGAATTGTGTCTGGCATCACTGCACCTTCTGTTACAGGTAGTATGTCTCTTCCTGTACAACCGAACCCCTGCTGCAGCTGTGTTTCTGCTTATGTTCAGTGGCCTTCCCGCTTCTCTTTTTATGAAGCCTCACAACCTGGTTTCTTACTTGTTCCTCACCATGTGAAGCCATGTTTCATTAGACACAACCAAGACCTAAACTGAGGAAGTTGTGGTGTTCACTGGTGACTTCATGCAATTCAGCTTAACTGGAAATAACTGGTGTAATCACTTTAGATGCAGTGATCACATGTAGACTGATTTTTGTCACCATTATAACTACACGTCATGCTATGTTAGAAATATATAAAAATAAAGGTAAACAGTGTTTTTGATCAGTTCCACAACAAAGACCACATACAGTACACTGGTAAACTCTACCTGAGTGTTTGAATTGTGATAATGTGATAAACTCTACCTTAGACAGCATTCCCTACGTAAAACCTAATGCTGGTGTGGATCTCTCACTAACCTTGGAGGTGTCCATAGCAAACAGATGTTTCTCTGTAGGTTTGTCTTTGCTGGTGTTGGTTCCGCTGCTCTGTCCCACCACCAGCATGAAGTCCTGTTTGCAGCCTCCAAACGTCATCAGGTTCTTGTAGGGATGGGACACCAATGGTTTCTAAACACACGGATGCACAGATTTATTGATTTATTTATTGAACACAACATAACATAAAAGCACATACAGTGCATTCAGAAAGTGTTCAGACCCTTTCACTTTTTTCACATTTTGTTATGTTACAGCCTCTTGCTAAAATCTTTTAAATTCATTTTTCCCTCATCAATCTACATTACTCAATACCCCATAATGACATAGTGACACATCTTACATAACCTCATTTGTACTCTGTGGCAGCAAGTTTCAATTTAAAAAGTCATGTAAAGTTAGTCATTATTTAAGCTACATTGTAGACTGTACAGACACATAGAAATGTCTGTTTTCAAAGAAAACAAAACACCGCCTTGATATGTGCTAATTGTTCAGCATCAAATCACTTTGTTTACTCTTTTATGCTTCACAGGTTACGTGACAAATAAACATCATCTCTATTCCCACTAATGTCAGCAGCGAATGAAGAGAGCAGATGCAGAGCAGACAGTTGTCAGGGCCCTGTTACATCACAGATGCTTACGATAGAGTTGTGCTCCAGAACGCTGATACCATCCTCATGTACCGCCAGCCAAACACGCACGTCCTGCTCTGGAGAGGAAGTTATAGACTAAAACCAGAGAAAGAAACAGGGAGTGAGATCAATAATATGCAACACTGTGATACAGTGGGGGTGAATACAGACAATATATCATGGTGTGGTAATAATGTTTGTGTTCTTCCTCACTGAAGTGGAGATACATAACACAAGTACAAAAGTAGCTTGTTTACACACCACAGTCGCACCTGTGACATCACAACATGTTTTACCTGTGACCAAAAAAGAGGAAACCCCTGTATAACCACAGTTTTTGTTGACACTGTGCCAGTGAGGTGTATGTAATGAATCACGTTGCCTGGTACTTTGTTGCTTGTGACTGTGCAGAGGTTTCTATTCCTTCTCTTTCTTCTCCTTCTTTTGTGTACACCAAGAGTTTATTTAGTTTATATGTTTATATCTATTATTTGTTCAACACTGAGAGATTAGAGCAAATAATAATACTTTGTAAGACTGTTTTTACTGCTAGGCTGATGATAAGATTTCATTTAATTTACAAGACATTATAGACACACACACACACACACACACACACACACACACACACACACACACACACACACACACACACTTACCTCTGCTTCAAACAGTTTGGCACCAAAGAACGGCCACTTCCTGGCAACGGTCAGGTAGATCCTGACGCACTCAGATGAACTTCGACCTCTGAGTGAGGCCCAGCGGGCAGAGAGACGCTGCAGCAGTTGCCTGAGAAGGGCAGAGGGGGAGAGGACAATACGCCGGTTAATCATGCAATGATATACAGGTCCAAAAAAAACTCAAGCACAGTCATAGTTTGGGGCGTCTAAATGGCAGCTCTCAACTCTCAGTCAACTCTGAGCAGCGTGTGAGCTCCTTTGTGGATGAACTAAGGTTGAAACACGCAGCTGCCCAGGACGCATTTAGTAGCCAAGTGTCCATTTACTTTTGAACCCCTAACATCTGGACACTCTGTGTTAAAAGGGCATAGCTTTTAAAATACTGTAAACCTACTCATGTTAAAGCAGCTACATGGCACTTAAACGTAGTAACCATGATTTTATTTCAAATTGAATCTGCTGCAGCCCACAGTCTGAGGATAAAAAAAATGTGTAACTGTTCAAATATTTCAAGTCTGGACCGTAATTAAACTAGACAGTGACAAATTGAAGGAAAAACCTGAAAAATGAGTGGAGAAACACAATGACAACGACTCCATCCACGGGGCACAAAGGTCACTGAATGGTTTTAATATGAAAATGATGTGAATCATATGCTATGACCTCCACAGTCACTGGATCTCAACTCAGTAGAACACCTATGGGAGATTTTTTGAGATATTAGACAGCCTCTCCACCACCACCATCATCAAAACACCAAATGAGGAAATATCTTATGGAAGAATGGTGTTCACCCCTCCCCCTTGGAGAATCAATGATTGAACTAGGTGCACTGAAGCTGTTCTGGCAGCCTGTGGTGGCCCAAACATCCTACTAAGACACGTCTCCCTTTAATTTGCCACCTCTCTGTAAATACACATGGAAGTAGGAGATGTGCGTGGACTGAATCACAGCCAGTTGTCAGTGTGTTCTGGTACCTGAGCTGCTCCTCAGATGTGGTTCTGCGGTAATGTTTAGGGTAAAATCTTTCCAGAACCTGTTTCAGGGTTTGGTTAGACTTGGTCTGGGCTGACCCAGGAGCAGAGAAGGGACGCTCAAAATCCCCATACTCCACCTGAACACAAACAACAAGGTGGGAGTTTAATACTCTGTTCTTAAAGTAGGGTCTGGTTTATCCATCAACAATATGTAAAATATTTTTTTCTTACAACAGTGAGTAAATAATTGCATTCAAAATGACACTGTGGTGTTGAAGTGAAACTACCCTCTTAACTGTAGTTGCATCATACAACCTGCAGCTTCATCCATTAACACCCATGACATACAATACTTAATTTACTTAATAAACACAAATGTAAAAAGTAACTTAAAAAAAACAAAAAACAAATGAATTAACTTCCAGACCTGGGCAAGCAGGGCGGCCATTTCCAGAGCCAGTTCCTTGTTGACAGGAAAGTGTCCCGCGACAATGGCTTCATTGGTCTGATATGCCAGCAGCATCCTCTCCCTCTCTGACTCCCCCCTGACCTGGAGAGAGAAGTACAGCCTGGGAAAGGAAAGGAAAAGATAGAGATGATAAGAAAAAACCAGGAACAAAGAGAAGGAGAAAGTAGTTGGGAAAAATAGTAATGGATGGATTGAACATTATTAAACTTTCAGGGTTTGTTGTGTTGTATTTCCACTGGACTCTACTGCAGTGGAAACATATTAGTACTGAATTGGGATGAATTACAATAAAATAAGTGACGAATGAAATACATCGCACTGTATTCCTGTGAAGTGAACCATTTTCAAAACTCCCAGATATTTACTGAAACATTTGTTTTAAGGTTTTGACAGTCTCTCTGTAAGATGATGAGCATTAACCAAACTCTGTTTTTTTATGCAAAGAACATTCATTCATTCCTTCACAGTTTGCCTCTTTCCCCCTGTGAGACTCAGTACTGGTGACAGCCTGAACCATGCTCACTAATCTCCTGTCTGCTATACTGTGTAACTAATATGTGAAATGTTTTGACACTATAAAATCATGTCCTGGTTACATATTAAAAATAATACCTGGTTGTCATGATCTGACCCCATGTGACTCTCTGGACTCCCCCTTTCTTGTTTTATTTTGAAATATCTAACCTACTGAATTTCTGGTTATTTCAGAGAGCGCTAGAGAGCGCTCATGCACATGATGATTTTACAGTGGGACAGCCCTCATGGACTTGGTGGGAATGTGCCTCAAAGTGAGGGTTACCCACCGGAATGACTGTACTTTCATTTCCCTCATTAAAGAGTTACTTCACTCATCCAGCTTGCCTCCATATGTGTCTGCATTTGGGTCTAGAGATCACTGAACTATAACAATGGTGTTGGCATACATTCATGTAAATCTATTTTGCTTTGCAGCCACTGGGCACCTCGGGTTCCTCTCTACCTGTTCTTGTAGGTGAGACGTACAGTCCTGGTGTTTTCAGACTTGCCAGTGTGCTGCTCCTTACAGGCCTGCTCCCATTTGGAGATGATGTCACAAATCTGTACAAGATGTGAAGACAACAGATTTGTGATGAGTGTTAGGACAGAAATGAACACTCCCTACCTTCAAGAAGTAATCATCACATGAATTAAAGATGCACACCTTGATGCCTCCTTGCAGACAGTGTTCCAGCTCTCGTCCAGTAGGATCATCGGTGTACAAGCTGAAACCAGAAAGCCCAGTTTTTCTCATGCCGGTGTCCTGGTTGAGGCGACACTGGAAGTCATCCACTGTGGTTGAAGCATCAAAACTCACCACCTGTGGAAAGGGAATTAAATGCAGAGGACAAACATTAAAGTAATGACAATGAAGCTCCATCTTGGTTTTGAAAAGCTTTGATATTCAGACTGCTTCACTCTAAATGTATAAGAACGGTTGTGCTTCAGTCAAAATCAGTTTGCTGACACACTGATGGCTCATTTACAGCCAACGGCAAAAGTTGTCCAAAACCAGTATATCACATAGCACATACATGCGGAGACTGTGAGAAGGTAGACCATAATGGTAATCTTGTGAGTAAATACAATTTCATCAAGTAAATTTTTCCCTTATCTTTCTGTAGATGGCAGGTGTAAAACATTAAACTAGCCACTGACTGACCAGAGTAGACTCACAGAGAGGGCATTACTGGTGACTCCTAAGTGACTAAGGTTTGTCCAAAAAGTTGCTAGATTTGTTGCTCCAAACTGTCATTATTATCATTATTGGAATTAATCAATAGTGGATCTTGTCAATACAAATTTTAAACCATAGAGTCAACCTGTAACAACATGTCTGAAAACTGATTATTCTTCATAGTTATTCTTTTTCTTTCTTCTCACTGAAACACATGAAAACAGTGAAATGAAAACAGATACATGCAGCAATATTTTCTAGTTTAGCCAGGCAAGGCATGAACCAGGTTTCTGTATCCCTGTGTGTTCAGAGCTGCCACTAGGTAGGTGCCTCGGCTATGATCTCATAGCAGGAAGTGACAAAAACAAACACCCACTCAGGAGAAACTGAAGTGTACAGGTAGATGGTGGGGTGGAGCAGTGAGGCAGCAGAGTGAGCACGCGCATTTAAACAGACAGACTCTTTCCAGTGGACTGTTGGATATGATGTGACAGTGTATCAGCAAGATTCAAACTGTTAGCATGAACCTTTTCATACCTCACTCTGTTATGGCCATTATCTGCCGTCCTGCGTGATGTGTTATCGTTACCTGGTAGGTGTTGTTGAGGAAGTGAACAGGGACGCTGAATGGCAGCGAGTGATGATAGGGATTCCTCAGCAGGATAGACAGGATCTCCATACGGGATGGCCTGGCCTGCCTCTCACCCTTCTGCTGGGTCCGCTCCATGGACCGCTGGCAGTAGATGGCATACTTACCCACCTCAGTCCTGAGGACAACAGGAATACAGTGATATAGTACATAAGTCACATGTGAACACATTAGATTTAGAAATCAACTCATGAAATGAAAAATGTTTATTTATTATCAACTGTTATTATTATTATTATTATTATTATCAACAATGAGCTAATGGACACATGAATTTCCCCTAGGGGATAAATAAAGTATCTATCATCTATCTATGAAAATGAATGTGAACAGTTTTCCTGTGTTCACTAAATTATCATGTTACATCAAGTTAGGGACCACCACATACATATTTTTATGCTAATATATGTTTGGAGATTAATGTTAATTTATACAGTATTTGCTTCAAAGACTCTTAAGTGATTTAATAATGCACTTCCATAAGGAGACAGATTTTAAAAGATAGTTGAATTGAAGCAGCAGAAGCAAAGCTATCCTAAATCTTCCCTGTTCCTCTGTCCCTAGTATCAGTCAATCTGCAAAAACTATGTCTCCCACAATGCAACTCAAAAAGCATCTTTAGTCAGGCCTGTCCTGGCTGGTAAATAAACACATCTTTCAACCTCCACACCTTCAGTTTGGTGTTTTCACCACTTATTTCACACACATTTAAATCACAACTGTGTTCTTTGTCTCAGTACATAATTAACTATACTCCACAAAAACTAAGCTTAGTATAATTTAGTATAATGACTTTTTTTCTTAAAAGTAAGAAAATCCCTGTTTTCAGTATTTTAACATATACCAAAACTGACAAAAGCAGATTACTACACCTCTGTTCACTGGATCATGTCGGATTTATGATAATGATAGAAAATAAATGGAACTGTTCTGGCTGATTTGACTTTTTTTTCATAAAAATAACTCCTGGAGACCCGAGACCTGGAGTTACAGTATTCGTCCTATGGTCCATTTGCTTTGTTTGATTTTGCGCCTTGTTTTCTTTATGCCAGCATTCTAGCTGGGAGTGTTTCTTGTCACCTGGAGTCTCCGTGTCTTTTGAGGTGAGCCTGGAGCAGCCAGAGGAAAGGATGCTGAGGCAGAAACAGTCCAACACACAAGGCCAGAAACTGCCAGCCCTGAAGAATGACAAACAAACACTGTTACCTAACATGTTCTTTACAAACTCACATATGAGACAGAGAATCTGTAGCACTAGTGCAGCATGAGAGAGATGGACTGAAAACTGCAGCTACTCCTTGTTGCAAAATGTCTTACAATGAAACAGTTTGTCACAGTTGTAGCCAGTTTTGATCATGTTAATCTGAGTTCATTCAAGCACAGTATCACAAAGTAGCTACTGGATTGTGACTCATTCATGTCACTGGACTGTGACTCATCCTGTTGTCCATTGGTTGTCTAAGACATAATCACACTTTGTTCCTTTATATTTTTTTTAAACAAGACAGTGTTGAATGCTCAACTTCAACTGCTGCCCTCTGTTGGTGATGTGACTGCAGGAGTTCATGGTGTCTGGTTATTGTGTATGGAAGATCACATGACTACTTGGTGGACAGAGTTTCCGGTGTAGAGTTGAGAACTGTTGAGGGCTTGGTGTTTGTGTATAAAAAACTGTTTTTGTAACCATGCCAACAAAAGAGAGGCAAAGATTTCCAAAGAGCAGTTTTGAAGTAGCAGCTATGAGCAGCCACATAGATCAAAATGTTTTAAAAAGAAAGAAATTAAAGATTTTATCCAGGTTTTATCCAAGATATCAGTGCCTGCAGTGAACCCTGATGATTCAACACTTTTTTTCCCACCCAGTGTTTCCAATAAAAAAAAAAAAGAGCTACTGCTGACACCGTGTGGTGAGAGTGCAAACCTGCAGGGGTCCTGGATGACCGTGTGGCTGCCTCCTGCGGGTCTGCTTGATGAGCTGGCAAAAGAACTCGTTCTGAAGCTCCGGGTGGGTCAGACACACCTGCAAGGCACTCTGGGCCAGCGATACATGGTAGTCGATAGCCGGGGCGTCGATGGCCACATTGATGAAAAGCTGACAAGTCTGAGGAGAGATGATGCATTGAGACAGACACAGGAGGAGAGATAATCTGTTTAAGATTAGAGCTACAGGAAACTGTAAGTTATAACATTATTACAATAATAACACGCGATTATCTGCCCACGATGAGGTTTCTGCATAAAACTTAATTTCAATATCAATGTATCGATGTATGTATTTTAGTGTTTACCTTGAAGAGTTTCACAGCTTCTGTCTGCAAGGCCTGTGAGGGCAGCGTGGTGAGAGGAGATGACAAAGCCTCTTTACTGAAACACAGCATGGGATGTCTCCAGATCTGAGAGTCTGGAAGACAGAGACACAGACAAGCAGTGAGAAGAACGTGTCACATGAGTGAATATAAAAACCAATGTGCCTCACACAAGAGGAAAAATAAACACACAGAAAAAGACACATTATATGCAAAAAGAACAAATGACTGGACAAATGAAAAGACTACAAGACAAAATGATTAGTAAAAGATGCAATAAGTTGTAGAAGATACATGTACACTATCAAAAAAGTCTTTTTTTGCATCTTAAATGTAAAAAAAAAAAAATTACAGCAGTAACTGTAACTTCATGATGATGTTGACAGTCAGTTGACATCATCAATCTTCCATCTCATTATTTTCACAGAAATCTGAGTTAAGGCTGTAATTACAGGAGGCAATGGGAAATTCTTCTTTCACTTTTTATTCAATCAGACGACTCAACCATGAAGGAGCGTGTTGTTTAATTGTTCACACAGTTCGTTGTGCGTAAATACACAAATAATTTGAGTTTTTCTTTTTAAACTACAAGGACTTAGTTCATACCATGTGGTTATATGGGGCAAAGCAAATCACAATAAAATGAATTGTGTGAAATTATAAAGCAGGACAGAAACTGCAGTGAATATAATTTGTAATTGAAATACTCACTTGGATCTCCATCCAGCTGGAAAAGTTTTCCCACCAGTTGTTCGAACTCGGTGCCAACTTTACCCACCGTGGTGCCTGCTGCCACAGACAGATGGTACAGCCACGAATCCTGTGGCGGCGCAGCGACAGGTTTGGACATGTTTACAGAAGAGAACACAATTAGACTTTACAATCAAGTCACAACCAAAGTTAGTAATCAGTTAAATATAAATGAACCATTCCTTTTGCTCCTCTCTGTTACTATGACATGCAGCAACACAACACAGATTCACCCTCTATCCAATCTATTACAGCTTTTATATTCTTGAGAGCTTTTACATGTTATGTATGTGAGGTATGTGCTTCTTTTCTGACTTGTCTATATCTATGTAAGTGGAAAGAAGAGCACTAGCATGGCACAGTGAAGACCAGTGTGGCTGCAGCAAAGAAAAGAGCACCAAAAAAAAAAGTCAGTAGAAGATTTAAGAAAAAAACATCACTGTTAATACATATAAATAATCTCTCAGTATTGAAGGTTATTATGTGTGCTGTTTTTACATTCTGCTGTTCTCCATTACTGCTTCACTTGGCCAGTTTAGATGGTGATAAATAAAAAAGCAAAGACGGTGTTGTGAGAGTGCTGCTGTGATGATGTTAACCTCTGACCTTTTCATGGCGGGATTCGATTAGCAGGTAGGTCGGTCCTTGCTCCTGTGGGTGGACAGCGATGGTGAAGGATGCTGCCTGTAAGCCCCGCCCACACGCCTTCAGGTCATCATCTGAATCCCGGGACCTGTCCACCTCCTCCACCTTGGCCTCCCACAGCTTAATCTGCCCCAGCGGGAACTGGAAACACACACGTAAACACACATAAACTCACATTCTGCACCAATGAAATTAAGTTTTTTTTTCTATTCAGCCCTTTAAAACAGGATTTTCCATTATATTTCAAAAACAAAAAAAAAAAAAAAAAAAAAATGCAGTGAAAATGTCTTATTAATTAATTAATTCAAACTGATTGTGGGGTTGACGAAGCACGGAACAGTGCATCACCTCTGGTAAAGACAGCAATGAAATTTTCACCTTAACAGGAGCGTTACAGTTTTGTCTGTACATCCTGTAAATCTTTAAGATTAAGAAATCTTTTCAGTGATGATTTGATGAATCTCACCTTGTCCTCCTGGCTTCTGAAGTAGTACAGCGTTTTGCCGATCAGAGCACACCAAACCCGCTTAGAGTAGCCGTGCTTCACCTGCAACAGAGCAAGTACAAAGTTCAGAACCTTCAGTGACAATACAGTGGGAGATATGAGCTGTTAAATATACATATATATATATATATATATATATATATAGACATAAGCATTAATACTACAGTGTTATTAAAATCAGTATTAAAAAGAGTATGAGGCCGTATTGGTAAGTTGTTGGACCTTTATGAGCAGCCCCTTCATGCCAGGGCGAATGTCTGGCTGGGTGAAGAGAGGACTGGCAGCTTTCACCCTCAGCACGCTCAGCAGCACCCTGAGCCACTCCTCCAGCAGGTTGGGGGAATCAGCTTTCAGGTAGTACACACGCTTCCCCGTCACTATCTACACACAACAAGAAAAACACAGGTGTGGGTGAAGAAATCACCTGACAGTGTATAAATGCTGAAAGATTTAACATGTCTCATTTAATTGTGCTTCTGTGTTTCTACTTGGTGGAGATCATTTGATCAGAGCTGACACGTTAAATGATGGCGGACCTAGTTTTGGAACAAAGACTAGAGATGAGATGAGATGAATACCTGGAGAACTTGTTTTCCCTCTCCACGGGCGATGCTGCTGGTGGCGTTGACCTCGATCTGACCCTGAGGTTTCCTGATCACATCGCTCTGTGGGAGAATGATGAGAGACATGACAAAACAGCAACAGAGCTGAATGATTACATATGGTCTATCCATCCAATAATTGGTTAATAACATTAATATAAGATTTGACAATAAGTACCTCATGGAACATATAAAAGGCAAAAATATATTGAAGGTGCCTATAAATTTAGATTTATACACTTACTTTACTTAACTGGAGCACAGCAAAATTATACAAAATAAAAAAGTACTTAAGTCCTATAATAAAGCAAGAAAATGAAAAGAGTGATGAGTGAAACCCACAGGTGACTTGTAATAGAGCAGCTCTCCGTCCTTGAGGACGAACCAGCGTCTCTTCCAGGTTTTCTTCCAGGTCTTCACCATTTTCAGCAGGTAGCCCGACTTCTCCATCGGCTCCTGCAAGATTCAACACTGTACAGTTTTATGTTGCACTACTGTGTGTACAGTGCAGGAGGTAAAAGAGAACCTCGCAAAAATATGCCTGAGTTTATAGATTACTTAAAACCTTATTCCTCGTAATATTTGTGGATTATCAGTTCTGGAGAATTTAGATATAACTTAATGGGTTGTTATTATTTTAACGTTTGCAAACAAGTCGTACAAAGTCTTCAAATCACTTTAAGCAACATAAAATACACTATAATACATTATTAAAACAGCTTTGACAGTGTTGAATCCAGCAGAACTCGTGCTGTGTTTCTGCCTCTAGTCACACTGAAATTTACACATAAAAACAGCTCTGCACTGTTATCACTTAACAATGTGGAGCACAGGTGCTAATAACTGGATGATTTCGTTGTGTGTGTCACATGTGAAGTGACCAATGGGCCTGGATGTATCGCTGAGACACAGACTGACTCACACTCTTGCCGTTGTCGCTGGCTGAGGAGCAGGTCTTGGGCAGTTTCTGCTCTGGCTCGGAGCACTCTGTGTCGGTGGAGTAGGCATCAGGAGGGATGGCGTAGTCGCTCTCTGATGTCATCGAAGACATCGACACAGCTGGAGGAGATGCAGAGCGGTCGGGTGGGTGAGAGTTCAACATACAGTCTGTTCATTCACAGCTATAAACCATAATCGTTTAGTGTTTCTTTAATGAAAAAAAGTAATTTCATAGTAAAGGTTAACATACAAATAAATAGCACAGAAGAACAATAAGTTACAGGGGAGGAGAACATCATTAAGTGAAGTTTATTAGGAGCATTGCACAATCGCTGGTGGCTGTCACAGACACGGTGGATTTGTATTGGAAATCTGAAGCAGCTTCTGTTCTCAGAGAGAGTTTTCCCTTCAGTCTAAAAAACCTTCAGGCACAGTATACGTGGGTGTGTTGTACCTCTCTTGAGAGAGCGCGGGCTGCCGGGGCTGCTGTCTTTGCGGGAGCTGGATGAGGTGTGGGAGCTGCAGAAGGAGCCGTCTTCCTCTCCTGAGCTGGACGACTCCTCGGAGCTGGACGACTCGTCTGAGAATGGACTGCTGCTCAGTAGAGTGGCTTTCTGCAAAACACAAGACAAAAAGTTGAGGTCGACACACTAGTGAACGCACACAAAGACACTGCGACAGTTACAAATACATGCACATGAACATGAACGACAGATATTTGCACCTGCTTTAAGTAATACTGCCAGCTGGGGTCAGGAAGATGCAGAGAACAACTGAAGGTTTCAAAAGCACAGAGACACTGAACATTTACAAGATACAGTCAGAATGGTAACATCTGCTGGCTAATCCTTGGTATTGCATTTGTATGGAAGTCAGTGAGTCTTGCATTTAACAGCAGAGTATCTCTTACTACATACTGACAGAACAGATATAAGAGGTCTATATTAAAATCAACCTTGTTTACAACCTTACAACCCTTGTTTTAACCTTTGGTTGTTTGTGTCTACCAAGTAGTCCAATTGCAGTTTACGTACATGTCTGTCCAGACTATAATATGTATAGTGCAGACTTTAAAGGAAATTCATAAAAAGTATTAAATATCTTTTTTGGCAAAATGAAACTTATCACTATTATTGGGAGAATATTCTTTATTTAATGTTAACCATTGTGTGTCTTCATTTTGCTGTGGCCACTTGAGCCAGGTCATAACACACAATGTGAATGTTTCACACACACGTCTTCCAGCCAGCAGCACAGATGATCACCACATTTCCAAGGTGGGCACCCAAGATGAGTGTCACCAGTTCACTATCCGTCCAAATGTGAAATATGGTCACAATCTCCCCTTCTGTTCCTGAGATCTTGTTTTGGCATGATGTTTTGCGGAACATTATGTTGTCTCTGTGAGGTTGACATTTGACCTTTTGGATTTAAAATGGCATCAGTTCATTTTATCCTATTGATGTGAAATTTTGTCATAACTAGCGTCTTGTGTTTTGTGCAGTCGCCGTGACTTTGAACTTTGACCTTTGACTCGACCATCAAAATATAATCAGTTCATCATCTAGTCCAAGTCCGAGTTGAACGTTTGTATCAAATATGAAGAAATTTACTGAGGTGTACTGAGACATCGTGTTTGTGTGCTTGGAAGGTACAGATGTTGCAGATGCAGAAAAATGGTCAGATATTAAATTACGCAGCATGGAACTGTAGAGGAGAGCAAAATGAATCAAGCTGTAAATCTCTCTCTCTTACTTACCCCCTTCAGAGTAGTGTAAACTGGTGTAGTCATGTTTTTATAGATGAGGGATGTGTACATTACAAAGGCAGGATAGGAGGACTGGAGGGAAGGGTCTGCAACACAGATCACAGGTGAGTTAACCAGGGAAACATCTCTGTACCTGAACAAGCAGCTCAGCCTCTCTTTTTTTTTTCATTGTCTTGTCTTACCTTTGCTGGCAGGGTCGGTACAGGAGGTCTCAGACAGTCTGATTCCGGATTTAGCCACAGCATAGATACGACTCTCCTGTGGAGGAAACAACTGTCAATACAGAGCGTGTACATTTCTACTGTTACGGAAATAATTTTTTTGTGAGCAAATGTCCAACAATACTTGCCCAACAGCTGGCAATCAATTTGTAATGAAAAGGCAAAAAAGAAATTATATAGTAATTCATTTGTAGAGGAAAACATGCTGCTATGAATTATACTAGCTTAGGTTCAAATCTTCAAAATTAAATTCTCAGTCTTGTTAAGGACACATTTCTGCAAGATACAAAACATTGACTTTTGATACTAGGAATAAAGGATAAAGCTACTCCATACCTTTCTGTCAACAATTCCACTGAAAGCACATCAATCACAAATATATATATACTTTCATTTTCAATATAAGTTAAACCGTTCTCTTAAACAGCTGGCCAGAGTAGTTATAACCAAACTTTACTCAAATGGAAGTAAATTTGTGTGTTTTCTGGAGACTACTTAGTCGTTGATTTGGTGAGCCAACCAGTATAAACACTTTGACTTTCTTACCCAGGACGGCAGCCTGTGTAAAGGTGGAGTAGGAGGTTTGCTGCCAGGTGCGGAGATGTCACAGTCGCGCCTCTCTGGGTTCATCTCTGTACCAGGTTCATGTGAGGCCTGCAAGGAAGGCATGGTGGGCATAGCTTGTGAGCTGGGAGGGGCTTGAGGAGGTGTGTCCCTGCCGGTCTCCATGCCAACCTCCTGCTCCTGGTCGAGGTCAGTTTCCTGCGGCTGGAAGGGGCGCAGCATGCTGAGGGCGTTACGCGTCTGTCCGTGTGCCGCCTCTGTGCTGATTGGTGGCTGGCTCAGGTGTTTCTTGGCCAGAGACACATTCATCAAGCCGAACCCTGCCGGGGTCCGCAGGCGCGGCTGTTTGGGTGAGGCGGGGTTGTCCCTCGGGTCCTGGGGTGGGTTGGGTCGTTTAGGAGTGAGGGCTGGTGTGAGGATGGGACTGGGAGTGTTAGGTTCGCTGGAAGAGGACGAGGAGTCAAGTCTTTGTGACTGGAATCGTTTGTTGAGCTCTTCAGAGGTGCATTCCTCCAGCTTGGCCCTGTGCGCCTCCTCCTCCCCCTCCTTACACCCTCCCAGGGTCCCATCTGATGGTCCCAGCAGGCTGAAGCGGGGCCGCTCCGCTCGCTGCATGTCATCGTCAAACAGAGAGCTGCTGTCGTCTGAAGCCGTCAGGTAGGTCTCACTGCCCGGCCGGCTGAACTCCAGACCACCTCCTCCTCTGCCTTCACACCCTCCTCCTCCTCCTCCTCCTCCTTGCCCCTCTGAGGGAGAAGAGGAGCCCCCCCGAGACTCAGGTCCACATGCATTATCACCCGGGCCTTCAGCTGTACTGCCATTCTCCACAGGGGAACACAGAAGTCCAGTTTGGTCTGGTCTGTGGACTTCACCGTCTTTCTCTGAGGAGGCTGTCTGCTTATTCTTCCCTGTCAAGGCAAACATGAAAGTACATAACCAATATGTATTAATACTCTCTATTTCATTGTGAGGGTGAATTTGCTCTGCAAACTTCTCAAATTCAAGCCACTGAAAGACATTAAAAGTTTAAATTAATATTTTTTTTACTTTATTCAAACAAAAAAGACTAAATTAAATTAAATCTTTTCTCCATCTTTTCACCATTACAAAAAATGTGGTAGAAGCTTTATTTTGGTTTTGTCAGTGTTGGTCAGCCTTGATTTTTTATTTTTCTTTAAACTTTAAGTCTTGTTTCACAACCACACTCTGGCTCTGGCACATGAAGTCAGCAACTGTTTGCTTTTCTAAGTGAGATACAGCAAGTGGCAAAATAGTTTCGTTGTGAAAATCTTTCCCTAAGATGCCACGGACATGACCTAATGGCAAAAAAGGTTCCTCTTCTGAGTCACTTCCCATTTTCCACTATGAAACCGCGTCTTCCTGTGTCCAGCTCTTTCCCAGTGTCTGATTTCACCCAGAAATATGCTGAATCACAGAAGCTGTTTCCAAATCCACAGCTGTGACTCTGTGGGAACTCTTACCAGTTTCATCTCTGCCCTCAGTATCTCCCTGGGGGCTGAGCGTCCTCTGGGAGGGTGCTGGTCCGGTGAGGACCTGGGGGTTCTTCCCTCTCACCTGGAAACAGCCGAACGTCAGGCTGCTGAGCCGATGGGCCTCACCCGGTCTGCACAGGACTCGTCCACCGACACACTTCTCCTCGAAGGCTGCAAACACACAGACATGTCTGAACAGTAGTATGTATGTGGTTTGTTTATTCATGTATGCATTTTTACCAACTAGCATTTACATCAGCTTTGTCATGGAATTTTTTTATATGTGATATAAAAAGTTCTTACCCTGCACTTGTTTCTGTAGCTCCAGAATCTGAGCCTCCTGTTGCTTGTTGGTTTCTCTCAATGCTGCGTTCTCTACCTCGAACTGAACGATAAACATGTTTTCACGTTCAACAGCTACTTATTCCAGAAATTAATGACCTATTAATTACGCTAACCCATCATCCAGCTTCCATCTTGTCTCTTTCCCATCCACACAAACTGTTTTCTATTAACATAAAGTCTCTACCTCTGACAACTTCAGCATCACCCACTCCTTGATCTTCGCTGCTTTCTCCTCCACTGTTTTGGCATCTTGAAGTCGGATCTGTTTCTGGTGAAAGAGGACAAGTTTGGACGTACAAACATCAGCTGTGTTTCTCTGTTTCAACGCAAGTGGCCACAAAAGCAGATAGAGAGACAGTGAAGATGGAAGTGAGTGTATTTCATGGAAATGGAATGTCACAGCCGAGAGGAGGGTGGGGAATCCCAAAGTGACCCTGAAAGCGAGGTTAAAAACACCAGGAGAAGGTGGATTCACAAGGAGCTCAGTGGTAGAATTATCAATATTAGCTGAGATGAGCTCACAAAAGTAGTTTGCTCCTTTTGCATCTTCAAGTGTTATAAATATTTCATATGTCCATAGTGGACCAAGAGCTTGGTGCTGTTGCAGTTCAGGTTCACTGTCTTTTCTATGTTGGGCTGTATTGAGGTTTGATCATCTAAAAGTACTATCCACATTCCCAGAGCATGACCGCTGCTTTTCAGTCAGGTGTGCAGCTATAAAAAAAAAAAAATTTATAAGCCAAAATTAAATGGGAGTTTTTGCTGTTTATGTTCCTCCACCATCTTTTACACCTAAAAAAAAACAAAAAAAACATGCACTCGCGCTCCATTGATCGCTTTGATGAAAATCTTGGTGTGTATGTGTCTTACCTGCTCCTCAAGCTGCTGCTCCAGCTGGGCGATGACGTCCTCCTTCTCCTGCACCAGGGCCTGCAGCTCCTGGCACCGCTGAAACAAACGCACCTCCGAGTCTCCCGACTGACCGTCTGGAGCCTTCAGCTTCTCCTCCATCCACTGAACCTTTAATCATCAAACATACAAACATGGGGCACATGGTCCTCACACACTGAGCACAGGTAAACAGCCGTTTGCTGCCACTCTTACCTGCTGATGAGCAGTGAAGGCCCGTTTCTCTGCATCGATCACCTGCGTCTCCAGTTGTTGAATCTAGGAAAGGAAGAATATACGTTTTCATATTTCTTGTGAACACTTTTTGTTTTATCCTCCAAATATTTTACTATTCTCGTTACTTAACGACACATATTATATACACACATCGCTCACTACACACTCTCTACAAAAATAAAGGAGACCTTTTATTCCCTCCAGTGCTTCTGACCACAATGTTTGCGTACACACGGAGGTGAAATATCAAGTCTATTTCTGACCTGAAGCCAAATACAACAACACCAAATAAAGACAAAGAAAGAGCTGCACGCTAGAGACGTAATGAGAACTCCAGTCAAGATAACACTGCTATGCTGGAAAAGAGCAGATGCTTTTCAGCTGGTCTTTGACATTCTTTATTTTATGTGACTAAAAGGAATGTTTACAGTCAGAATTGGGGTATTGAAAGTTCACAGATGCATCTTACATCTACATTTATAGTTTAGGCATTTTTATCAGTTTTTCCTTGTATAAAATCCCTATATAGCACAATCTACTAATATCTTCTATAGCCTCACAATGGTATGGATAGCCAGAAATCATGCTCGAGTGATGTTTGTGTTTAAATATAAATGAACTATTCTCAGCTATTTGTGCTATAAGATCAGATCAATAAAAAAATAACTACAATGCATAATAATATAACTATAAAATGCAATAACTTTAACACTAGCTGTAACACTCAGTGTCCAGTTCTTCTTGGTAATGGATTCATTTATTTACAACATCTATACTTGTGCGTCAGAATTGATGAGGCAGTTTTATTTGTGCAGACATAACACCTTCACCCAGTTACATAATGATGATGAGGTGTCACATCCATAAAGGTACAACCAGCTCTTTGTGCACCGAGATCAGAGCGCGGCATGTGGAAGCTGGTGGGAGTGTGTCAGAACTGCGGCAACACCAAAAGGTCACACAGCCACGGCGCGCAGGCTACAGCACACACACAGTCACACACATATACAGGGTTACGTAGACAGAAACTTGCACTCATACACAAGACAGACACATAGACAAGGATTGAAAGAACAAAAAAAAAAAAAAAAAAAAAAAAAACAACCTGTGGGAATCGAGGAGAGAGATGACTTTATGAGCAACATTCCTCTGAAATTCCTCGGCTCAAAGTGGCGGAAGCAGCAGAGGAACCAGTATCTTCTCCTAAACCTCGGTGGCTTTGTGGAGGAAAATATGCAGGAATGTCGATGGAAAGTCTCAGTGAAGCAGGTCTACGGCCACCATGGTTAGAATACTTTGCTACAGTACAAATTAGACTAAATTAGAGGAAACTTTCAACAATCCCTGTGGGGAAACTGGCCGACACACCAGACAATCGGATGTAGCTTAGAGCAGGACAGAGTGCTGAAGATAATCAAGGGGGTGAGTTATTGTAGAGCAAATATATGTATGTACGGCCGGCAACCCTTCACTGTCTTTAGTGACAGGTTCATCCAGACAAGCAAACTATCACCATTCGTTCTCACAGCAAACATTTTGACTTGTGATACCTGTATCGATAACGAAAATATTAATGTAATGATTTCAAAAATATCATCCAGAGGCGGCTACCCCCTCGACGTCTGTGTGTTTCCAGTTCATGTCTGTCTCAGTCACCTGAGTCTGTACCTGTGCACAGCTACAGAGCCATTACACTGATTCTGCAGCGTTCACCGGGTTATATTTGAGACTTTTTTCACATGGAACGTAATCGAATAAATATTTCACAGTATGATTGAAAAACCATTAGGGACAATACGGTCTAGAATTATTTATTATTATATCACATTTTTTAGCACTTCACTGCAGTATATAACAATAATTCCTAATTAAATAGATTACTATATTAACACAACCTGGGTGTGAATAAGCAGGAAATGGATGGGTGGATTAACTGATTAAAAACCACTAGTTAATTTAAGTTCATTGCTTTCATTTGCTTTAATTGACACTCGTCCATCATGAGCTGATGAGCTGATGAGCTTCATAGCGACTGTAGCTGCAGTGTCAGTGTTTGCTACAGGTGTGATGGCGCCGACAAACTGCAGCCACTGCTGAAAAATCCTTTATATAGTTTATAGGTGTGTATTAGAGACACAAAAACATATCATGACTAACCTTACTGAAGAAAAAATGCAGACTTGTACATTCTTTAAAAACCTTCTGAGGTCTCTCCTTGAGGAAAATAAATTCACTGCTTTTGCATTTATTCTGAAAATTCTTTTGGTTCCATTCCTCCCTCCACCCAGATTCCTAGAGGCAGTTCAGTTTTCCTAGTATTGTGCGTACAATGTTTTAGAAGTGGAAAATGACTTACAACACACAATGTCATGTGCACTATGATGTTGCCAACTACTTGGTGTCCAGAGTAGTTCTGTTACACACTGTAGAAATCAACAAATTAGTTAAGGTAGATTCTGTTCTGGTTCTTGTCCAAACTATGTGTGAACTCCTGTGAGGAGTAAAAGAAGTGTATCTGGCCTTGATTTGGATGCGGCCGTTGGAGCCTGGCATGGCCGTGCTCCAGTTTTCCCCTGCGTATGTTAACTTCCAGAGACCAGAAGGAGTGGACCCAGCTCAGTCCAAAAGCAGCCACACCCTGCAGGAGACGCTCACTGTTTCCACTGCACAGCATTTTCTGGACCAAAGTGGGAGCGAGGCCTTTACTGCTCCACTTGTCATTGCAGTGTGATTTTGGGAGAATATGATTTATTGTGTCAGTGGAATCTGAGTACTTTCACATCTGGTTTTGAAGATACCGTGACGGAAATTCATCCTTTTGTGCTGATAAAAACTGAACTGAAGTGACAAATACAACAACAGCATCGATACACGGCTCTGCGTGAATCTATCTGAACCTTTCACTTTGAAAAAAAAGTTCAGTTAAGACTTGAGTACTGATCAAAAGCAGACATGAAAAAAGTTCATATTCCTCACAAACAAGCAAACACGCTCTCTCTCTCTCTCTCTCTCTCTCTCTCTCTCTCCTCTATATAGATCCTCTTCTGTACCACAAACCACATGCGCCTCTCTCAACAACAGATATAGCATCTGGCAGAGAACAGCTTGTTAATTACAGGGCATGTACTCTGTAGGCTGCATCTGGAGACGACACACACTCGGTCTCATACACACACACCAGACATAACAACATATAAAAAAAAAACGTAAACGCACGTCCACGATGTCTATGATGATGAGGATATTCTCCTGCGTATCAGACCGTGCGTGCAAGTGTGTGTCTGTTTTGCTCGTTGTGTATGTTATATATAGGGTGAGTCAGGTCTGTGTCGCATCCTGTGCAGCTCAGTTGAGATGACCAATGAGAGGTTAAGGTTTATGTTGTGGTCATTTCAAGTTTTAGAGTTATATGGCTCATTACCTGCCCCCTACACTCACATACGACTACGCCTACTGCTTCACTGTCTTCGTCTGACACACACACACACACACCATCACACACACACACACACACACACACACACACACACACACACACACACACGTGACCTCTCTCCTCTCCCTCAGCCCCCATAACCTCCAAACAATGCTCCATCACCTCTGCACTCAATTCCCTCTTCAGATCCAGACTCCAGTTCAACTTCCATTCCTGGAATTCCACAACTGGCGCTCTGTGGCCAACCTCCCCCTGAACTCCATCCATCCCTCCCCCATCGCTCCATCCGCAGCCAGACAGCCAGCTCACAAAGCTTCTTTCTGTAGCCCCTGTGACCCGTAGTGTTCACCTACAATTACACAGGTTTAACACCAAGTAGATGAATCAAATATAGCTTTAGTTAGGACTGAGTCTCACACCAATGCCCTAAAAGTCTAGTTTAGACTTGTTAATTGTCGAGTATGTTTAACTGGGGACAAACTGAGGGATAAACGCACCTCAAAAACAAGACTCACGGGGCAAATTTACCAACACGTGGCTATACACATGAAAACATGGACATGAATGAAGAAAAGCAACATCTGTGTGAAGAGCAAGGAAAAGTCTGAGTAACTTAAGGTTAGCCGGAGGCGTCTATGTGGTGATGACTGAGCAGCTTGAGATGAAAATTGCAAGCGGATGTTTGTGAGTAGTGAGGAGGGCAGGCCTAAGTGTGTGTGTGTGTGTGTGCGTGTGTGTGTGTTGCTTTGTCATTTTCACATTTTGATCTTTCTCGCCTAACACAGTTTAGGTTCGATTCTTGACATCCAGGTGATGCACTTGATCCTGTTTTTGAACCTGTTGACTGTGACTGACACGTCTGATCTGACACATGACTGGTCCATATGGCCAGTAAGCCCCGCCCACCACATGGGAGGACGTTTTGTTTCTTTCTAAATGTGGGATCAATCAGAGTTGAACACCAGACCAGAGTATGTCCCCCAACCCCTTTCGGTTATGGTCTGCGTCTACAGTATGGATATATATGAGTGTGCATTGTGTGTGTCCTTAAGGGTGCAGCCTCCCACCTAAAGGACAGGTAGGGGTGATCTTCTATATGTTTCTTATTGTCATTATATTTCATGAAAAGGCCCAAAGGTCTGGTGTGTGTATCTTGTTTCTCTGTGGCGACGAGCTCCATGATCAATAAAAACACATCACTGAGCCACACTGTTGTACTGAGATGTTCCTTCATTATTATGAACTGTACTGTAATCTATTTGAAGTTATTCCCACATACATACAGTAGCTTTGCTGGTGCAAATTCTCACGACTGCACCAACTGTGTATTAATCTGTGGCTGAAAAGAGTCAGCAACAAATGCACAATTTACTCCTGTTTCAATAACATTTTCTAAAAAACTACAGGAAATGATTTAGCGTAAAAAAAAAAAAATTATACAATTTATTATGCAGATTATACAACTGCACATTGTTGATTTTGGTCTTCTCATGGGATTTGTTGACAGCAAGAAAACATGGAATAACACCAGATTTATCCTTTAAATGGTATTTATTCAACACTGTATTAATAAAAGCTCTGATATTCCGCCACTGTATTGGAAATAATTAAAGATGATGATAAAGGAAGGTGGTATGAAACACCTGGGATCTCTTCATTTATCATTTAATCAGATTCAAAGTGCTGATATCTTTTTTTAAAGGGATTAGATTCACAGTTGTTCTTATAGAGAAACACAGGCAGACGGATGGAATTAAATATGTCAGCGAGTGCACTAGGTCGGAAGCGGGGAGGCTGACAGAAACAGAAAATATAACACACACGGTCTCTTTGTCTCCACCGAGAGATGTGTAGCCTACTGTTACAGCTGGAGGCCTCGCTTGCCAAAACTAACGTCCCCTCCCAAATAACTGCACCCACACACCCACCCACCCACCTTCCCACCCTCACACACACACACACCACCATCACTTTTCACTTTCTGAAAGTTAAAGCTGCTTCTACATGAAATCGACTGGTCTTGTGTACATACGTATACACACACACACACAGAATAACTGACTGAGCGAGTACTTCAGATTGCAAACTCACTTCCTGTGCAACACACAAATGCTAACACACACAAATACTATTTACTGAACTGGGTATTTCCTCCCTTGGGCGGCTCTATACACAAGGCTTCATTTTTTTTCTCTTTTCCTTTTTCTTCCTCTCTCCATGCCGTCACACAGGCTTTCTAGGATTTCAGCAGTTTGCCAAGTTTACCTGGAGTCATGTAACTCATTTCAAGTTTACTCGATCCGACTGATTAATTGACATTTCAAAATAAATTCAATAACCAACAGATTTTAAAAGAAAACATAGAGTTTTTGATCTAGATGATGTTTAAAAAGGTGCTGTCACTACAAACAATATCCATCTTAACAAATCATTTGATCACATTTTATTAAATCTCATTTACAAATGTACGAATGTAATAAAAAGCAGTAGAGAAGTAGTAGTAATAGTACAGAATCTGCCACTGGTGTGACATAATTGTACTTGATTCTAATGCAAATCATCTGGTTTTAAAACAAAGTCTGCTGCTGGTGTCAGGTTAAAAATGACTCCACTCTCCATGGATCTATATTTTCCAACAAAACATTCCTTATGGCTCCTACAGAAAGTTATTTGTCGTAATAGGGGAAATACTTTCAAAGTAATGACATTTTTCATTTCAAATAACTTTCTCAAATAACACTGTAGGATCATGAGGAGTCTTGAACTTCACACTCATCTTATACACACTGAACTCCCTCTGTAAATCTGCAGCACAGTAATGCTGCAGCTCGGTCAATGAATGGACAGCAACCTGCTGGTTTTTCATCCTCAACAACCTCCACTCACAATAACTTCTCTTAATCATCCTTTTACACACACACACACACACACACACACACACACACACACACACACACAGTGAGATATTAGGGGGATTTTGCCGTGATGTACGTACGCCCCCGCACAGCTTTAAAACAACAAGCTCCGGCTGTGGGAGCCACAGCAGAGAAAAAACATCAGCAGGGGTCTGAATGTTAACATGATGAGCTCACGGCATCGGGAGGTCAGTGAGCACAGGGCGAGGGGTCATTCTACAACAAGCAAAAACATCATGTTTGCATGAATCCACAACATATATGTGATTTTGGACTTTTAAAAAAAAATCTGATATGACCATTCAGTTTCATTCACCTCTGATATGATGGATAGTAAATAGTGGTAGTAAGACTGATTATTGTAGTGGTCAATGGGATGCCTTAACATGAATTCATTCTGATGTGACACTTTGCAGATTTGTTTACTGTATTATTAATGGCGTGTCTCCTGGAGAACTGGAGGCTTTTTCATCCTACCCAAATAATATTCAACTGAATTCTTCTGATGATAAATACAAAAAGAGTATCAGCACATCATATCTGTAGTCCCTGTCTTCATTTAAAAAATATTTTTGTCACTACTGGTTCCCGAAATTCTGCTGAACTCTGGTTGAACCCTGGATCCTTGGGAACTAAATCAGTGATCTTCCAAATTTAGCACATACTACGGCGCACTGAGGAAATCACTACACCAGTAAATCAGGCTAAAGGCTACGAGGTGGTGACCCTACTTTAACAAAGCCATTTCAAAGTACCATGACACTTCTTGACATCTAAACTCAGCACAGAGACAGACAAGGCAGCTCAGCTCTAAACTAAGATTAAAGTTGAGGTGAATTATATAACATTATAGTTGTAGCATAGTTCTGTTTTTAGTGGTGTTTTGTTATGATGCTGAGGGGAAAATTGCTTTAAATGTAGTTGAATTCAACCTGTCAAAGAGGATGGATGAGGCCCAAAATATCTAGCAGAGACTTTCACATGTGCTATGATGGATGCAGAAACCCACCGAAATCTTTCTTCCAAGTCTCTCCAGGAGTTTGTTTTGCCATCCAGCTGAGCTTACTTTGACTCTGTAATTGACTGGAGCTGGGTCAATCCCATCATGCAGTGCGTGGCGGAGCCCTGTGGTCAGACTGCTGTTTACATTAGAGCTCTAATCAGCATCCCTGGAGAGCAGCTTCAGATCTAGGCCACTGAACAGTTTGGGCCAGCCCAGTGTCGGCCAGCTGGGAGGGACGGGCTGCTCTGTACCCACCAGACACACCACATCTCTCTGTCTGAATGTGGATGTCTTCCTGTGCTTATAAGGAACACATGTTAAATTTTCTTCTCAGATCTCATCCTATGAAACAATATGGCCAAAGTTTGATTTAGTGTAGGTGGCACTGCTCCCTTTGTCTCATCAGTCAAAGCTCAATGAATTAGTTTAGTGATTGGTTATCTGATGAGATGGGGTAGTAAAAGGAACGGCTGGTTGCTGTTTAAACTGCATTGTGATGCTGTGGGTTACTCAAACTACAGGACCAGCAGTGCATCCTATGTTGTTAAATGTCTTTATCATCCAAAAGACTTTCATTTTCTTCTTCTTATCTTATGTTCTGTTTCACGTGCATCTCGGCACCAAACATTTGTCCTGTACATCGACACAGACTCACTTTACCTGCCTTTTACAAACCAGATACAGATTTTATTCTCAGCATTTTTATGTTTTTTTTTTCCTCCTTTACATCTTTTCTGTTCTTATTTCTGTTCATAAACAAATCTTAATTGTTTGTTGGTGTCATTTCTTTCAGCACAGACTTGCAATAGATTCATAATCAGTAATTAAGCAGCAGTCATTAGGCCTGAGCCGTTTTTCTTTCAGGACAGTTGAGATGCTGATTTACGTCAAAAATGACTCTGGAGTGAGTGAGTGAGATTTCGTTTACAATCACGTCTCTTCCTCACATCTCGCATCCCTGCTGGGAGGACATAAGATGTGAGGAAGAGATGAAAGTCAGAGATGTCATTTTAGCTCATGGAAAGCACCCGTTCTGTATAAACACAAACTGCTGTACAGACCTCCCACCTGTACGGCAGCTTTACAATCCACTTTCCCACAAAATTCAAACTTGGCACCATATGAATCATTTTCTCACTTCTCGCACCATTCGAACACAGATTCTCAGTCATATGCACTGAGAATGAATTTCGTCATTAACTGATTAACAGAATGAAGTTTACTTGAACCAACTTTGTCAGCGGTGAGTTCTCGAATCTTGATTATCTGCACTCTGAACTTCATGAGCAGAGCCTCCAGGACCATACACTTCTCCTTCCAGTCCTCCTGGCTCATGGCCTCCTCCCCATCCGCCATACCGGCTGACCCTCTGTAACACACACACACACACACACACACACACACACACACACACACACACACACACACACACACACACACACACACACACACACACACACACACACGGCAGTCAGTGAGACAGAGAGACAGAGAGTAAATATATGTACATAATAATACAGCAATCTCCTAGAGGTTTCCTGTGGGAAAATTCACTTTTCATTTCCTCCTCCTGAAGGATCAAGGATCAGGGTCAGCTAAAGACAAACGTCCCTGAAGCTGGTTCGGATTCAAAGTCTTGCTTAAAGGCACCTCCGCAGTATGAATGACTGATTACTATTGCTATTCTAATCCCCGGTGCTGGTTGTCTGCACTGAAGCTCAGGGGAGGACTGATGCACACTTGTGTTGAGTGCAGAATTGATCAGTTCTTTAAATAACATGAAATGAATCAAATGTTTTCATATATTTGACACACACACACACACACACACACACACACACACACACACACACACACACACACACACAGAAAGAGGGATTGTTGTTGTATAGATGTATTGCCACCAGCCATCACCTGAAATATTCCAGGGTCGAGCCCAGCTGGACCAGTGTGAGCAGTGGGCGTATCACTAAGCTTGGCCAAACAGTAAAACATCACAGTTGCTCCAAAACACCTCAACACCCACCCTGGGACATACTTGCATCACGTTTTCCAGGGAAAACAGTCGGTAAACACAGAGAGGAGGAGTGAGCACGAGAGAGACAGAGAGCGATGAGGATCTCTGATGAAGGAGAGCAGCAGCAGCAGCAGCAGCAGCAGGAGGAGGAGGAGGATAGAAAGCCTGGCTTTCTCTTCTAAGTAATAACCTCTCATTACCAGCCTGGCCTCCTCACAAAGAGACTACAAACATGTGTAGAGGGAGGCAATAAACTGGTTTCCACAGGCTTATTTCTGTTGCTTGTTTGCTGTGGTAAACACTGACGAAGGCAAGAAAAAAAAGAAGCTCTCACCCAACAAAACATAACAGCGTAAATGACTATGGGAAGGAATTTAATATGACACATGTGGATAAAGCCTGCAAATACCAATAGAAAACTATGTCATAAGAATTATGGATTTTTTTTTTATATGATAGTTCTCATGTAGTATTACAGATATAGATATTAACAGATATATATACATAATATCTTATACCAGGGTTCTTTGTCAACCGACACTTTAAGGTGCTAATTTAAAGCTTTTTAAATATGCCTAATGAGGCCTATTTTAGTTTTACTATGACTTTTCTGTATAGCCACCCTTAAAGCTTTAGTTGAAAGAGTTTTATTGTTTAACTTAACATGATAATCTTATTATATACATCTTATTATTACATATAGAGCCTTTGTTATTGTTAATTTCTTAAAAGTATTTTTATTTATTATTATTTGCTGCAACAGTACCATAAGTTGATCTTTTGAGAAGTTAATTCACTCTTGTTTCCTTGTATGTATACAGTATGTTTTGTAGAATTTAATAAGATGCTATGAGAGTATTAGTCAAATCGGTGTAACAGGGGACAGATGCAGATTCTGCACACTCATCTGTTCCCTCTCCTCCAAGCGTCATTCCACAGTGGTGATAAAAGGATGTGGTTGGTGGAAAACATTAAAGGCCATTTAACGCCTGAACCCTGTCAGAGTTTCTTTGTCTCCCTTTCTCTCCCACTTCCTGTTGAGTAAAGTCAGTGTCAGTGTGCAGAGACAGTGAACCAGAATGTGATGCATGAGCACTTCTCTGTGTTTGGGTCTGGAGTGGTGCTGCAGCGGGCCATTAAAGAAATACAGACCCCATTACCCTCTGTTAATGTATTTAAAGTTTACAGTGTGTGAAGATAATCCACTTCTCCTTAATGAACTGTGAAGAAAAATGATAAAATGGAAGCAAAGTACACTAAACATTCAGGCCATGTGTATTTTAAGGTATAGTTAGTCTGTTAATTTTCTAAACAAAGAATTCCCCCAAAATCTTTTAGTATTCAGATGATCTTTAAGACTCAGTGTTCACAGGTATGAGAGCTTATTATTAAATTTAACCTCCATGTTGTATTTCCTGTGACTAATACATTCTTCAGACTGTTATATGTTGGACATGTTTTAGATAAACACTCATGAAGTCATGGAAATTATTTCACTAGTGGTGCTCCTATCAGAGGGCTGAATCATGGTGGTGAGTAAACTGAGGTGAAGTAGTTCATAATAAGCCCCTCTGAGGCAAAAAGTTTCATTATTTGTTTTGTGGTGCTTTGAATAAAATTTATAGATTCAACAGTACATCATGGGATATGTATTTAAGTTTACTGTGACATCACAAGAATAACTTGACCTTTAATCTACAATTTATAAATAAATAACATTAATATTTTGGTGTCTAACTTTCTAAACTTTAGTGCCACAGATATAAAACCAACTCTAAATTAAAACACCAGATAGCAAAAGACAAAAATAGTACCACTTTATTAGAAAACTGTAATCACATTCATGAGTTTTCTCCACAAAACCATCACTGTTATACCAACAGTGGCCAAGTGATAAAACTAGTATTCAGTTCTAAAAGGTTTAGTGTTAACTTTTCCCAAGAGAATGAAAAACACCGTTTAAATCTTTCTTACTTTAAAAAGAGACCATTAGCTACACCGTCACTTAGATACACAACTCTTCGTCGTTTCGTATTTAATTAAAAAACATCTATTTCCATCAAAGTTTCTCGACTTACCTGTGAAAATACTGATGTAGACCTTACGAGCGACTTCACGCCATGTCGACTCCAGCGTCTGTGTGTTTATTATTATTCCTGTGGAGGAAGTCCTAATTCATGAGTAAAAGCTGTGAATTGGTCTCTTTCCTAGAGGTTTTCATTTCAGCTCTCAGGCAAAAGTTGGAAACGGGTTGGATTTAGAGGGTGTGGCTTCGTGAAATACGTCCAATCATAGACTTTGTGAGCGTTTTTCTGCTTAGCGGAACCGTGAAGTCTGAGATTGATTGACATGTAATCTTCACCAATAAAAATCTGGAGCGCTATTTTATGGACAGATGAGTTTCTGAGGGCGGTCTCTAACTATTTGTCGGAAATGACGTTTCACGTGTGCAGCATGGAACATGGTTGTGTCAAGTGTCCGAGAACAATACAGGAAACTAGGAAAGTTTTATAAATAAAGTATGTTCAACCACGTTTTCTACCAAAAGATGTATTTCAATCTAACAACTCTAACACATGTCCATATAATTAATTTCCATATATGAAATATATGTACACATAAAATAAAAACATATTTTAAAAAAATATATGAAACTTATAATAAATGGGAACAATTTCAAATATTGACATATATGCCAAGCCCATACATATATTACATAGATATATATCCATCCCAAAGCCTATCAATATACATTGATATTATATACAGTGGGTTTGGTTCCAATATTCCGAAACCAGTTTCCCAGAATAGGAATCGGTTTAAAATTAATGAGAAATTAGTAAGAAAAACATGTATAAGCATATAGAATTTTTATCTGTATGTTGTCTTGATAAACTTGTATATATAAATTAGATATATTGTTTACATATATGCAAAATGTCATACCATATAAAAATTAATATAGATATTTTCAATATACAGTTTGTAAATGTAATTTACACTGGGTATTGTATACATGTTATAAACGTAAATCTTCATATATTTAGAGAATGTATATATGTGATAATAATGTATCCCCTAAGTATCCCTTCACAGGTGACTACAGCAACATCACTCTTGATATAACACATTTCTGTATGGGATATTTTATTCTGAAAAATTCTTCCGGAAAAGAAAGGTTTTTATCCTCGCGCTTGACGTTAGTTACAGTTACCAGCTGAAGCAGCAGGACTCCAAGTAAACCACATGCTCAACTGAGGTGAATGTTGATTATATTTAATTTAGCATCTTCATTAAGCTGTTCGGGTCTTTTTTGAGAATTCAGCTGTTGTATTGTTGCGGTGTTTAATGTGTCCGTCTCGCTTTTTAATTTGGGACGTAGAGTCGGTGCTAGATAGCTAGCCATAGTTGGCTAACACTAGTAGCAGCAGGACTTTTAGCCAAGGTAAAGCGAAATACCTTAGAAAGGGTGTACATAAAGTTGCTATGTGTGTATTTGTGTGTGTGAGAGAGGAGGGAGAGAGAGAGGAGCTGGGGGTGATGTGCAAAGAAAAACTGCTAATTTGTAAATACCAGGTGAGTAGTAATATCCAAAGGGACCATTAAAGATGTGAAGAGTCAGTGTTCTGCTCAGGTTTAAAAAGGTGTGAGACTCCACTTTGTATTCTTTATAACCAAGCCATATTTTAGATAGTTGGACATGCACTCAAAATGCTCATGCAGTCATGGAAATGATTTCACTGATGGTGCTATTTACACAGGGCAGAGTTATGGTGGTGAAGAAGAAGACAGCCAAAGTAGAGGCTGTGGCGTTGGACGAGGAGAAACTGCACAAGCTGATCGGTAATGAGGCCAAACTACTGATGAGCAAACTAGGGCAGTGGTAAATGAAACCATCCACTACATGTTACGTGTCATTGCATTTAATCTTGAGCAATGTGTGTGTCTTGGTCTTTCTTAGCGTCCCTCTCTGTGAATGGTGGAGAGGATGGAGTCAGACAGGTGGCCCAGACCCTGCAGTGCTGTTTGGAGTTGACAGAACCGGTGCAGCAGATCCAGCTGGTTAAAAAGGTTAATGACAAGAAGATTAATGTGTAACTTCTCAGTATTTAACAAACTTAATGTTTAGTGGATAGAGCAGAGTAGGCTACACAGTATATGACCAGTGTCTGTGTCCATACCGCATCAGGCAGGGTCCCAGTTGGAGGCGCTGAGTGAAGATCAGCAGGATGGTGCTCTTCTTGACGCCTGTCTACATACCCTGGCTCTGGTTTACACCTCCCTGCAGGCCAAGAACCCCCTACGACGAGCCATCGCCAGGTACACAGCTAAGTTCTAATGTTCATTTAATTTGAAACATATCTGTTCAAGTAAATAAGTTGTAGGCATTCAGCCCATCAGAGAACTTCTGTGGTCAATTGCTAGGGAGGCAACCACTGAGCATCACAGATTTTATTTTCTGCCTTCCAAAGGCAAGTGGGAAGAACTGGTCCTTCAGTCTTTTAAATCCTGGAACCTAAATCCTTGTCGAACAAACAAGACTCCAAATCAATGTAAACAGATACTAACCATAAAATCTACCACCAACATATCTGTCATTTCAGGAGAACACTTTGATTTCTCTTTACCACTATATCTTCAACTTAATCTGTCATTTTCTGTGTCTGATATAATGAGCTGCTTAAACTTAGAATATAGATCTTTACGAATAAGATTAAGAATATAATTTTTGGAGGTTTGGGTGGCAGTCTGTGAGTTTTGACCTTGTCAGTTCATTAAAAAACTTCTCATTTTCCTGTCTGCGTTTCCAGTATATTCTTTGGTTCTGCAATAAATATCGTGTCTGTGTCACTCCTTGTCCTCAGTGCCTTGGGTTCAGTACCAGCCTGGTTACAGGAGCGGACTGTAAACTGTTTGTGTGCATGCTTGTCTGACTGGCTGTCCAACACACAATCAGACAAATATCCACATATTGTAGACACCATCACTGCCTTTTTGGATGGCTTCCCTTTTGGTAAGTGGGATATTGCTCGTATTTGCATTTACTGCAGATTTGTTCTACTTTTGATCACTAGATATATCAGATAAATCGTATCTCCTTTTATTTAGTTAAATAAATAACCCCCTAACTAACTGCCTCTATCTCCAGGTGAGAGATGCATAAACAAACTGCTGCCTGAAGGTTAGTGTCTGTATGTCAGTAATGTCTGATTTTGAGAAAAGACTCAGTTTTCTTTTAGTCACATTCTCTCTCTTCTCCTCTGTGTAGTACTGCAGTTCCTTCACAAGGGACTGAGTGAATACCTTCATCAGAACAGGTATAGAGACATACTCCACAGTCCTGGTCTTTATTTTTATAAGGAGCTTTATTTTAATGCCTAAAGCAACTTGTGTAAGTAATGTGATTAAAATAGTGATTTTGGCAAAACCTCCTAATTTAAAACACGTCTTCTTCGATATCTTTTACTTAGATTTACACTTGATATTTGATCGTGTCTCAGTATTATTGGATGTCAATGTCGTTTTTTCCTTGTCATGACATAAATTGTTGCATATGTCACATGCCTGACAGTATATGTTATTCAACCCAAATAACTACTATTGTGGCTATATTACCTTGGGTTTATGGGTGCATTTACACCTGGATGTGATTCTTTTCTGCTCTGTCTGACTACACTCTAATTAGCCAGTTCTTATGTAGATACATGAGGGAACCAGGACGACCCTGATATTCATAGTGTGTGTCTTGTCGTTGATAACTGTGTCTCTGTCGCCCCCTGCTGTTCTCCAAGTGGTCTAGCAGGCCGTCACATTGCCCAGGCCAAGTTGATGCAGTCCTGTCTGGCCGCAGTGAAGACCTCCATGCTGGTAGTCCAGAGATCCCAAGAGACCATCAGTGCTGCCCTGCAGGCTGAACACAATCACTGCGAGCTGGAGGACACACTAAGCAGCCACCTGAGCTGTTACATACACATCCTCACTGATGGTAAGAAACAGAATGTGTACTGTGGAAACCTGCTGTAAAAGTAAACATGATAAATAAAAGGTGGTTTATACTCATGACGGATGCACTGGTTTTAAGGATATAACATAAGCCAAAGAAGTAATATACTGGTAAACATACCCCCAAAAAGGGTTGCACAATTAATCGCAATATAATTGAAATCGCAAAATTGCCAAGTGCAATATCCAAATCGCAGGAGCTGCAATTTTTCTGAGAAAGGTAAAGTGTGTCACAACATTGTTGTGGTGCTACAGAGGTGCCCCGGCCTACAAATCATATTCTTCACAAACAGAGGAACATGTTTGTTTGGTAAAAGACCCAACAAAAATCCCATCATCAATTATTTTTTTTTAAGTGAAATTGAAAAGCAGAAATGACCATCCCAATCGCAATATCTGCCAATATAATTGCAATATGATTTTTTTTGCATATTGTGCAGCCCTACCCCCAAAGAAATCCATCAATATCCATCAATATAAGTCTATAAATCTAATACTTAGAGCAGAGTGTTGAAGTCTGGGTACACAGAGACTCTGCACATTCCTAGTGCCCCCAAGTGTTTCAGTATTTGTTTGGAATCAAATTACATTTTCATGATACTTGGGATAATCTATCTAATACTGTCTTGTTTTCAAGATCTAGCCAGTGATATAGATATAGTGATATGCCCATTAGTCTATAAACCTAAAGAAAACATGAGTCTGAATAACCGTGCAGTGCAGGGTAAGCATTAGCTGCTGTCTTAATCTTGGTTTATTTTTTCTCATTTTGAATGATGTTTGCATAAGAAGAGGATATATATTTCTCTGCCATCCACAGGCCCACATGTACAATCAGATTTCTTTATAGCTGTGTTCACTGTAAATCTAATTGGTGTCCTCACTTTGGATTTCTTAAATTGTCTTATCAATACTCATTCAGGGAACTTTCTGAACATTTTTGCATGTGAAATGATGATTCCATTTATTGGCCGATAACTGTAGAATAAAACAAACATGAATACAAACAATAATACTGTACTGAGCAGCTTGAGTAGATGGAGTGCAGTGGTGATCACTGGGGCCTCCACTAATATAGATGAAGAATTTTTGTTTGTCATTAACACCCCACACTTTTGAATGAGTGAAATTTTAAGCTTAAGTATTATACCCACATACTTTCTTCTCACATTCTCACATTTTCTCCTCTTTTCTTCTCTCTGCCTCTAGAGGAGTTCATCCAGTCAGTCCAGAGTACAGCCGGCATGGCTGTAGTGTTATTGATCAGGTCCGTCATGGGCTCTGGAGATGAAGTAGCTTCTGTGGTGAGTTAAGAATTAAATGTTCTGGATTTTGGACATTTTATCATGTGCACAATATGCTCTGAAGACACTGATTTATAACACACCAAATGTAAAATATACCACATAAAACTCACCTGCATAAACTTGAGTAAGTGGTTAACTTCATAAATACAAATGTAAAATCAGAAAGTAGTGCCTCAAAATGAATGTAAAGTAAAATCCATATTTAGATGCCGTGTTACCTAAATATTGGAAAATCAGTAAAAACAGTGGAATGTAAAACAATTAAAGATTTGTTCATCATGACCAAAATTACTAACCAATAACTTTATAAAACTCATAATAAAAATTACTTTTGATACTTAATCAGCTAAATATTTCTCTATTCTTGGTCATTGGATTGTGTGTGTCAGGTGTGCAGTTTGCTGCTGAGCTCAGTCCAGGGCTTGGACCCGGCCCCTCAGTGGGTCAAACAGAGGTGTGTTGCTCTGTGTACCAGTGATCGCCCGCCAGGTGTCTCTCTGTATCTGTGTCATGGGGTTCTGGCCATGTTGAGCTGGAAGGGTGCTCTCCTAGGACCAGAGTGGGAGCAGCTGCTGCTTTTGGTCCCAACCACACTGCTGGATCTGGATGTGAGGTAGGACTGTTAAAATTGATCACCATTTTGAATTGATCATTCTAAAATTAAACTCTTACTTCATGGGAAAGTAGATCATAATTGAAATGTGTCTCAGAAGTATTCTGGTGTGTCTACAGCTGTAAAATGTTGCATGTCTGAATACCTACAAGCATGCTGATGTTTTATTTCTTTGCTCTAGTATTAAGGAGTCCAGTACGGCAATGGTGGTGGCTCGGGTACTGACTTTGTGGAGTAGTGCTGTTCTGGACTGCCTGCAGGGCGAGGCGCAGCCCTGCCCTGCACACCTCCAGCAGTCCCTCAGTGGAGGCTCTGAGTTACACCGACACCTGCTGGAGCACATCTACTCTCACTGGGAGCACCCACTAGACGGAGTACGCCACCAAACCCGCTCGCTGTTCCACAACCTCCTCCTCCTCCATCAGAAAACCAATCCCTCCACTCCTGACCCTACCAAGGACTCTTACATCACAGAGCTCACCCAAAGCCTGTTGGGACTAGAGTGGCACATGAGGGGGAAGTACGGCTCCCTGGGCTGCCTGGTGGAGCTCTATGGCGCAGGGTACTTGCTTAACATCCAGCCACAACTGCCATCATGTCTCCTAGACTTGATGGGTGATCAGACCCTGGCTCCTTATGCCAGCGACCTGCTGGAGAGACTGTTTGTCAGTCACAAGGCACAGCTGGTGAGTGAGGCTGGTTCAGCAGGAAAGACAGAGGAGTGGATGGAGCGTTGGCACCAGACATGGGTAACCCCCCTGCTACAGGTGCTGTGCCGTGCCAGGCTGGACCAGACCACGTACATCCTTGACTATTTCCTGCCCAAGCTACTTCGCTGCAGCCCCTCCAGTCTGGCTCACATGGTGCAGGCCTTGCAGGACACGCCGCCCTGCAGCACAGGCAAAGGCACAAATACACAGATGTCTCCACACACACACACACACACACAGATTCACATCCCATATATCTGCAGCTACTGTCTCTCTTCCCTTCTGGTCATACTTGCCGCTTATTAATGTCTCTCACTCTCACAGAGCATTCTGTTGTGGCTTGAAAGATTGTAGTTAGAGCAATGTTTGTTGCCACAAGCAAAGAGAGTATTCTGTATCACAGTGATGACAGTATGAAAAATGTAAAACCTTTCTGTTAATACTGCTTTTATTGTGTTGTCAGGTCCCTCAGGCAGCAGGGGTTCACTGGGAGCTCTGATGACGTGCCTGCGGGCAGCTAGGGCCCAGGGTGTTGTTCCATCCTCAGAGGAGGGTCTGTGGGGAGGTCTGGTGCCTCTCTCCCTACTCCAACAGGCACTGATTCACAAACATGATCAAGTGAGCATGTGTCTGTCTTTGAGTGTGTATTCAAGCTCTTCAATATTGTAAGAATATTTTATGTTTTTTATGAATGTTGTGTGGCAAATATCTTCCAGCGTATTTATGTGTCATCATTTCTTGCTGCCCAGGTGAGGATTGACGCTTTGGGCTTGGTGTGTGAGAGCCACCGCAGCACTGAGGTTCTGACCTCACAGGAAATGGACCTGATCCGCCACTTCCTGCTGCCCAATCTCAATAGTCAGTCCCCAGGCGTCAGACAGCAGACAGTCAGCCTGCTGAAGAAGGTCAACTGCTCTTCGAAGATATTACATTTTATATTCTCATTGCATTTGAAATATTGGGCTGGTGACACACAATAAGCTTGTGTTTGCTTGTAACTGGGAGTTGCAGTGTCCTTATTATTTATTTATTTATTATTATTTTATTATGATTTATTCGACTCATTGATCTTGATTCTAACTGGGATTCACAGTACTGACAAATGTTTGATATTTGATTAAATGAAAACAACAAAATCATCACTTAATGAAACTTTAAATCTTCTAATACACAGTTACTTTGTAGAGTGAAGGACAGCACTCAGCTGCTGCAGAAGAGGCTGAGTCAGGAAAGAGACCAGGAGCAGAGAGACAGAGACCAACACACACTACATCTCTACAAGGTATACCACACACACAATACATTAAAGGTCCCATATTTTACACTTTTCTGGTTTTATTTGAAGTGTTCATATCCATTAGAGGATATATTTGTGGTTTAAAGAACCAAAAACCATCTATGTAGTTTTACATCTCCCCTCTCAGGCTTCTCTCTGGAGCGCCAGGAACAACATATCGATTAACCAATCAGAAGAGAGGGAGGCTCTGAGCCTCTCTTCTGATTGGCTGACTGTTTTCTGAGTGATCAAATAAAAATATAGCAGATAACAGGAAAACATGAAGAGAAACCAAATCCTGCAATGTTGAATGGTGGGTCCTGGTGGGCCAGGCTTGGCTCAGAGTTGAGGGCAGTGACTGTTTTATTGAGACATCACAAAGTTACAGAAGTCCTGACGGCTGGTTTTAAGGCTCAGTTTCTGAATACAGGCTGTGTGCATTTCTCTGTGGACTGATAGTGTGATACTTTCACAGTATTAATATAGAACCAAGACCTGCTCTATAATCAAAGAACACATGGAAATCTACCTTTTATACAATATCGGACCTTTAATGCAGGGTTTCCATTAAGGATAACCAGCACCCAACTTTTCTCATAGTGATATTTTTTTAATGCATTTTTTTGTTTAAATAAATCAAGGTTTATTTTTTGTGTGATGTAGGAGTTCCTGCGCTGGCTGTGTGTGAGGCTGCTGGAGGTTTTGCTTCCTGGAGCTTCCTTTTCCAAATGCCTCATGTCCCTCCACGTCCTCTGTCTGCTGGGCCAGCTCTTCACTTTCAGCACTGGTACACTTCACGCTCAGCAGTTACAGTTTTAAATGACTCACAAACTTAAAAAAGTATCACAGCTGAGTGAATATGGTCCCACTGTTACTAACGGTATAGTTTCATAGGAAACATAATGTATTGCAAAAGTAGAGATATTTAATAATATCACTAGAAAATCAATAACTGTGTAATTTCAGCCTTTCTAACTTTCTTAAACTGGAGACAAGGAAATTTTTCCAGCAAATAATTAAAATGCAAAAAAAACAAAAAAAACAAGAAACATGTTCTGGACTGTCATCATACATGCATACACCAACTTTTAGACTATTTTCTTCAGACAGTAAAACACCAGACAATTGAACATTGTCTTCCTAGTCTTACAGTATGTACAGTTCATGCTCAGCCAACACATTCAGAGCAGTTTTGAGTTCAGTGCTTTACTCAAGGGCACCTTAGTGATAACACTTGGCACATTTCATTGGCCAACTCACAGCTCTGGAATCCATCTTTCTGTTGCTGCCTGAACCAGCAGCTTGTCCATTACTGGTCAATCTCTTTACTGTGATGCCAGCCTTATGATCCAGCTGTCTCAGCGTATGCTCTACCTCTTGTCACTCACTGTCACCTCCTGTGTTTCTTCACCTCTACCTCTTGGTTGTCCTCAGAGTCTGACGCGTTTGCCCTCGGTGAGGTTGTGACCTCTGAGCATGCTCAGAACGTCCTCTACGCTGTTGCCAGCAACTTCCTGGAAGTCAAACAGCTGGCCTCATCGCTGCTACCACAACTCCCTCCATCAGCTGTAGGGCTACAGGTTAATATTCCAAACACGAGCTGTTTATTAAAAAAAAAGAATTAAAAATGTTAAATGTTGAATCTTAAGACTGTACTAGTATTTTGTTGATATCTCCTTGGTCTTTGTGATGTTAGGTGCCGGAGAGGATGCGTTTGGTCCTTCAGGCTGCTCTTGACCTCAGCACCAGCACTAAACCTTTTGACAGCGTTACAGCAGCCCACCTCCTCAACCTGCTTTTGCACCAGCCAGAGCTGAGCCAGGCACTGCTGCACTGTGCCCAGCAGCAGGGCCTCGACTTCCAGCCTCCCTCCTCACTGCCCCAGGTGTCTCAGACACACATCTTGGAGCTCAACACTCTGGCTGGTAAGATCCAGATGTGTAGGCCCAATAAAAGTATGTATGTGCTAACCATCAGATGTGTAACATCTGTATTTTATTGTCTTTCTGTCCACAGTGGTTCAGTTTTTGCTGTGCTGTCTGCAGTCAGAGGTGTCGAGGGCAGAGTCGTCTCTCTTACAAGCAGCTGCTTCTCATCCTCTGTATGGCAGAGCTCACTGCATCACAGCTGTACTACAGCATCTAAACACTGAGTGAGAACAAGAATTTCCATGACATATACACGTTAAACAACCTACTTCCATTTTAGTTAATTTTTCTGTTCTTGGTAGTGGAGGAGAGCTCACGGCGCAAACTCTGAGTCCGCTCATGTGTGGTGTTTTCCTGCTTGTGTGTTAAGTGCATGTTTATGTGTGTGTTTAGGAGTTTGAGTCAGACTGAGCAGTGGAGATATCTGGTGTCAGAGCTGATCGCTGTGTGCTACAGGATGTCGGATGTGGTTTCCCCTGTAGTCCAAAGCTCCTCCCCAGAGGGACTCATCCCCATGGATACTGAATCAGGTAATCTGAGTATCTGTAATTCTTAACATTGTCCTCTTCACTTTACTCTTTATTATAATGTAATATGTGATCAACAGGAGGACATTATGGTTTGTGTCCAAAAACTATGCAATGGGAAACAAAAGGTTAAAGTGAAGGGTCTCACAGAACATGAATGTGTTCTTGGATACAATGAAATACTTAGGGGTTTATTTGAGACACTGAAAGGTTGGGAATTTTTTCTGTGGAATTTGAGTCGCTTTTCAAAACGCAATTGAATTTCTTTCAGACATAGATTTTATCTCACAAATATTCCCAAATTCAAAATATTGACATATTTTCAGGACAGGAGTAAACGTTTAGTTGATGGAATCATTCAAATTTAGTAATGGAAGTTTACACTATGAAAAAAAAATATTGAGAAAAAGTCATGTTTATTTGTGCGTGTGTTTGGTTAGGGACGTCAGCAGGTCTGCAGAGGATCCTGCAGGAGATCCAGCCCAGGGACACCAATGACTTCTTCACCAGTGCAAGAGAGCTGGACACACACCATGGAGATGATCACACACAGAGTCAGACCACACACATATCATCACTGGACACTGGTGAGTTACAGATAATTATATTACCCTGATTATATTTAATGTCACACAGGCGATATACTTTTTTTTTTCTTTTTTAGACTTTTACTCAGGTGTAGTTGTTAAATATTGTTAAATATTAGCTTTGGTTCACTAATTTTAAGATTTGCCTAAATTTGCATAAGCCATGCGTCTTTAGTCAAAATAGTTTCAGTGGTACGATTTCCTCTGTCAGATTGAGTCAGTGAAACCAGCAGATCACCACTGCTTGTGAGTGGAGTACTACCGGGGTCCTCATGGGGGCAGTGTTTAGCGTTTTTTGTGTGATATATTTACATGATGCTCAGTCAGTCACCCTGAGACAACTTAATGAATGATTAACTACATGACTGTGATGTCACTGTGATAAGGAAAATAAAATGGTTTGGTGTATGTGTGTGTTCAGTGAGTGTAACTAATGTGACCTAACATGAACAACAAAAGCAGGCACATTATGTGACTTGTTATGGTTTACATTGAACATAAGGCCAAAATGTGGTACATTACATAATAAGACAACTGCATCTTTTAGTTAAAATTATTAGATAATGAACCAAAAGATGATCAAACTTTTCCAATGTCATTTTTTTCATGTGTGTGTCACTGTGGGTGTATGTGTTGGCTCCAGGCGGTGAGGGCTACAGGGTGACAGCCCAGATGGTGCTGGTATGTTGCTGGCGGAGCATGAAGGAAGTGGCCATGCTGCTCGGACAGCTGTGTCAGAGCCTGCCTCTGCACTACACCAGCGGCAAGGCACACACACACCCAGGGCTCATCACAGAGGAGCAGGTGAGATCCTGAAGAACAGAACACACCTCACCTCAATCAGAAACACAGCCACTATCACTTTTGTTGTTCTTGTTCCAAACAGTGACTGTGACTGATTGTGAAACACACTGGTTTACTTAATAACCAAGGCTGTTATAACTCAGTTAGTGGATACAAATGGGGTCTAACCAGTTGCGGCTCATATTAGCTCCTGGTCCTTATTGTCACTGCTGTCTATTTCTAATATTATGGATATGGTTGAATTTAAACATTTTGAATGGATAAAAAATTTATCTTAAGTCCTAAATATGCATCAATCATTTTTATCATAACTGATGAGCTCTAGATTTTTCCCTAGCAAATCCCATGAAAGGGCTGCAATCGACAATGAATGTATTCGTCTAACAAGTATTACCTGGTATATCTTGTGAGTGCCACAAAGTGATTTCCACGTCCCCAGCATGGGAAGTGGGAAAGTACTCAGTCAGACTCTTTTTGTGGGATTAGTTGACAATAACAAAAATATACAGTATTGCTTTATCCCATCCTACGTAGGATGAACATTGAGTGTGCCTGTGCCATTATTTAAATGGCACCAGATACTAGATATTGATACCTATAGTCCAAAACTATTACTGACCTGTGTCAGTAGTTATGCTCCGATCCACTGGATCAGTATCGGTGTGGATACTGATCTTATTTATCACGTTTTAGCCAGATGTGATCGACCCATATTAAAAACAGTTTCTTCATCACTGTCATTATAAAATGAAGTGTAACCTTCATTCAGTCGCCGGATGCCACTGACTCAGTTCTTAGTGCCACAGTGAACCTTGGCCTCATGTTACCTCACATAAGAATGATCCGAGTGTGGTATCCAGATTTCAAATGTGGTAGGAAGTGAACACTGGTAGTGGAAATCGGTGTTGGAAGAGAAACAGTCAAATGATGCATTCTACATGTCAATATGAATTGTATAAAATCCAAAGCAGTCTTCTGTGGTAAACCACTAGTAATAGGTTACATTTAAAATATAAAATAGCCAATGCTCTGCTCCCTCCATGATATTTTTTGTATGACGGTGCCTGTGCACATCTGACAGCGGGCTCCTCAAACATCTGCTGCCACTATACAGCTCTGTCTTGTCGCTATTCTTACTGCTTTGAAGTCTCATTTTGGGAACGGGAAGGCTAACAAGGTTAACCAAGCTACAACAGCTGAGTTGTGGTAGTGTGCTGCAGAGAACACAGGCGAGCCGCCCCACCTCAGTCGCGTCAGGAATTGGCAATCTCACACAGTGACGATCGGATGATGTAAAGATGCAAATGGCTGCCTGACCCTGATGTGGACACTGTTGTCAGTTGTAGAAGCTGTTTGCAAACCCAATACTCCATTTGAAAAGGTGTAATTTTTTTTAACTAAATCTGTGTATGTGTACTGTAGCGGGGATGATGTGAATCCATGTGTGTGTCTGTGTGTGTTTGTGACACCACGCTGGGAGGCTCTTCAATTAGTATCCGCCCTCGTTAGCGCCGAGCTTTCATTTGGGGCCCGACCCTGCTGGTTTAACGGCTGCGACGCCCCTCCCTTTCCACTGCATTCTTTCCAAATCACTTCCACCACCAGCAGGAAAACACTGAGTGCTGCAAACAACACACACACACACACACACACACACACACACACACATATACATGGACTGACACAGACAAACTCACACAGGAATAGTTGTCTGAGTGGTTCAGCATGTGAGCGTCCATAATAACAAGGGCACCAGACATAGGCTGTGTTTGTCTGTGTAGGGGGTAAAGGGTGTGTGTGCATGTGTGTGTTTGTGTTTGTCTGTTGACCATGTACAGTGCTGTGAAAAAGTATTTGCCCCCTTACAGATTTCTTTTGTTTTTGCTTTTTTGTCACACTTAAATGTTTCAGATCATCAAACAAATTTAATATCAGACAAAGATAACCTGAGAAAATACAAAATGCAGTTTTTAAATGATGATTTCATTTATTAAGGGAAAAAAGCTATCCAAACCAACCTGACCCTATGTGAAAAAGTAATTGCCCCCCCTTGTTAAATCATGAATTAACTGTGATTAACCACATTTCTTGGAAAGCTGAGTTCAATTTCACTAGCTCCACCCAGGCCTGATTACTGCCAGACCTGTAGTATCAAGAAATCACTTAAATAGAACCTGTCTGACAACATGAAGTGAGCTAAAAGATCTCAAAAAGCAACACATCATGCCCCGATCCAAAGAAATTCAAGAACAGATGAGAAACAAAGTCATTGACATCTATCAGTCTGGAAAGGGTTACAAAGCCATTTCTAAGGCTTTGGGACTCCAGCGAACCACAGTGAGAGCCATTATCCACAAATGGAGAAAACATGGTACAGTGGTGAACCTTCCCAGGAGTGGCCGGCCTACCAAAATTACTCCAAGAGCGCATCGACAACTCATCCAGGAGGTCACAAAAGAACCCAGAACAACATCTAAAGCACTGCAGGCCTCACTTGCCTCAGTTAAGGTCAGTGTTCATGATTCAACAATAAGAAAGAGACTGGGCAAAAATGGCATCCATGGGAGAGTTCCAAGGCAAAAACCACTGCTGACCAAAAAGAACACAAAGGCCCATTTCACATTTGCCATAAAACATCTTGATGATCCCCAAGACTTTTGGGGAAATATTCTGTGGACTGACAAGACAAAAGTGGAACTTTTTGGAAGGTGTGCGTCCCGTTACATCTGTCGTAAAACTAACACAATATTTCAGAAAAAGAACATCATACCGACAGTCAAACGTGGTGGTGGTAGTGTGATGGTCTGGGGCTGCTTTGCTGCGTCAGGACCTGGACGACTTGCCGTAATTGACGGAGCCATGAATTCTGCTCTCTACCAGAAAATCCTGAAGGAGAATGTCCGGCCATCAGTTCGTGACCTTAAGCTCAAGCGCACTTGAGTTATGCAGCAGGACAATGATTCGAAGCACACCAGCAAGTCCACCTCTGAATGGCTCAAAAAAAACAAAATGAAAGTTTTGGAGTGGCCTAGTCAAAGTCCGGACTTAAATCCGATTGAGATGCTGTGGCAGGACCTTAAACAGGCCGTTCATGCTCGAAAACCCTCCAATGTGGCTGAAATAAAACAATTCTGCAAAGAAGAGTGGGCCAAAATTCCTCCACAGTGATGTGAAAGACTCATTGCGAGTTATCGCAAACGCTTGATTGCAGTTGTTGCCGCCAAGGGTGGCACAACCAGTTATTAGGTTTAGGGGGCAATTACTTTTTCACATAGGTTTGGTTTGGTTTGGATAGCTTTTTTTCCCTTAATAAATGAAATCATCATTTAAAAACTGCATTTTGTATTTTCTCAGGTTATCTTTGTCTGATACTAAAATTAAAATGTGATGAACTGAAACATGTAAGTGTGACAAAAAAGCAAAAATAAAAGAAATCTGTAAGGGGGCAAATACTTTTTCACAGCACTGTAGTTACACCCCTGAGGGAGAGAGAGAGAAAGTAGGAAGTATCATAGTGTGCTGAATTTGTGTTTTTTCTGTGTATGTTCAAGTTCTTTACCTGCAACAATAACAGAAGTAAAAAAATAAGTGCAGGTTTAGAAACAAACTGTGCGTTGTACTGTGGGTTCTCTATCAACTGGATTTTACACTTTAGTTCCAGATGCTCTTGAGCAATGCTCAGTTGACATTTGGTAAAAAACTGACATTGACTATGATCCAGTATTGTGATCCAAAAACAACAGTTTATGTAAAATTGCCAGTGAGTAGCACTGTAGTGTATTATCATACAGTTAGCTGTGTGCCTTGCAGGTTGGATAACTGAATCTCTTCTTCTCCTGTTTTTGACCCTATATAATCAGTGATACTATTACCTATTTGTTATATTAAACGATGCACATCATGTGACATTTGTCTTGGCAGATTAGTTTAAATTGAATGTCCAGGGGACATTAAGAACATGTTAAAAAGTCTCAAATTTAGATGCCTGATGCTGGCATATTGTCTGTAATACAGCAGAAGAGCTCAATCATTTTAAAGGAATACGTCAACATTTTGGGAAATACATTTATTAACTTTCTTGCCGACTGTTAATAAAGGGAATAATGTGAAGACTGATACCACTCTCATGTCTTTCTGGTAAATATAAAGATACAGCCAGCAGCCAGAAAGCTTAGCTTAGCTAGCTCAGCTTTTTAATGAGTGAACTTCAGAGGTGGGTGAATTTTGTTACTTTTGGATAGACTCAGGTTAGCGGTTTCCAGTTTTTGTGCTAAGCTAACCAGTTCCTGCTGGTAGCTTCATATTTATTGTACAAATATGAAGTGATGTTCTTACTATCAACAAAAAAGTGAATAAGTATATTTTCTCAAATGTCGAACTGTACCTTTACCAACTCATGACCAGTACAGTTCAGATGCTGGCTACTAACACGGAAACTGTTTGTCAGTTTGTCAGTGAGGGGAGCTGACCTATTACATTTTTCCTCTGTTATTTAATATTCCCTCTAAGACAGATGCAGTAACAGGTAGAATTTAAGGCTGTATAAAACAGCCTTAAACAGTGCTTTTAACTGTCACTGTTGAAATGGACTTGATAATGATGTCACCACCACAGTGTCCTGAAGAGATAATTGATGGTGATATCATGGATACCATGTTGTCCACTGTGGTAACTATAGTGATGGGCCTCATTACATAACCGATGATTTAACAAACTCATGCTGAGAAATACGCAGACAAGAGGAAAATCTGAACTTCTGTGCTCTGTCTTTACCACATCCATTTTCTTTTTCATTCACTAGTCAACAGTTCCGCACTTTGTGTGTCTGTGTGTGTGTGAATAGTGTGTGTGTGTTTGCATTAACAGCCAGTGGGGTGATTCCAATAGTGTTTGGAAAGTTGGGTCTGGCTAAGTTTATGTGGACAAAGTCATTCTGCCCTACCGCAGTGATGACATGCATGGGCAAATGTATGTGTATAAGTGTGTGCGTGTGCGTGCGTGTGTGTGTGTGTTTGACCAAAACACATTTTTTTCCAAAATGTGTGTGAGTTCAACACCTCCCGCAGTCCAGAGCCAGCATCCTGTGTTATATCCTCGTTGGCCTGGCAACACTGCAGATGTTTCTGTCACTGGGTGGCACCATGGCAACAGTAGTTGTTATAGGTAGGCATTAATGGTAATGGTTTGATAATCAGCCACAACGGGGCTGGCATTGTTTTCACTTTGTGTGTGTGTGTGTGTCTGTGTCTGTGTCTGTGTCTGTATGTGTGGTAGGTAATGGCAAAATATGGTCCTGGAGACACATACTGTAGCGGGGACCACCACAGAGGTGGTTTTGAGAACTTTGGCAGGTGTTTATATGATTGTCTGTCTGTTGACAGATTTTGTCAACATGATAGCATCACAACCTGCAAGATACAGTCACAAAACTTGTCTAGTTGACATCAAAATCAAGGGTGAGTTTGAAGATGGGTATGGTCCAACTCATGAGTACTGAGTACTCTGTACCAATGTAGTAATGACTACTGAGTTTCAGGTCTTTATTTTGACTTTAGTGCCATGACTTTAGTCTCTAAGCCACCTCTTAGGAGGGGAAACAAGGCCAAACGCTCAGGGTGGCCTAAGAAATACCAGCATCTCACTGTGGATGACTGGAAAAAAATCCTGTTTACTGATGAATCCAAGTGTGAGATTTATGGCAGTAACAGAGGGTGTATGTAAGTGTATCAAACGCACAGTGAAACATGGTGGTGGGAATATTCAAGACTTGAGGTGTTTTGCTTACCCTTGCACCTGCACAAAGAAGAGCAATAGAGAGCAAGAGTTTTTACTGTCATGGACTTTCCTCCACAGTCGCCAGACCTCACTCCCAATGGACATTAATGGGGGCACTTGAAGACTGATTTCTCAGTCTTGCAAAGCATTCTGGGACATCACAAGAAGCTCTGTGGAACATTGTCAGATCATGTTGGGATAACATGGGTCATCAGGTTTTGCACAAACTTGTGGAGTCCATCCATGTCAGCTCAAGTGCCTGCTGCCATTAAAGCAAAAGGGGACAAACAAAATGCTAAGATATTATGAAGTTTGACCTTTTCACTCAGTGTTAAGCTGATATTATCATTTGTAATGAAAACGATAGTATTACATTCAAAACAAATGGAAAATATAAGTATCTTTACTAGTCATCGGACTTTTGGACCCCACTGTATATATTTAGCTTCCTATCTTCCTATTTTTTCCAGAAGACTTTATACCACATTTGGACATTGATTCTCAGATCAGCGCTCAAAGTAAAAAATATTTCACACATCATGTGTAACATAACTAATTTAACATAACTAGTTTTTACCTTTTACCTGATACCATATTAAGTCCAACTGCTCTGAACCAGAGCAGAAAAGAATAAAATTTATTATGTTGCAATAGAAGAATGTGAATATTACTTGGTTTCTCATTGCCTGTGCCATTCAAAAATCAGAAGTTCAAAATTCCTCCTGCAGATTGCAGCAGCAACAACAAACATTATCAGAGTGCTTTCTAACCCTGTCCCGTCAGGGGAGAAGTTGGCTATTTGGGTCACTGTCACGGCCCGGAGCCATACATGTAATTAGACTTGGGAAACTTCTCTCTCCGCACAGGGAAGTTTTTCTGGGAAACGGGCACGTTTGCAAACAGGAAGTTGACGTCTAAATAAAGTCCCGTCCCCCGCCCCCCTGCGCAGGAAGCTTGCTTGGCCCTTTTGAACAGTTACACAGACGGGAACCTTCAGGAGGGAAGCTTTAAATAGGCGAAGCCGCGGCCCGGCGCGGCCCAGCTCAGCACCGCAGCGGTCTGGGCCCCGGCAGCCACGGGCCATCTAACAGTGACTGTCGCTGCCATATTTAACCCGGTGAGGTCAGGCCTGTCCTGGGAGTCCACTCTGGCCACCAATGTGATAAGTCATTGGGCTTGGTACTGCTGTGGTTTACTCAGTCCATACTTTGGTGTTTAAGTTAGTCCACTTTGGGTCTGCAGGGTCAGTCGAGTTTACTGACCAGTCAAAAACGGGCTGTCTAAGCCCTACATTTTTGTTGCATTCATTCTTCTTGTAATATTTCCTTTTTACACATATTTCATTTATTTTGAGCACATTTTCAGCACGTTTTCCTCTTGTAAACCCATCTTCATGCATCATTGTTCCTGCATTCAGTGACATCAGGGTTTGTTGCTGAAAGTTACGGTGACTGGTGTACTCCTAGTTCATCTGCGGGTCTGCGTCTGTGTTAGTTTAGATGTTGTGTCTAACCCCACATCCCCTAAGGGGCCGTTGGGATTTTTTTTTCCCCTTTTCACACAGGGGTTTTTTGCATCGGAGCCTTGCCACCCCTCCCTGTGCCCTCCATGCCACCCCTGACTAAGTCGGGGCCTGGCTGCCACTGTGGTGGCGGTGATACCACAGCCTTAATGACAGGGCGCTGGAGCTCTGCGTCCGCCTCGCCCTGCCGCCTCACCTGCAACACACTCACCAGTTTACACACTGCCGCAGAAGCAACACTCGGTTGTGTGTGTATGTGTGTATGTGTATAGTTAGAATAATGTTGCTAACACTGTTACTAACTGGATGGTTTTACTGACAGTGGCCATTATGTGGATGTCTCAGCATCCTTATTTGAACACACTTGTCACGCTACTGACATGCTGCTCTCACGCTTGACATGCTCAATGCTCACTGGCTGAAAACTAAGTGGTGTCTCTAAAACAAGAGAGTAGCCAGTGTTACAGCTTCACTGTGCTTGCCAAATAGAGAAAAGGCTAAAGTGGGATTAGGTAATGCAGTTCATCAGTGTATGAGCATCTTTTATACAGTTGGAATTCTTCAAAGAAAATGAACTATTTTCCCTCTAAATGACAGAGCTGGTTAGTCTTGCATTTGGTTCGACCTGAGTGGAATTATGTCATTCACAGTGGTGGGGGTTATTGTTTTTTTATTGTGAGTCTATTGCATATATTTTGCTGTGAAATCACTTTAAAAAACGAATCACACACTAAGACAAAGTACAAAGTCTACAAAAGCAGTTATTTAGTTATTTAGGTATTCTTTTTTTGAGGGTGAGCTTGTCAAATATCCATGTTTTAGCAAACTGCATGTTATGAGTAGACAGCTGATGACAGGGAATGAGTCATTGATATGCAACCACTCAAAACACTGAAAAGTTATATAGTAGTTCTGAAACTATTAGTTGTTTAAAAGTGAATTTAAGTAAATATGTTCTACATGATCAAATGTTAGGATTTTCTTCTTTCCTTTTGTTTCTAGGATTATAAATTAAATATTTGAGTTTCCTGTAGCATAGTGGTTGAGACACATATAATCGTGATGTCACCATTGCATGGTATCATACCCGACCTACCCCACTTTGGGTTTGTTCAGACAACAAGTCATTTGAAGACATCCTCCTGGAATCTGGGAAATTGTGTTTTTTTTACTGTTTTCTGACATTTTACAGATCACTAAACAATTGACAGATTAAATGATATTGAAAGGACATAAAGTCCCCAACTAAATTATTGACAGTAGAACTTTAAAGGCTTTCATATATTATTTACCTTCTGTGTTTTCAGTCAAGGTATTGCATATGAAATATGTGTAATGAAGATAATACAGTTCCATAACAGTTTTTCCTCTATACATCTGGTTAGCCTGTTCTCTCATAGTTTAGCCAGTCTCGAGTCTTGACTGCCTCTACTACTACAGTTTTCAGGTGGTGCACATAATCTTTTTGACTGCAGGTACATCATTTTGACCCTGTTTAAAAGGTGGCATCCATTTCTTGCATACATAACGCACGCACGCACGCACGCAGGCAGGCAGGCAGGCACAGGCATGTAGAAATCAGAGCTGCTCTTGTTACAGTTCAGCTGCTGATTCCCTCTGTGTGTGTCTCTGTTACAGGTGGAGGGGGTCGGCCTGTACTTCCGTCAGCAGCTCCTGCAGTCCCGTCATCGTGGCGCCTTTGAACTGGCTTACGTGGGCTTTGTACGCCTCACTGACATGCTGTGCAGGTGTGTGTGTTCACATTCAGGGCAAAGGGGCTGTAAGGTAATACTGCTGAATGGCTGTGGGCATTAGCTTCCATCATGACAGTGAACATCAGTGTGCCTTGTAATTAGCAAGAAGGGGAGTTCTCTGAGTGTCACTCTTCAGATATAATATACTGTAATCACATCAAGACTGGATAATTGGAATTATTCATCATCTGGTGCCCTCTGGACAACCAACAGAGATACATGGGCATGGAAAAAACTGAGCTGCACAATTAAACATTGTGTGTATAGAACATTTTAATTACTAAACTGTAAACTACTGCACAGAGTGACTTATGGTACACACACACAAAAAAAAATCTTTTAGCTTCTAGAATGGCCAAAATGTACTTGTGATGCGAGTTAGAGCCAAATATTGTCCCACTGATGACATCCCCAACTTTATCTCAGGTTTATAATTCAAAGCTATTCATGCACTTAAATCCACAGTGAAGAGCATTAGAGTGATGGGGCCTCTGTAACAACATACTTCCATGGGCAACATTACACTTGGCTGGAGTCTCATACTGAACTCCACAGTCCCTCTCACCCCTGCTATTCAAGGAAATAATCCCACTATTATCCTCCCGAGGGGAAGAAAAACAATCATTTAATTCTGGACAACATGAAAGAATTTCTCACTTTCTTGCACCTCTCCCTTTTCCTCAATGGCGGGAGACATCTTTAGCCCTGCGGCAGGTGACAAACCGCAAAAACCGTCGCAGCAGTGTTGACTTTGAACCACCCAGTGCTCAGCACTTAAAACAAAACTCACTTGTTTTGTTCTTGTACAGAAACCAGCCTCTCAGTGTGTTGTGTAATGAGGGCGACATTCTGGTGGTTGTGTGTAGGCGCACTGGGAGTGTGTGTGTGTGTGTGTGTGTGTTCTGCTCCAGGCTTATGTGGATGTGAGTGTGTGTTTTCAGGAGGGGAAGAGCAGTGTGTGGATAGTATGCAGGCCGTGTGCTGGGTTATGGGGTGTTGATTGCGGGGTGCTTAACCATGGCCTTTTGATGCTCTGCCTTGGGATCTGGCTCTGGTGTGTTCCACTGTGTTTGCACTCTCTCACTGTGTCTCTCTGTCTCTCTCTTTCATTCTTCCCCATCTTCTCTTTCTTTCACTCTTTATATCTTTCTTCACTTTTCTCTTTTTGTCTGTCTGTGACCGAGTTCCCTTGTATGTGTATTTATATCTGCAGTTGTTTGCGGCAGTTGTTTGCGGCCAGATGGACTCAGGTACCCCTTCATCGACACCACCTGCCATGTTGTAAATGTGTTAAAGGTCCCATATTTTTCCAGTGTTTTTTTTTTTTTTTTTTTTGAAGTTATGATATCTATAAGAAGATGTATTTGTGGTTTTAAGTACCAAAAACTAGGGCTGAACAATGAATCAAAATATTATGAAAATCGCAGTGTGGCCAAGCACAATATCCAAATCACAATGCAATGCAATTTTTTGATAAAGGTAAAATGTGTCACAACATAGAAATTAAGCATTGTGGATGCCCTGACCTTTAAATCATATTCTCCAGACATAAAGGACATAAAGGCTGTCGCCGGCACAGGAGCGTCAAAAGACATGGAAATCTCACTTTCTACAATGTGGGACCTTTAATTAAAACTGACTTTAAAGTTGTTTTTTTTTTTTTATTAAAGTGGATATTGGTACAAAACCTTTTTTTATTTTATCAGTGTTTGGGTTGGTTTGGTTTGCATTCATACAAACCATTTAGAGACAGATGTTTCTAGCTGTTTCAGTCTTTTATTTATTTTAACTATTTTGATTATTCATCAATTATCTTTAGCTATTTCAACCATTTATCTATTACTTTAGCTATCATGACAAGTTAACCATTACTTTCTGTTTCAACCATTTCTCTTTTGACTATTTTATCCATGTATTTGTTACTTTTAGCTAATTCATCCCACTTCTTTACTTGCTTGCTAAGTAGTTTTCACACACTCTTAATTGCAACCAAATCAGAATTTATTTTTGAATTAATTAATTATTTTTTTAATTAGTTGAGATGCTCCATAATCTTTTCATGTTCCCTCTGGGAACTGCAGAGCTACCCCCTGTGGTATTAAGTATATCCTGTTTGGAAATTACTGGTTTACAGTATATACCTCACCACATGTGTTTGTCAGTGAGGATGTGTGTGTCCTCGGGGTGTCGAGTGTGTGCGATGGAGTACATTAGAGTGTGTGTAGCAGCACTGCACCCTTTGCTCTGTCCTCCACATTGAATTGTTTTCATTCATCCTCTCGGCTTCTCTGGTTCTTGTTAAACAGCTGCTTCTCACAGATCAGGGCAGAGCAGTTTCTTTCAGACCTGCTTCAAATCATATTCTTAGCATTTGTTTTAAAACCCTCGGAGTAACAGACGCCACAGAGAACAGTAAATGTTTCACAAAGTTTAGAGCAGCAACTTCCTTTGTAACGTCAATCCCTACTAAATGGGTACACATAAGACCGTGGATTAACATTCAATAAGATTTTTCCTTAAGAAATGCAGTATGATACATGTCTGGTTGTTGGACGTCTTGATAGGAACCACAGTGGATGAAGTTACTGATGATGATTTTTCATTTTGCTGGAAACCCACAGACACTATCTCTGGAATCACTTGTTCAGGGTATTTGAAGGATAATCGAGTACATCATGTGCTTCATAATTCATCTGACGCTTTTTCAACTGTCATTTTATGTTACACATTTTACGGAAACCTGCTTTTGAGATCCATCTGGTTGTCAAAGTGGATTTAAACAAATATAAAAAAATAATTTGCAGTGATATGATCCTGGTTTGGTGCATCAGTGGCAGCAACAGTGTGCAACAGTATGACTTTCCATCTTGAAAATATGCATACATTACAAATACAGCTAATGAGGATATTAAACATCGCATCTGTCAAATGTATAAAACATTTTAAGTACTAAAAGCTGAACTACTGCAGAGTCGATTATGGTGCACAAAATAATACCTAATCAGATAAAATAAATATGCAACAAAATTAACTATTTTCATTGATCATTAGGCTAAAATGCATATTTTGTGTGATTATATGATCACACATTCAAAGAGGGAAAGCTCAAAGCTATAAGACGTCTTATTTATTACCCATGTTTTTCTGTGTGTGTTTAAGGAGTGGCAGTCAGGCCCTGCAGCAGCTTCCGGCCCACTGGCTGTCTGAGGTTCTGGAGGAGGTCAAATCCAGTGACCCGTCATCCAAGCTGTGTGCCACACGACGCAGCGCTGGGATACCCTTCTACATCCAGGTGTGTGCGCGCGCTTTTCAAGATTCTGAGAAGTATCAAAAGGGTGCTTTTAAAGTTCCAGTCTTGATGCTGGACTCACACTGTTGATTTCAAGTGTTGGCAAGAGGTTATTGTTTAAATTGCAACACTTCAGAAGACAGAGGATGCAGACCTTTGTCAGTAAACAGCACATTCCTCTGATTTAGTTTCTGCAGTGTGTGTGGTGGAGCGATGGCCACATCGCTCCACCCATCGCTGTTGCATCTAACCCTCTATGGACACAGTGATCCTTTTGTTACAGTCTAAATATATCATTCCTGATACTAGACTTTCAGTTTGGCAGGACACTTTTTATTGTTGCTCCTTAATGTAAATTCAATTTAGCTGACATTAATTTGCCGTGAGAGTTCTGAAGATGAGAAATAAGGACCATTTGGTAACATACAACCCTGTGTAATAACATTAGTTCATGTGATGGGTGAGATGGAAATCGTGGGGCGACCCAATAGCCGAGTTGCTAGGACACATACCACATGGGTGCAAATGCTCTGAGTCCTCAGTTTGACTCCCAGCTGGCTAGACTCTTGCTGCATGTCATCCCCCTGCTGTATCCCTGTTTCCTTTCCTCTTCCCCTTTCCTTTCTAATAAAAATATAAAAATGTCTAAAAATAACTGAAAAAAACTAATCTTGTCAAGATTAAGGTTATGATGGAATGTGTTGGTAAACAGTAGGTTTAGTGAATGAATGTTGGACTCAGAGGTTTAGTAGTATAAACTCTGTGTGTGTGTGTGTGCGTGCTGGCGTACGTGTGTGTTGTGTTCCTGTTTACGTCTAAAAGTAGTGTAATCATCAGTTCTTGGCGCACCACTGGAGCACTCATGCTGGAAGAACACTGAACTTAATCCATCTGTCTTCTTTGTTCACTGACACACTCTCATAAACACACACACACACACACACACACACACACATACACACACACACACACACACACACACACACATACACACACACACACACACACACACACACACATACACACACACACACACACACACACACACACATACACACACACACACACACACACACACACACATACACACACACACACACACACACACACACACATACACACACACACACACACACACACACACACACTGTCCTTTCAGTGACCCCTCTTAGTAGTGACCAGTCCCACACACCTTTAACAATGTGTTGTAATCTCCTACTAAACTACCTTAACACTTGACTGACTCATTGTGTTATTCAGCCGCAGTTCACCTCCCCACTTCCTCTGATTACTGATATTAAAACTAGACATGACAGAGTTCATGTTTTATCATAGCAGTCATTTTGGAGTGGAGCTGCTCTTTGTTGTGGTTATCGGTATGAGGCGCATGGCTACCCTGCTGACATCACTGACTCTTATATTTTCATGCGTTTGTATACCAGGCATGTGTGCTGTCTAACAAAAGTCTGAAGTCTGTGAACTAGATGAATTCAGCCAGATTTGTTCTTAAAATGTTTTTTAAATTCAATTCCAGGTTTCAGAAGTCCCAACTTTGACTCTCTGATATTAGCATTCATTGCAGTTTTGTACTTAACCTGGATTATTTATGGGATGTTATGGGAATTATCTGCATGTGAACAACCCTGTCGCCTGGCTGAATTGACTTTTCAAATTAAAAGACATCACAGATAAAGTTGAAGGTACAGTAAAGTGAGAGATGGAGGAAGAGTAACATGGCAGAACGGAGCATGATGGAATAAAAAGATGGACGGCGAGACAGAAGATACGATAAAGGAGGAAGAGGGACAGTCAACCAAAGCAGAGGAAGTCTGGAGAGAAGCACAAGTTCACACGTTGGCAGAGCTTTGGGCTACATTCCTGCACACACAAAGATGGAGTCAGATCCAGGAAGGCTGGCTCCTGCGCTCGCCTCATGCTGGTCCGGACCAACCTGGGACAGACTTCACAGGATCCGCGCTAGCCCTCCTCTTCCTCCTACCTTCCTACATCCCTACCCCCCAAGAGTTCATAGGAGCCAGACTGTGCCGCCTCCTCCTCCTCCTTCTTTCCTCTCTACCTCTATCCTCCATCTCTCCATCCCTCCCAGGCCTAACTCTTTAACCATAACCCTGGCCAGGCACACAGCTGGTTCCCATCAGCTCCCTCAGTAAGATAACTCCTTTCTCACACAGCAGCCAAGTGCTGTCACCTCCTTGCTCCCTCATTCCCAACTCCCACTCCTGGCACATACAAGTGATGTCATTTAGTGAAGCCATCAGTATAAACAAACTTATATAATGGCTTTGGCTTTATGTCACAGATAAGATTTTCTGTGGTGGTGGGCACAGTTTAATTCAATGTAGAGGTTTTGTTGCTGCAGTTTTAGAGCAAAGGAATAAGGAATACTTTATTAAGTGCACATTGAATTATTGAATTCATGCGACATATAATCAAGGACAGTAACAAGTGCATCAGTTGCACAAACAACTTATTGATGTTTTTCTAATAAACTAATGGGCGGTATAAGTGGTGTTAGTCTACATGGGAACATGATCAGACCATATTTCTTGCCTTCATATCCTGACATTGCACCAGCACATGTTCTTATTCTTCTGTCAGTATCAGGATGGCATCAGATCCAGGTCCTTGAGAACTGACCTGTTGCAGTGTATCTCTCATTACTAATATAAAGTTCTGTCTTTCCCTGTTGCAGGAAGAAAGAAAATGTGATGAAAACATAACAATGTAGTTGCATCTCATGTTTATGTATGTGTGTGTATATATATATATATATATGCGCATGCACTTTGAATAAATATACTAACATACTGATCATATCAGCGTTAATCATTTAAACAGCCAGTTTTTCTTTTTTTGCACTTTATTTTACTTTCTGTATCTTTTTTCTGTGTTAATGTTGTTTTCTACTCGTGCAGGCTCTGCTCTCCTCTGAGCCCAAGTCCTCCAGTTGCAGTTTGCTGAAGATGACCATGAGAGAACTGATCACCCTGGCCATGCCGTCTGCTGACAGGAACACTGACAGCTCCACCGTCCCTCAGGTATGATCATCCAGTACTGCCCTGCAGGTGTCATACATGTGGTCAGATGGGACAGCTGTTTCAAACAGACAGAGACAGCATCATGGGAAGTACTGGTATAATGGATGCTATTATATATTTGCAGTTTTTGCTTTTCACCCTAATATTTTATACCAATTGAGTTGTTATTAATACTGGACTAAGAAACTAAAACATTTATGGCAGTGGTGGTGGATAACACAGATAAGAGTCCAGCTCTAGAAATTACATAGCAGCCAAATGGTGCTGTATCTTGGCTGTTGCTGGTAAATATGTCTGTCAGCTTCAGTAACCTTATGAATGTACTATTAGACTGGTAAGAATCTTCCTGGTGTATCAGATAATGGCAGACCGCTTTGCAGGGGATCAGCTAAGGTGTCAACAAACGTAGTGTTCTCATGGTTATGCAAAGTCTCGTTGTTTTTAATGTGATTTGTGATGTGATGTATTCTTAATGTGATTCTGCTGAGTGGTTAGATATGATCTGTGTCCCCCGCCCACAGGTCCATGCTCTGAACATCCTCAGGGCTCTGTACAGGGACACTCGTCTGGGGGAAAACATCATCCCCTTCGTCTCAGATGGGATGCAGGCTGCTGTGCTGGGCTTCACCTCTCCCGTGTGGGCAGTGAGTTTCAACTTCCATCTTCTTTCCCTTTATTCATCATCATGCATCCTAACACTAACCTGTTTGCCTGTTTGAGCAGGTTTAAAATGTTTTTCCCCAACACCTCCGAGGTGTTTCTGATACTTTTTCCACTCTGTTAAATCACCTCACTGTATGAAGTAACACAGCACCACAAACTGTAGCCTGAAAAAGGACCATAAAGTTTAATCGACTCTAATGATGCAGATGTTTGCTCTGTGTTAGACTTACAGACTTACATAGACTTTCTCTCTCGGTCTTCCTTCCCGTCTCATTCCCTGATTTTTTTTTTCGTTTGTTTTGTTTGTTTTTTTTTTCTGTCCCAGGTGAGGAACTCCTCCACTCTTCTCTTCAGCACTCTGATCACAAGGATTTTTGGAGTGAAGAAAGGGAAAGATGAGCACTCAAAAAAGAACAGGTCTGCTCCTTCTCCCTCTCTAACACTGCTCTACCAGTTCAAGTTTCCTGTCATGTGCATCAGTGCAGAATGAAACGCTTACATTCGAATGAGGGAAGTACAAATCAGTGGTTATCAGTCATGTGTGTGCAAATAAGCTCCAAAAGTCAAAATTACTAGTGCAAAAAAATGAAATAAAAGGTCTTAGAACAAGGGAAATCCAGTCAGTGCCTTGAGGTCATTCCCTTTATTTCCACTGCAGTATCACTTGCTCCAACAGTTATATAAAAAAGTCATCTTGTTGACTGACTGTAATTATCCTAACTGACTGTGACAACATTTTTCACACTTGTTTTAAGACATAAACAGTCAACCAGTTTACGAGAAAGCAAACTATTTAGTATAAACATTTAGAGTTCTGAAAACCAATGTTAAAAAAAAGTAGATGTGTATGAAAAGTTGCTTTTTAGACCACAGAGGGGCGCTGTTGCACCAGCACTGGCTGAAATACAAGATTCACTCTCCTCCAACCCACAGCTGATTTTTGCCTGTGGAGGTGCAGGGCTCCACTGCTGCTGTACCAGCAAGAGGGAAATTACACCGGAGCCAAATGAAGAAAGGCAGTTTCAGTATCAATTAATTATTATTACTCCAATATCGTGGTATGCTGAACCTGGTTTCATACCCGTGGTCTGTAATTGATAAAGTACAAAACAGCATTGTATTTGCATCTGTTGTAGAAGTATGCCATCAAAAGTATAATTACAAACAAAAAACTATGTGCAAAAAAACTTCATGTTCAGTCTTATGAGAGACCGAAACATTCACTGATGATTGAACAATGTTGTTTATACCATTTACACCATAGACCATGTGGTACTAAAAGGGTCTATTGAAACCCAAGGTGATGTTAGTTATGATGATAATAATTTAACTTCAATTAATCATCTCAGAGAATAAACTTTTAATAACAGGTTTCATAGATACTCATGTTTGTCATGGACGTAGACTGACCTACTCTCTGGTAGCTATTTAAATAGGAAGATTCAAATGTGTATAAACAATGTCTCTGTTTTTTGTTGTTTCTTAGTTGTTAAATCCAGCCAGAACAGAGGTAAACAGGACTCGCCTCGAATTAGCCACACAATATTCTATATTGGGAAAAACTGCCACCTTAAACTCACAGTAGATAGAACGAGTAGTGATTTTCTTACACATAATCGCTGCAGAAGTGTTGAGATTACAAGAAACTTTTACAGTTAAAAGGAGCAACCTAAATGTCCAAAATGTTCTGTGTGTCTGACAGTAATGCTTTTGTTGGATGAGCTGTCAGTTGGTGGATGTCTCATTTTGGAGGATAAAATGTTTCTGGGATTATCTACAACAGTTACACACCCAATCGAAATGGGGTTGAGTTGTGCAAATGATGAATCTGCTCGGAGCGCTAACTGTCTCCACATTAGCTGGAAGGTTATCAGTTGTTAGTCCTGCTCTGCTGTCAAGGATTGCTTGAAAAATTGCAGATTGTTATTGAGGTTTCTAGAAAAGAGTCATAAACCATAACAGGCTCCCAATAGATTGTCAAGCAGCAATCCAAGAATGTGGAAACCTTGATAATGAAAATAGTAGCAGGCCTGGGTCAAGTGGTTTTTTTTCCACATTTATTTTATGATTTGTTGTATCCAACTTAGAGGCAGGTTAGGTGGAGTTGAGCACTTGGGATGCTGCAAGTTCCAAATGATTGTACGATCACAGATATATTTGATGCTGCAGCAAATTAAAAACATATTTCTGTCTTATTTTCTGGTGTTACACAGTTTAATCCCTTTATTTTCTTTGTTTTGATTTATTTCTCTTTTTGAACAAAAAAATTCTAGGCATGTCTAGACAACCAAGAAATGTCTCCCTACCTTTTGTGGCGCGTATGAATTTAATGATAAATAGGAAGAAACAACAAACATTTAAACAGCTGTCACCTGAACATTAGTACTGTTTCTTGAGAAAGCTGGGTATTGAGTCTTTGGCCTTTTGTTCTGTTAGCATTACAGAGCACAAGAATGCTATTTGCTGTACATTGCCATCATGCAAAATGACAACTTCTGTGATCTGTTTGTCCACTACTTTGGTTCATGGCAGAATACCTGCAAAACTTTCCATCATCCTCAGCTGTACTGTGTTTGGTGCTAACGAGGAAATGTTAGCATGCTAACACACTAAACTAAGATGGCGAACATGGGAATCATTACTCGCATCTCTTTAAGATGAGCGTGTTTGCATTGTCACTGTGAGCGGGTCTATATTGAGCTCGGAGGTGATTGGCTCCCCCACAGATAATCCAGGGTAGAGTTTCACAGGGTTTTGGGCCCTGCTCCAGGAAGCTCAGTTTTAATGCATTTCTATTGGCTACTTCTCTGAAGGCCTCTGAAAACTCTTAACTAAGCCAAGGCTGCTCCTGTTTATCTTGTCTGTTTTCACTTGTGTTTTCAGTCTGCTGTCCCTCCCTTTGTACAGCCCTAAGTTATCTCCCCCTCCTCATGTCTGCTGCTTTCTTTTTTCTTATTACTGCATGAGGTTATTTTTATGTGCATGTGGGAGAGTTCATGTTGAATGAAGAGTAGAACGATGGTTAAGAGAATCTGCATTTGAACCCTAACTTGTTTTTTAGTCTGACTTATATTTTCCTTTTTAAAAATATTTTTAGTTCACACATCATTACTTTTATGTTACAATGGTGTTCTTGTAATATTTCAGTTGTGTTGACCTGAAACCGGTGTAGAACTGTGTATGTTTGTAAGAAAGCTGCAGCTCATTTATAATAGCCTTTGAGAGTTTGTCTTTTCCACAATCTGTTGTGTGTCTGGTTTCTGTTATTACCCCGATTTTACGGTCGTGATCTCTGGCAGCAGAAAATGCTTTGTGACAGCTTGTCCACTCTAATATTTGGCTGTGTGTGTGTCAGCGTCTCCTGGTCCACTGAAGCCGGAGCATAAACATATATTTCCCTCACACGCAGACCTGTTTATTTACAACATTACGTGTATTTGCGTGTTTGGAAAGACTGAGCTTCTTGCTGTCTGTGGGAATTTCAGCTGTGTATTTTACATAGTTACTTGAATCCAGACATATTGTTTGCTTGTAGATCATCGTTCTGCACGGACCTCTCCGCTCCATAACCACACATCGATGTTGAACCGATATCGCTGTTGAGATGAATGCAAGTGTAAACAAAGCTGACAGAGCGAAGATTTGCTTTTCTGCATTCCAACCAACTCCTCTAACTGTATCTCAAGTCTGTACTGCATGTAGAAACGTCCAAATCAGTGTCACTGAGGGGCTTTTGAGCATCGCATTAAATCTTTGTCTTCAGAGAATGCAGGACCTTGCTTAAAGACACATCAGCTGGAGTCTCGTATTTCAGATTCTGCTTATGTAAAGGCACATAAATATTATCAGAAAAATGTACATAACCTATAAAATGTAAAAGTGCTAATTTTGCAGAGTGGTGCAACTGATATCCTATTATATAAGACGCTAATGATAATGTTTCTGCTTCAATGCTACTTAAGCATTGAAGCCAAAGTAGCCAATCCTAGCTGACATTGGGGGTGGGGTACACCCAGGGCACGCCGCCAGTCTATCACAGGGCTGACATAGAGACAAACAACCATTCACACTCACATTCGCACCTACGGGCAATTAAGAGTCACTTGTACTTAAGTACAGTTGTTGAGTGAATACATTTAGTTGCCATCCTCCCCCTCCACATGTTATATCACTGCATACTGGCAAATATTCTACTCACCTTGTGTAACAACTAATCTTCAATACACATTTTGTGCCATTTGCCTTGAAGGTATTGTAGCCTACATGAGTGTGCACACGCAGCTTTGAGCCCACAAACATGACCAGACCTTTTCACTCACACCACCTTCTCCCTTCTCTCTCCTCCTCTGTGGCCCTCACCCCTTTTACCCCATCTAATCTGCTCCGACACGACCTCTGACCTTTGTCCTCCAGGCAGCTTGTTGGACTGGGAGACTCTCATTAGAGAAAGCAGAGGAGGGTGGGGGGCGCACACTCTTATATAATGCACACAGTCCTGTATTGGCGCATGTATACAGCAACAATAACCTTTCTTTGCAGTTGTTATCATGTACATGAGTACGTGCCGTTACCCCCACACTACATCTGTGTGTATGTGTCAGGTCACAGGAGGTGAGGAGGGCGTTGCATCCATGTTGAAGGGGTTTTGAAACCTATTCACGCACAACCCACTTCCCTACCATGACACTGCTTGTGGCTAACTTGAACCAGGTCCAAGAGTGTGTGTGTGTGTGTGTTTTTTTGTGTGTTAGTCAAGAATTAGTGACTGAAGCAGTGTGCAATCTCTCCAGTCTTGTGATCATGTGCTTGGCACACCAGACCTCTTTACTTTAGAAACAACTTGATTTAGACAGGCAGAATTAAATAAAATCTTTATTGGCGCTGAGGCTGAATGGTGGTTGCAGCGGCGAGACCGCCAGTGTTAAATATAAAGTTTGTCATTTTATTGATAGTTGTGTATGTGTGTGAGTGAATACATAAGGGCAAACACACGCGACCGTGCCATATGGCGCAGTATATGTGCATACATACAAACGCAACTGTTGTTTTCCAGCTGTAGTAGGGTAAACAAACATAAAGGCTTGATTTGTTGTAGGAGACAGGGCTTGGCACAAAACCGTCGCCTTATCAGATGTTCACCATGTTTAACTGAAATTCCTCTCTGCTTGATTTCCCCTCCTCTGTCTCCTGCTGTGGTTTGTTAGGTCACTTTCCCTTCATGTGTTGTTTGATGGCACAGAGGGATGGTCTGTGGAAGAACATGTTCAATTACAAGTGTAATTAAGTGGAATTTACTAGTATTTCCTATTATTTCTATTTATGGTGGAGTCAGTTATGGAAGCCTTCAGTCATGTGCTGCGTTACTACATAGTACTTGCTCAAAACTTGCTAGCTTTTATATATTATAGCTGTATATTGTGTTTTCTCTTTTCTATTTGCACGGGTTTGGAGTAGGCAAAATTGAATGACACCATTCTAGTCCCAAAACCACCGTCCTAAACAAACGACCTGTTTCAGAATCCTGAGATGTCTAAAGCCCTCATGACTTTAATACTCATACTCTCTCTCTCTTCCTGCTTCTCCCCTCAGGATGACGGGACGAGAGTTTTTCACTCGTTTTCCAGCTCTCTATCCGTTCCTTCTAAACCAGCTGGAGGAGGCAGCAGCGACAGTGGACGGGTGAGGCGGTTCTCCTTAATCCACATTCAGTCCCTGCCATGACTTTTCACACTTTCATGATCCCATTATAGGTTTAATTGTACTCACCTTTAAGCTTTACGAGACAGCTCTTTTGTTTTGTTAAACTGATCAGGCAGCGGTGCTTTTGGGCTGCTGGCTTCCTGGCATAAATTGGTGCAACTTTTTCTCAGAACTGAAATTAGATTTTTCTTAAGTGGGAATATAAACGCAGCTCTTATCTCTAATCTAGGAGCATTGACCTGGATTGAATCCTTGTGTTTCTTTTGCACAGTTGACAGACTATTTACCCAAAACACAAGACTTTACGACTGAATAAAGTAAATGTCTTGTCAAGATTTAGTTTAGTTTTGTTGCAGTGGGGAGTTGATTCCACTGAGGTTCATTGGCCTTATCGTTTTCAGCTCAGCCCGAACTCCCTTTTTAAAAGCATTGGAGTCGTCAGCAGCTCCCCAGGCAGCCTTATCTTAATATGGATCCAATTAATTGAATGCTCTTTCAGACCGGCTCTTTCACAATTCCCCTCACTCCCTTCGACCCTTGTTAAAACATTTGCAAATTTCCCACGGAACCAGATCTTGGCAGTCTGCATTCCCACATCATCTTAGTGCATTGCGCCACCCAAACAGACCATCTACACCGTACTGTGGTGGTGCACAGCAGGACAGGAAGTAGAAGAGCTGCTGTTAGTGGTTTTCAGCAGTCTCGTGGAAGTTGCATTACAAGTGCATTCCCAAAATAGGTCACAGTATACAAAAGATTATAGAAATGAGATTTGGAACTGTAAGCGTATACTTTAAAGTCTATGTATATACATTATGCACTATGTAATCCATCCATTTCATACAAATGCTCTCCCCAAAAATACTATAAAGAAGGATTATGAATGGAAACAATGCTGTATCCAGAAATAGTTGAGTGATCATAGAAGTGACCTACACACAATTGGAACCAGCATTTAAAGAGCACTCAGAGCAAAAGATGAACAGAAAGTGGCTGTAATGTAGGGTACCTTTTAGAAAGGCGACGTGCTTCCAGCTCTGTGCTTCTCCTCATTGTTGTAGCATGTAGATAGGCAACACTTTTCTGCTTGTTATGTTACAGCTAAAAATATGGAGGATGAAATGCATATGATTAAATCTGAAAATAGCTGCCAAAATTAACACTTCTCACATTTGCTTCCTCATGCACACCCATTTGTTGCCAGAGAGGATTTAATCTCCTCATTCTGAGTTTGTTTGTCTTTTGTTTGGTGAACAAACATACAATCTCCTATTGTGATCATTTCTACCAGTTCCTTTATCTGTGTGTGAATCACCACCTTACATCTCTATTATTAGATGTAACATTTTGCACAGAGCATACTTGTATAATCACCCACCCCAAACCTAAACCTTTGAAGAGGATATGCTATAAGCGTCAGCACATACTTGGCATAAAGGTAAGGAGATTTACTTCTCAGTGACGGAATTATGTTTTTATGTGACCTATAGATTCATAAATATAAAAATCCTAATGTTATTATCTCAGTGTAGCAAACTTAACCCGGTTTATCTCTGGAGCTATTTCAGGTCACTGCCCACATTTAAATGGTCTTATCTGCTCCTGCCTCACTGCCAAAGAAAACACTTCTCATATCATGACCCAAGTCCTTTTCTCTAATTTCCTAAACAAATCGGATGATTTATTTGTCTGAGAACAAACTAAATGCTAAGCTAAAAGTTTAGTTTACTTTAGAGCTTCTTCTGCTACTGTGTCCCCCATCACTGCTTTCTAAATGAAGAATAAAAAAATACTTAAGGTCAGTGTTCTGTTTCCACTCTCTTTAAAAAGATGTAAAACAAAAATAACCCTTTCATCAAAGACCCGGATACTGGAGATGATTGAGGAGTTTAGGGAGAGAGGGCAGAAATTCATGGAAGACCTCAGCATGGAATTTAAGAGTGCCATTAAATGCCACAGTCTCTTTTTCATCCTGTCAAGTGTTTGAGCCTCCAGCTGTATCCCAACATGGCCTAATATGTTTGCAATTCCCCTCTATCTGCCCCCTCTCCTGTATCTCTGACATCACATCCTGTCCCGCTGGGCTCGACTGAACTGTGACACTAAACACATTAGACCGGTTACTAATCGGGCCGCTATTACATTTCCCATCTTGCCGATCTGCAGCGGTCCCAGCGGACGGTTCTGTGCCGAATGAAGTAATGAAAAGCACAAGTTGTTTTTGCAGGGGGCCTGTTGTTGTGTGTCTGTTCTGTGAGATCCTCATGACTAATGACAGGGCCCGAAGGACATTCTGCTCTCCTGACACACGCTCACATAAGCAGATTGTGCATACTCCTTAGCTCTCCTTACATTGTAAACACTGTTTTCCAATCGTCCTCCCATATTCTAAGATGATATTTCCACCTTAATCACCACTAAACAAGCATTACTAAAGTTTTATTAACACCAAGATAAAGTAGAAGGCCTCCTTCAGCAGCAGAAATACTGTCAAACTCACTGAACCTTTGGCGAGGTGATTTCTGCTTTATTCATCCAGCGGAGGGAATAAAACTGTTCTGAAGGAACGGCAGGGCCCTTCTCCACATTAGACACCTGATATTCATACATTTTAGTCATTTTCCTTTCTAATAGCTTAAGTTCTCGTCTGTTTCTCTTTCTCTTTTCATTTTCCTCACCATGAGTGTGTCAGAGTGAAACTGTGAAGCCGCTGGCACAGACCGACAGTTTCCATTCTGACTCAGATGGTGATGATGAGATTTGGATGGACAAAAAAAAGGGAGGTCAAAAAGCTCAGCTCCAGGACGGATGAGGAGATGTCTGTATTAGAGTGTGGGTGGTTTTTAGATAAAGTGCCAGAGGAATTTAGGCCCATGATATTTTGTGTTGGAATTTTTTATTTTATGTGGTTTTCATATTGCTCTTTAGTCTTGTTTCAGAAAATTGACAACACATTAGAACTGCATCCAAACTATTTGTGTCTCATACACTGCTATAGCAACAGCATATCAACAAGGACAGCAAAAAAATAGCAAGCTATTCTTTTAATGAAAATCTATGAAAAACAGGCTATAAGATTTATAATAGTCATTGTGTTTTTTCTCAGGCAGGTCACATTCTTGGCAAGAATTTGGTTATTTGAGACAGTCAAATATGAACAAGTTGATATGACTAAGATCACACAGTAGTGGTAGCCAAATAGCGGCCGGTGAACCAAATCCAGGCCTCCAACAAAAATATCTGGCCTTCCAAAAGCTGAAGTTTTCCCTTTTATAGTTTGCATCAAAACTTTTACATCATTTCTCAGAAATCTACTCTAAGTAACAATGCACAGACGAGGCTTCTGTGAAGCCCAATAAATTTGATCTTATGACATCTAATAATAGGCAATAATTTGCTGTAGGTGGCAGTCTGACAGAAAGAACTTGCTAATGCATTTTTTTGTATGGAAACAACATTAACAACAGTCCTTTCATTCAACCATAAATCTGAATGGCTGTGTGTGTGTGTGTGTTCGTGTTCCTGTGTGTTCAGTGTCAGCGGTCAGGTGAAGCTACACCCCAGTCTGTTCTTGCTGCTGCTGGTGCTCAGTCGACTCTACCCTTCTCCCATGGACGGATCTTCTTCACCTCTGGGCCTCACCCCATTCATGCCCTTCATCATTAGGTGGGTTTCAGTGCTACACACACTCACAAGCATACACATGTGCATCATAGATGTTCCATACACAAAGGACATACACAGACAAAATCAATTGATTGTTATGTTCTCTTTGATGTAGAAATAGTCAAATCAAGCTGATAATCTATCTGTATGTCTGTCTGTCATCACTTACGTCAGCTCCTATGTTAGGAGCAGGTTTGTATAACTTTCTTTTTATTCCATACTGCCACTATCCATCTGTCAACTCACTCTCTTCCCTCATGAAAGAGATGGCGTGTCTTTGAACAAGTATTTCAACTCCTAACTGCTCCATTAGTCCCAGCGGAGATGCTCATGTAGTATGTGATCCATCAGCAGCTCCTCCCTTGTGTCATCTCTATCAATGTGTTTCCAGTCAGCTCGACTGCTTATATAAAGGTTTAAAAAAAAAAAAGCATTACCAAGGGAAAGCTCTGTCAAATCCAGGAGGGTCTCGCACCTGCTCTCCAACAACGTTTCTCTGAACCACAACTCATTTTAAGTATAGAACACTTCACAATCACTGAGACAAAACACCTACAGTCTAAACATGAGTGTGTGTTCTTTTGTTTGAACAGGTGCTTCTGCATCTTTCATATAAGCCTGTGTCTTACATCATTTCTTTTGTTTTTTCTAACATCACAATCCCCAAAATCCAGATTATACTGTACACTGTAATGTTATGACCATGACAAAAAATAAGATAGACATCAGTGTGTGTGTGTGTGTGTGTGTGTGTGTGTGTGTGTGTGTGTGTGTGTGTGTGTGTGTGGTCTTGGTCTAATTTTGTGTTTTTGCCCACTAAGACAAAACACCTGTCTAGTCTGAGTTGGTCTCCGCAGAGAGTTGTGTTGTTGTTAGTGCCGTCTCGTGTCGCAGCGGTTGATTAGATTGTGACTGGTTTTATCTGAATCCACTCACTGTTTACTGCCGAGTAAACCTTACAGTCGACTGGGAAACTGTGGTCACAGCCTTCATTTTTGACATTCCTCAGATGGAGAAATCTACAAATATTATTGGAACATGTTCATCTGCATGCACTGCACCTGCAAATAGAACATAAGCTTGTACTTCTTACACGCCTGGTGTGTAACTGCTCTTGTGAGGACCTTCACTGACTCAGTGTGCATCAGCGAGGACACATGGTAGTTACACGCTCCCCTAAGATGTAAAATATATCACATCATGTGTTTAGACAAGCTTTTACATGGTATATGCGTGTGTGTGTGTGTGTGTGTGTGTGTGTGTGTGTGTGTGTGTGTGTGTGTGTGTGTGTGTGCGCGCGCGTGTGTGTGTGTGTGTATGTGTGGGAGGAGATGGGGGTGTGAGGCTAAGACCTTGAGGTTGGAATGCTTTACTGACGGTTTAGATAACAGCACTTTGAGTGTGGGTGTTGTTCAACTGTGTGTCTATTACTTTATGTGTGTTGGTATCTGGCCGATGTCGGTAGTACAGGAATGATATATCAATATAGTGTTGTAGAGTTCTTTGTGAGTAGATACTGTTTGGGGATTTGGTTGTTTTCAAAATGATATAGCCGAAATGTTTGTCTGCTGCTCCATCAGCAGTACATTTAACTGTTTAGCCATATCCACATCACCACTGTCTCTCAAGATTTTTTTAGTATCTAGCAGCATGACTTTATGGATGACGGTGTCAGAAGACCTTGGTCCAGAAGGAAATACCTCAACAAATATGGATGCATTGTCTGAAACTTTGTACAGACATTCATGGTACCCAGAGGATGAAAGAGTTTGCTGATCAGGAGGCGTACAATTGTGGTTTTGAGTGAAATGTCTCAACTACAAGTTGATGTATTGCAACAAATTTTGATACACACACATGTGCTCCTTAGGATGCAGGTTTTCCACCAGGGTATTCCAAGTCCCGGCGGTCTGCCGGGCCTAAGCATCAAGGAATTTGGGGCAGTTCAGTTGGAAACCTAGATATAATGGTTAGAGACATCTGTTTGTTAAAAGGCTTCAGCAAGCGCCCCAGCCTCGGCTCAATCAAGCGTAGCCAGCTAGCACCCTGGCCTCAGGAACGCTGTTAGAATAAGAACAGACATCGTCAATATGGTCATCGGGCAGCAGCCCACTGGGACAAATCTCGGTTCAGTGCCGATGTCACTCAAAATAATTCATAAAGCTTTTACTGACCCTGGTCCCAGCATACAGGTTCCGCTGCTGGGCCTTACAATTTTTCTAGTGGATGAGTTGTAACTTTAGTGATACCTTAACTTAAACATCCCCTTTCTTAACACCATCATCAGGTCAACATTTGAATTTGGTCAATGCTTTAGATCATGACCTGCAAAAGTAAAAAACCTAACCCTAAACCTACTTGGTTTTTGTTGGTAATTGTTAAAGTTTTGAGAAACAGAGTTGATGCATGGGGACAACTACTTCTACCTTGTCCAGATTTGTCTGGATACAGCATTCACTCACTGTTGATTGACACCTACAGTAAAATTTCATTTAAAACAGATGGGACACTAATTACTATTTTAATTGCATCAATAATGAAGCAACTAAGGAACTGATCGTTTATCTGAATGACACCGACAAAAAAGTTGACTAACATTACCATTACCTTATGGCAGTAATGGATTGCTTACATTTTGCTATTAGCAATTCTTGTTTGCTGCATACAGATGGATGTACAGATACTGGATTACTTTGATACTGATGAAAGTTTAAAAAACGTGATGATTTCTAAGCAGGTCCTGGAGCTATAAGGAGTGTCTTTGTTCTATGATTTCTAAATGAAAAGCTTAAGTCTCTCTGAATCCAAAAACATATGTGTCACGTTTGTGTTCTGATTTGACTGCGTGATGACTCAGAGAAGGAGTGCCATTTTTGACGCGAATGGAGGGGCACATCAGCAGGCCGCACTGCAATGACTAACTTCCTGTTGTTTTTAGAACACCAGCATGTATCGGTCTCTTTCACCTCATATAATATCTCACGTCTCTCCCTCTATGCCCTCATTTCATCTCTCCTATGCCCCCCAGGTCAACAGGAACGGTTACCATTTGGAACTGCAAATGTGCCAAGTTGCCTTGTGCAGCAGAAAGAAAATAAGCTGTTTCTCCAAGTTACTGATTAACTGATTCACCAGACTTTTATTTGACCAAATCAGTGATTTAGTGACATTTATAAGTGATTCTTTACGGACCCATCGCTTCTTGGTGCAGTGAACAGGTCTTCAGCTGAGCACTGACTGGCTGGCTGACTCTCTCTGTCAGAGAAGGTATGCAGTGCACAGATCCACCCAAATGAAGCCCACATGTTGGAGATGTTAAATATAGCCCAGCCCTAACTTCTTTGGCTCCAGCCGTGTTTCTCGACACTACCCCCACCTCCCCACCCCCATCCCCCATCCCCCAACCCATCTTCCCCAGGCATGTGCGGACGTGTCTGATGAGGTCGATGACTGTCAGCTCCCTCCTCCTCCTCACCCTTTTCTTCCTTTTTTCCGTAAGATCTGAGCCACCGCGTCCAATAATTAAATGTATCTTAGCTCCTCTTTTGTAGACAGGACAGAGCGTCGTGTTAATAATTCTTCCCCTACTACAAGTGAATGGGAGTGGTCTCAGACTTTTAACCCCACTGTATATCCCTCCATCACACCACACAGCATCTTATCTTTATACCCTCTATTCCCCCTTGCAAGAACTTTTACATTCCTTTGCTTCCCGACCTCTGTGTGCGTCACACCTGTACGGCTAATGATGAAGAGAATGATGATGATGGCGATGATGACGACAAAGAGGGGGAGGATGATGACGAGCAGACCCATTTATTCTAAAGACTGATGGCTGCTTCGTTCCAGCCTTCCACGTCTTTCTATCTGGAGAACAGTTGGTTTTATCTCCTCCAGTGTCTTTCTTTCACATTCTCTCTTTTTCTTCTCCTCCTCGTTCTCTCTCCGCCTTCATGTTAAAACCTCAGAGTGCCTGTATAGTGATTTATGTCCTGTGATATCCAGTCCAGGCATCACTCCTCACCCTCCCTCCCTGCCTTACTCCTTTCCCGTCCTCACTGTCTCATATCTCATTTCTTTTCAAAGGGCATGGTAATGCCCATAAACTAAAGTGAGGTTTTAGGAGGGACCGCTGTCATTTCCTTCCCAACAGAGATGCTGTGTGTTTCCCCTTACTGCTCATGTTATTATTAACTTGTTGGCTTTCCAGGACAATGACAGATTGTATAACATAACTGAATTCAAAATGTTACCTGATACTATACCTTTTAAATTGCTAACAGTCATTAAATGTATAAAAAGTATCATATCAGTAGAAAATGCATTTTTTGTTATCCAGCTGTAGGTATGGTTTCCCTACAGTCTGTTTTTATTTATCTTTATAGTATCAGTATGCAATTTGCTAGATCACTGCTACAAAAAGAGTTTGCAGAGTTTGCTTCTTTTCTGTGAGGTTATAAAGCACTGACTTAGTCGAGTGCCCAGACTTGTTCATGCCACTATTACTGTTTATTTTGTTTTCTGTAGTAACAAAACACCGCTAACGGTAAATTAACATTTGAAGACAGGATATTTTTTTTGCTGCAGGGGTAGTATTTACTACTGCAAATAAAAAGCTATATAGTGTGTAAAATTTTGAATGCAGGACTTTTGCTTACAATTGAATATTTTTATATTGGGGTATTGCAGAAAATGGCTTAAATCCCTCCCTTGTGCTGAAAAACATTCAGTTCACTCAGTACTAAGAAACAAATTGAGATTTCAGACACATACTTATCATCATTTTTGCCTCATCTGTGGGATTGTTTGTTTAAGCAGGGCCTAGTGCACATGCAATGGGCAAATCTGTTATGGAATTTTTGAGTAGATTAATTTACACACTCTATTGGGAGTAATTTTGACCAGTCTCTGTCTTTCACCACTGGTAACAGCACCTTTCAAATTATTCTAAAACTGAAAATTATTGTAGACAGTGGTGAAAACTGATGACATTTATGTGTTGCTTTCAGCTTGTGCTGAAACAATCAATTGCTTAGTCTATCAACAGAAATCAAGCTATTTTGAGTTTTGTTGTAAAGTAAAAGAGTGATTGTATTCAAACAGCAACATCGTGTCCATATGAATGAATTAAGCTAAATTATTGTAATCGTGTCACCACTTAACTTCCTAACTTACCCACATTCTTCAGTGACAGACTCTGTTGCTTAGGCTTGTTTAGCTAACATGCTACAGTCTCTGTGGAGGAAACTTTTCTCCCACTTCTTCAAAATGAGGCCCAGATGAGTCTCGTCCATGCCAGTCAACAGTCTGCCTCCTGACCCCATGGGGGGCGGCCCTGTTTCTAAAATTACACCCCTCCAAACTGTCATTTCCTTTTGCAAAAGAGTTTCAATGGGACAAATTAGCACAGATAGTTAACATATGGGCCCCAAATGGCAGCTGGGAGGGGTAGAAAGTGAGGAGTGAACATGGATTTTGGTCATTAGACGTGTGTGTGTGTGTGTGTGTGTGTGTGTGTGTGTGTGTGTGTGTGTGTCAGTGAACTTCTGCGCACATAAATTCACGTGTACAGGCGTGTAGAGCTCAGGAATGCAAGCTGTTGTCTGTGTTTCATACAGGGACTTTGGTTGTCTGTCTGGCTATAGGTGTGTGTGTGTGTGGGGGAGGCACGCTCACAGCAGGTGGAAAAGCATTTGTTGACGGATGACTTGTTGCTCCAAACAGCCCTCCCTTTGTTTTAAGTCCATATAAATTTCAAGCCTCTTGTCTTTTATTTTCCCTCTCTCTTATTCTTACCAGCAGTCAAAATTTAAAACATGCCCATAATTATTTACACGTAGTTATTGGCTTGTTCCTCTTCCTCACTCTTATTTTTTTCTGGACATAGATTATACACAGCTGTAAGTTTGTGTCTTTAAACTTGTCTCGCCCTCCTTCATACCAAAGCCAAAAAAGCAAGCTTCCTTTTCATCTCTGCATACCACTGTAGTGATGGATAGGTGTTTCACGTTTCTCTGGAACCTTCTGCTAAATTTTCCACAGTGGAGCTGAGCCACTTGTTTGGCCTCCACAGCCCACTTTACAGACCCTATAAACAGCCTGCAACCTACACACATTGCTCGTCCTCCTTTGACTTTTGCTCTGCATGCATGTATGCGAGTGTGTGCTTGTCTGTGCACACATGTCACTGTACAGTATGTATTCTAGGCATGCTCCCTATACATGTGGAAGACCCAGTTGTTGCCCTGAACTGAAGCAGTGCTTATTCCTTGGCTTCATGTTCTATAACAGACATGCCTATGTTGGGCCTCAATATGTGACCATCTCTGTTCTTTAGACTCTTGTGTTTTTTTTTTATTTTTCATGCGTGCCTTTTGAATCGTAATTCCCATAGGCAGCCAATTCAAATTTGTAATGGTCACAATAAAATAAGTAAATCAATAATTCTGGATGACCTTTCCAGGGTGTACCCCGCCTCTCGCCCGAAAGGATGCTCGGATAGGCTCCAGCCCCCCCGCGACCCTACTAGAGGATAAGCGGTAGAAAATGAATGAATTAATAATTCTGGATGCTTTTCTTGAAGACCACTTGGAAATTATTTAGATCCATTAAACTGATGGTATTTCTGATAAAAGTCAGTCTGATGAAGACAGTTTAGCTACTGCTCCCGCAGCGCCTCTGGATCCAAGAACAGTGACAGACATTCTGGAGGTCAGGTTTTGTGTCAGCTGTGGTGTGGTTTTGATGGATGAAGCTTACGTTCCTCTCATTGGTTGTTTCTGCTGTCAGTTTTGTTAAAGGATGAATCGTACTGACTCTGGTTAGTTTGGAAGGTTCATTCAGCAACACCAGCAGGTCAAGTTTTCACATATCCTAAGAAATCTCTCAACATCTTCACTATGGATTGGTACTAGTTTTGTACAGACATTCATGGTTCCCAGATTATCAATTCTGATGACTGTTTTACTGTAGTTCCACCATGAGGTTCACATTTGTTGTACTGAGTGAAAAGTGTTGACAAATATTGAATGGATGGTCGTGAAATTTGGTACACATATTCATGTCCCCCTCAAGCCCTATGATCATGTCTAATCAATTCAATTTTTCAATTCAAATTGTCCAATACTTTGTTTTATAACCAAATACCTGCAAAACTAATGTGATTCTCAGTTTGTGTTTAGTGATTATTAGCCAATGTAAGCATGCTAATTCACTAAACATCAGCATATAAGCATTGTCATTTTGAGAATGTTATCATGCTAGCACCATCATGTTGCATTTAGTCTAGCCTGTTATAGACTCGTAGTCTTGTTTAAGTGTTATAAAGATGTGGCCAGTGTTTGATTAGATTGTATTTAAAGGGGCTATTTGTAAGTTTTGCTATAGCCAGTGTTAGCATTAACAGCTGTTTACTTACCAGACTTGGTAAGAGCTTTACTCCCCATTGCGTTTGCAAGACAAGAGGTTATAAAACATCCCCTGAACAACGCTACATCTTCAGGGCAGACTGGAGAGTACCTAGACTCGGTATCAAAACGTGATGAGATGCACCAGGGCTAGCTGGTTAGCATGCTAACGTCAGTGGAAGAAAAGAAGTGATAGAAGTAGAAGCAAAACAAGAGGGTTAGGGACAGCTCTTAGTGAGGAAAGGAATGAAGCTTGATGCTGAACTCACAAAGACTGGTAAGCAAACAGCTGTTAATACTAACATTCACTATGTAGCAATAGCAAAACTTACAAAAAGCTCCTTTGAAGGCACCATAAAAAACTTCAAATTTTCTGATTCTAGTGTGCCCAAATGGTAGCATCAAAAAGACATTGCAACAGACAGTATGCACAATATTATACTTTTAAGTCTAGTTAAGTTTCTAGTTTCATGCGGATTCAGAGAAAATATAATAATAATTCCTTGGGAATCATCAGGTTAGCTGTCTTTGTGCCAAGCTAAACTAATCAGCTGCTGACAAATATAAAGAAAAGTCTGTTGGGATTACTTGGTTCCTTCAGGCGCAGGCACTCTTCCTCTGCCCCCTTTCATCTGTCTCACTCCTCCTCTTCGCCTCATTCAGGTCTTGGTCATGTCCTTCCCTCATATCAGCGGTGGCGGTGTTATGACACTGGAGATGGAAAGACTATCAGCTTGTAAACAAGGTTAATTTTAGCCTGCACTCAGGGTGACTGGCCACATTCTCCATCCCCAGCTAATACTGTAAATGACCATGTGTGTGTGATACAGACATCTGTGTGTTGGTCATCTGCTGGCTTGTTAAGCTGTTAGGGTTCAAGGCTTTTGCCTGTGCAACAGTGAAACAGAGAAAAACAGACGCAGAGAGGGAGAAAGATGTGCATGTTACATAACGTACACATAAAAATAGTGACCAACTGTCTGAAATTGAATAAGCCATGGGTTAATGATTCCTAACTCGAGAATTTATCCATGACATAATGTGACTGGAGAGCAAAATAATAATGAAAAATAATAATGCAATACACCGAGTAATTCAATTATTTTCATAACAAAGTTACAGATGTAAATTAATTGAACCCAACATTTACAATAACAATCCATGACCTGTGATAATGGGAAACCTTATAACTTTCTCCGTTAATCAAACATACTCAAATGTTACATAATACAAGACTAAAAGGTTATGGTAACAGTGCAGCTATCTCTTTTCCATGATTTTAATAACTTTCCATGACACTAATGTTGCTGCTTTGTGTGTGTGTGTTGTGCAGATGTGGCCGCTCTGCAGTGTATCGGACCAGAGAAATGGCAGCTCGCGCCCTCGTCCCCTTTGTCCTGGTCACCCAGGTCCCGTCCACAGTTCACTCTTTACTGCAGGAGCTTCCTCCAGAGCCGGGACCCAGAATTCAACACAATCACATCCACGGGACTCTGCTGCAGGTCTGAACCCACACACATCAACATGAAATAATAAAAACACTCATATATACATATTTATGCCAGAACATCTAGTCAAAAGTTGCTTAAATGACCACAAGTGTTTATCTAGTGATTGTAGCTTCAGTGATTGTTGGTGGAAAATACTACAGTATATTTCTCAGTGGTATGCTATACTTTCATACAAATGTGCATAATGTACACACATACATGCCACACATTTAAGCTGAGCTGCATGTCTCTGGAGCTTTCATCTTCATCTTACAGTCTTCCTCGGCAAATAGAGGTTGCTCATTTGTCATGGAGTTGACATTATTGTCATCGCCACTGGTCATGTGATAACAGGCAGTTGTATTGTTAGGAGGTTGTGATGTTATGTTGTGATCATGGTGCTTTAAATTCACGTCACATTGCCTTTGCTGGACATAGGAGATGATACATCTGACACTACATCTTGAAACTCGACCAGTATTAACTCTCGGTCTATATTAACAACCTGCATGATTTGCAACATTGATTGGGCGTGAGGGTTCAGCAACTGAGGTCCGGGTCAGGGAGTTTCATGAAACACTTGCATGTAATCTCTTTTTTGTAAAGCTCTTGGAGCTGCATTTCGTGTGTTAAAAGTAAATAAAGTTTATCATTAAGCACTTTACATAGTACATGCTTTCAGAGAAGTCGAGTGAATGCAAAAAAATTTAGACATGATAGTGTTTCCATTTGTGTCTCATGAGGTGTCCTCAACACAGAATTTACTATACTCTAAACGCACTGAAGTAAAACAACATTTTTGTTGTTTATTTTTCTTCTTGGCAAACTGTTGTATCCAGCCGTGATCAGACTGTTCTTGTGTAGTCTGATCATGACATTACCTACAAACACACGCTCCAACTGCCAGTTTATGAGGTGCACCCTTATCTTCATTCAGTACTATCTAATACTACTACCCTGAAATAAATCCGAGCAACTATTATCTGATTTTATGCTGCACACAGCATGTGTCTGCCAACAGCAGTTGGTTACCTGGCTCAGAAGTTGAAGTGTTGCAGCCTGTCGCCTGCAGCTCTTCATTTCACTGTGGTTGCTCCTTCCTGTTCCTTTTCTACCTGCAACATTATGAAAATGACTGTTGTCTTGTTTTGTAGATGCATTTTTGATGAAGGATAGCTGAAAGTGTTAAGCTCACTGACAAATGCAGTTGCATTTCCTGTGACTTCATAATAAAATTCAACTCGTGTTTTATCAGTTAAATGCTTTTAATGTGAAGCTGCAGCAGAGGGAAATGTTTGGGTTTACATTAGCAGCAACATAATACAGTATTTTTTGTGGGAATGTCACCACAGACAACCAGTTCATGATACTGCAAATATATAAATATTGCGATACTTTCATCAGTGGACCATTGTGTTACCACATTCTTTGATTTCTCATCCTACTGTTATTGTTAATGTTGTAACTTATTATACAGACACACAGCTGGGTCTCCTCAGATCCACTCAGGCATTACACATAATGTTAAACAGACCTGGGACCCGCGGCAAGAGAACAGCACCCGACCCAGATACGTTTGACCATTGAGGAAACGTGGATCTGAACCCGTACGGGTCCCGGTTGGACAAGGGAAGATCTCCACACTAGATACACTAACACTCAGGCTAGATGAATTCCCTAACACGCAGCACAGATAATCATCTCTCTCTGTTCTAAATGATCCAACTTTATCTCCAAAATCTAAACCTTTCCCAATTAATAAAAGCTGCCTTGTATTCGTATTTATATCCTTTCTTAGGAGTGAATGTCCTCTGTTCATAAATGAGTTTCTAATCCTTAAATCCTTTCAGGTTAGACTTGAGAGCTCAACAAAGAAAAATCCAGTCATCAAAGCAGTTATCATAACATGTGTATGTGCATACTCGCACACAGTTTAGAAATGTGGAGCATCAAGCCTTAGCATGCACACACTCCAACACAGACCCACATACTTCTATCTTTGTGAGGACACTCATTGACATAATGCATTCCCTAGCCCCCGACCCTAACCTTAACCATCACAACTAAATGTCTAACCACTAACTTAAACCTAACCCTCAAACCAAGTAGTAACCCTCTGACAAACCTTTGTAGTTGTGAGGACTGGTCACTTCCCAAAAACGTCCTCACTCTGTTGGGAAAATACATTTTTTTTTTGGTCCTCACAAGTACACACACACACAAACACACACACACACACACACACACACACACACACAGAAAAAAATGTCCTCACTCTGTTGGGAAAATACTTTTTTTTTTGGTCCTCACAAGTACACACACACACACACACACACACACACACACACACACACACACACACACACACACACACACATTCATCCTCTGTCAGTCCCACACACCCAGTTTCCACACAGAGCCTGTCCAGACAAGGCGGTTATCGCGGGGTAAATACCAGTGTTCAGTTCTGTCATCACACTCTGACAAACACAACCAAACAGTCTGCTGGTAATATCAACACACACAGAGGAAAAGGGGGATAGGGGGTTTCCCCTGCCTTTTATTGAACAACACTGATGGGGTCGCTAAGGGAGCTGGGGGCGTGGAGTGGTAGGACCCGGGCAGAGGGGTCAACACAAAGAACGAGAACTGCACCGTTTTCTTCAGAGTTTGATGGAGCACTTATGGTTTGATAGCGGTCTGGACTGCAGGGAGGTCTGCTGTGGGATGAAGGCAAGCATGGTGAGGAGGAGGAGCGGGAGGGAAGGTGGGCCTCTTAAAGGCTTAGTGGAGATTTCAGGAGGAGAGTGGATTTTAGTTTGCTTTCCTGTCATGGCTGCCATGTGTGGAGCCTCCCCAGATGTCTCCTGATCTGTTTCTGCGTTTGTCTTCTCTCGTTCATCTCCATCTATTTCCTCTCCACCTCTATTCCTCTGCTTTCTGTCTTGCCTTTTAAAATTTCTTTCTTTGTATCTCTCATGTCTCCTGTTCTTTTTGCTCCCCTCTGTCTTTACATCTGTCTCCCTGTACAAAAGGGTGAGACCATATGTTCTCCTGCCCTGTGTCATTTAGAGTCGAATGTAATAAATGTTGTAACAGTTGGTAGTTCCTCTGTCCTGTCATGCGTGCCCTGTACCATTATTGTCTTGTCACTTTGTTTTATAGCAGCTTCAACACAGAGCCACAACATGGAACACAGACATTTTTAATGTAACAACCAAGCTGTTAATTATGGTCAATATTTAATAAATGTGTAGTTGTGCTAAATTCATAAAAGGATACATACACATACAGTAGCAGCAATGGAGGACAGGACAGGACAAGACACAGAAACTACTTAATACATTTGGATGATTGATTGCTACCAGTTTATGTTCCACTGTACCTAACACTTCTGTGCACAAGGTGCTGCACTTAGACTAGCGTGTGCTTCAGCTACTATATTTCATTAGCAATTAATCTCTTGACTATATTCTTGATTAATCAATCTATCATTTTGTACATGGTTAATTCAGTGTATTATCATAAAAGCCTTAGAAAAACAGCAAATCCTCATAATTGAGAACCTGGAACCAGGAAATGTAGACAATTTAAAATGATAAATCCATGATTAGAAATACATATATTTTTGCTTGACCTCCTAATTAGTTGATTGACTAATTGTTTCAGCATTAACATGAACTAAACTAGCTCTCCAAATCACCGTCATCTGATTTGAGCATGGGACACAGTGCCATTAAAATAGGGGTCCTTGAATTGTATTCAGCACCGTGCAACCTGACAGTTGCATCCACTACAACTGACTGATTGTAAGCACAGGTCCCTTAGTTACCACACCTTTTGGCCACCTGCTAATAGTTTGTTATAGTCTTTTGAAATCAAAAATAATCTGTACACGCTCTAGTGATGCAGATTGTTGCTGATGTGTATCCAGGCAAATCTCGTGACCATCTTCAAAGTATTTTTGTAGCAGCGCATACGTACTTGTACATCCATTTCTTTTATTTTTTTCAACTGTTTCTTTAACCATCCAGAAGAGAGAGTAGAGATGTACAGTACATCACACTCGCCCAGTCGCAAAAATGTCTGTACGGGATACAGCACAGATGACGCCTGCAGCCTTCCTTAGACATTTAATTTCCTTTTTCCTTCCACCAAAAGCACACCAGACCATTAAACCTCACACACTGTTCAGCTTCACTGGGCCTCTGAATACAATCTCTCTGGTTGGGCCAGAAGAGTAACACGTTTACTATTCCCGTATGTTTCTACGTCACATGTCATTGGGTGAAAGTTCTCAATTGAATGGCATTCATCCTTCACTCTCATTTATGCATGAAAAGAATAAAAGATTGCTGCTTTTAAAGGTGAAAGATCACTGTGATTGCACAACTGAAGAATTCATACGCTAATTATGACAACATTTCACACAAGCAAATTATTCAACGCTGTAAATCGGGAACAGAAGGAAAAGTTCTGGTTTGTTCTGCTGGGTTGAAGATGTGTGTGTGTGTGAAGCCTATATGAGTCTGTACAAACATGCATGTAAACTGCAGCTTTGGTGGATTCATACAACCACTAGTAACTCTAGTTTCCTCTTTTTCTTCAGTGTAATACATGGACCTAAAAACATTTGGTTAAATGGGTTTTTTTGGGTTGCTGATAGCAGTCCTGGTAAATTTGTATATATCTGCAGTGACCATCTGTAACCAGGCTATAGATAGCAGATGTGTAGGTAAATGGGTGGGGGCATTATGGAGATGATGGAGGCAGATATTTAAGGCGTGTTCAGCTGTGGGAAGAGGGTAGGACTGTCATAGAAGGGGATGTAGAGCTGTATGCAGGTGAAGTGGTCTAAATATAGCAAAACAGAGATAGAGGTCTGCAGCGTACGTGTGGACGGGAGCATCACACACACGGCCACTGATGTAGGAGATAGTGGCCGTGCTTGCTATGTGTGTGTAAAATAATCTGCACTTATGTGTACAATGAGGGAAGATGTTTGGGCTTCAGTAAAGGTGTGTGTGTGTGTATGTGTGTGTGTGTGTGTGTGTGTATATGTACATGCACACCACATACTGGTTGTGTGTTTACGCTGAGATGATGAAGACATTGTGTTTAGCCTTGGGAGATACCTAATGTATGTAATGTGTGTGTGTGTCTGTAACAGGTAGCAGATGTTTTTGCTGGAAGGAGAAATGACTTCCTCTGTTATCTGCAAAGAACAACTGTTAGTGGGCCAAGCGTGGAGCTGGGAACCATCACAGCGGCTGATGAATGCTGTACCACACTGACTCTCTCACACACACAGGGAAGAGGTCTGAAACCCACACACAAGATGTTTCCATCCAGCTCCAATTCCAACTCCAATTAATTCTTCCTTAAGTTAGAATAAGGATTTGAGTTGTGTGCTGAATTGAACAGTGTAAATCAGATACAGATAGACCTCTATTGTTGACTGACATTTGAAACCATTGTAAAATGTCTCACTGAGCAGAATTGCAATAAGGTTTGGGACATCAAATGCTTAAGGTTTTTGAAATAGATAACCTTGAACATCTTGCAAGCAATACAAAAACCTATTTTCACTTCTTCTAATGTGGGTTATGATTGCAAATTTGAAAATGATTGGTCTATTAAAATTATATTCAGGCATTCAGCATATCCCATGGCATCCATCCCAGCCATTGTGGCGTTTGGTTGCATGATTGATATGTCACTTAGTGTATATGCGTTTCTATACGTCTGTATCTTTGTGCGTTTTCAATTTTTATCTGTAGTAGATGGAGAGATTCATTCATTTCCATTTTCTTTTGCAAATTTTGTGGATATTGAGTTGGAATTTTGAGGGAACTTGGCCCCTCACACTTAGTTGTGATGGTTACTGGGTGTCCTTCATATCTCAAAGATGTAGTCCTTTGCCTAAATTTAAATGTTAAGTGCTCAACAAGGGTCTGGTCTCACCAGAATGTGGCACTGTGAAGTTCACATACATGTCCTCATGAAACAGGTGGGTCTAGAAGCTTGGTGATGTAGTGACTACCTGCTCGACCAGTTGATGAACTTCTGTAGCCAGAGAAGGAACCACTAACATGGTAGCTTGCTGGAAAAATTCTACAAATCCTAGCACTAATCCGTACTTCTCTGTTAATTCATGTGTCAAATTTCATTAAACTTGAACTTTAGGTTCAGTTTTAATTCTTCTTCACAATCTAAACTGCTGATTGTGGTATTTCTATTGAAATAAATTGATTTTGCTGTGAAAATTTGTCTTTATAGACATGGCGTTTTGTCAGGGTAGAAACATTTGACAATAGTATGCTTAATCTTGGTTCTCCATTTGAAATTTTGGATAACAATAGTAAAACACAAAACTACCTGACAGATATCAGAGTTAGAATAAGAGCAGCCTGATTTTGCCTGGTGTAACTTGAAGCAGCGCTGTCCTTTGGATGGCCTCAGTGAGGCCCCCACCTTTGATAGAACATCTTAAAACACATTGGAATCACTTCCGTCAGTCCAACGTGCCCCAAACCTCTGCTGATACAACCAGAACTGCTTAACAAGCCCGCTGGACAGACCGGCACTAAACCAACCCGACACCGATCTCCACTCTCGACACGCGCCAGCAACAGCCGTGGCCCACAATGCCTGGTACAGGCCAGAAGTATTAAAGCTGCGGCTTGTGGTGGTTTGAGGAGGGCCAACTTGGCGGATGTAATCCTTTGTGTATTTCCACAACAGAGGCTAAATGAGACTGAGACTGAGAGGAAAAGGAGCCTTGAGAATCAGGAGTATTGCTGTCTCCTTTTCTCTGGCAGAAGTGATGTTGGTGTTGTTTTCCCAGATGCATTCTTCCCCGCCGTCGTCCAACTATTTTCCTTTGGTCTGCTGTTACGACTGCAGTCTTTGGCCAGTGGTCTGCCTGGGCTTTCTGAGAAAACCCAAAGGGTTGAACCAGTGAAAGAATGTGTGGGCCTGAAAACCCCGACAGTGCCTTTAATACAACGAAAGATTGATCGATTCCTGAGGGAATCCCAGCTGTTTGCTTCTGGTGTCGGACACTAACCTTGAAGTTGTAACGTTGCGTCCTAGTGGGGCCACACAAGGAAGTCTGCCATGCAGTGGGATTGCGAACACGGATCAACAGCAACACAACTTTAGGGTTGGCCACTCTGTGTATACGATCCTTCTTCACTGCTTAAACCAAGGTTGAATGAATGACTGAGTGAATGTATTTGATTTAAACACAGAAAAGCAGTTACAACCTTCCAGAATAAAAGCACAAAAACTAATACCTCATAAGTTTCTCTACCAAGTCCTTACAAAGTCAAGGAGCCCCAGTTTAAGACCCTGCCCCTCACAGATTTGGAGATTCAAAAAAATTATTTTAACTGAAGCTCCACTTATTGGCTTTTTGCAGGGCTTTCAGCCATATTTCACAGTCTTTATCATAGTTTGCTTCCATACATAGTTTACACGATGAAGAACATGAGATGTTGTTGAAAGCTCCCGAAAAATATAGTAAGTGGAAATTCAGTTAATAACTTTTTTGAATAAATATTGTAGTCACCCACATCTGGAGCTTTTCCCTTTGCTCTTAATATTAACTTTTTTTTAAAATTATATATTAAGCTCATGTGGTATTTATAATGAAACAAATCAAACTCTGCACTGGGTTTAAATCTTATGAAAGTATGATTCTTGAAGTAAGAGTGCAAAGGAAATGCCATGGTAATATTTCATTGTGGTCAGAGGTTAAGCTTTTTTTCTCAGTGTAGACATAGTTGAGTCTATGATGTAAAGTGACTCAGTTTTCCAGTGAAATTCAGTTAAACGTTTGAGAAACGGAGAAACTGAGAGTGAACTGACCCTTGTTGCTGAAGTGGCTCATATTCTACTGCTTTAGGAGACGTGAGCACTAATTTTTTTGATTTTCAGACTTGACAGACCACATTGACACACACGCACACACACGCACACACAGAGCTCATGCTGCCAACACAAAAATACATACCTCTCTCTGGACATAATGGAAATAACAAGCAGCTCCCTGGGGGCTCTTTGTGCTGCACTGTTCTAACTTTTGACAAAGTAGTAACACAGACATATACATACCACTAAATGACTTGGTTGTCACGCCCATGTGCATATGCATATGTGAGGCAGTATGAGCCCATATGGAAGCTTTGTTTGTGCAAGAATACAGCTATATAGAGAAAGAGAGTGTGTTTATTTCTTTTTATATTTAGCCTGTCTTTATTGGGATCTCTCTCTGCCTAATTGGGTGCGTCCACACTTTGTCTAACCCCTATCTGGTTTTATGTGAATGTCGATTTATATGTTTCTTTGTGCTTGTGTTTTACTGGACTGCGCCACGAATTGACGTGCAATTATTTGCACTTGTACTTGCTGTGTGTGTGTGTGTGTGTGTGTGTGTGTGTGTGTGTGTGTGTGTGTGTGTGTGTGTGTGTGTGTGTGTGTGTGTGTGTGTGTGTGCGCGCGCGCTCACTGCCGCGTGTGGTCAGTCTGAGGTTGCGGCAGTGGGAGGGACGGCAGGGCAGGCTGATAACAGAGTCTGAAGGGACCTCACATCCACCACCACTATTTTTACCGGGCCCAAAAGAGGAGTAAGGCTTGTTGCAACAGAAACACACACACACACACACACACACACACACACACACAAGCCGTTAAGCGCCTCACTAGAGAACAAGATGTACAAATATGTTTTGATATTTTTCATATTTAGTGCTGTTTTTTTTCTCCATGAATTTGCAAACCAAAGTTCTTGATTGTTACTATGGTGATACATTAGAAGGTATATCAGGGAATTAAAGCTGCACTAGTAAATATCTGTATATTAATAATAGATCAAATTAATATGTCTAATGAAAGAAGTGATGAACTGTGATGAATTGATGAATTATCACTGTAGTCTGTAGTCTCCCTCATCTCTGCTTAGCATTTTAGCCTTTTAGCTAAAAACTTTTTTTACTTTAATTGCCAATGACTTTACTGTTTTTGCTTCAGTTTGGCTCTTCTCATCGACTCTGTTTCTAGCAGCAGCAGCAGCAGCTGTTTGCAAAGAAAATGCTATGATAAACCTGCAGTGCACCAAACAGCAGACAGACAAAGCTAGAGATTAGCTTTTAATTACAGTGGAGCATTAAGTGGCTAAAGGGCCAGATATTAGATGCTAATGCTACATTAAAGTAAAAATTAATGACGGAGTGAGTCTCCATAAATTTTTGGAAAGGAGGAATAGAAGATAGAAGAAGAGAAGTATTTTCTTACTTTTCCAGGATTAAGAAACCTGTCTAATTTTTTAAACGGTTATATAATTGTGTTTTTGGCTTTAAAAAAAAATGCATTCAGCATGCTTGTCAGAACTTTATTTAGACCTTGAGAGAAATACTGACCTGAAACTCTACAGGGCAACTTTAAATGTCTTAAATATTCTTAAATCGAATACACTTGAAGATATTCGGAGTATGTAGTAGTTACATTTTGTAGGAGTAATAATTCAAATGGTAAATTTCCTGCAGGTATAGCAGTTGTAGCAGCACTAACTGTGAAACATCATGAAATATAGAGATAACCAAAAACATTTAGCTACAGTGAAGGAAAAAAATAAAACCTTGAAATTGGATTAAGAAAAATGATCTAAATGATGATCACTAGGTGCCTGTGCTGCTGTCTTATCGTTTCCCATTCATTTTAGCTTGATCCAGTCCCAGCATCTCCTCCCACATGGGGTGTAGTTCTGTACTCTGTTTTTGGGAGGAGGAACGGGGAGGCTGTATTTTCTATAAATATTCCGGTTTTCTCTGTGCCGGGCTGGATTGAGCTGGTTGAGCCTCCCAAGCAGGGACTTCCCAACCCGGTGGATGAGGTGTAGCTGTGGAGTGCACGGAGAGGGAAGGAATGAAGACTTAGGGCTCTGCCACTGACACTGGAACCAATGCTGGTGCTGGCACTCCTGCTGCTGCACCCAACCCTTTAATGAATAGGCCTGTGCTTCTGAATGAGTCTACTGATTTCATAACTGCATGCAATAACACTGATCACTTTAATCTGCAGGTTTCAACACCTTTCAAGCAAAAAACAGCTGAGTGACATTATTCTGGGGAGTATCCAGAAACTTCCACGTCACCTCAGGCATGATTGTTGTTGAGTTTAATGCCAGGTCAGAGGATCTGTTGACCACCAAATCAAAAAGTACAATTTGATCAAGACATTTTTGTATTTTCTCAAATTCTCCTAAAATTGAACCTCCTCACTTTCCTCTTTTTCTTCATAACTCATGATTTTTCCAGTTGCATGCAGTCCTGTTTGGGTTTGTATGGTGACATTACAGTGCCCTCGACATAATGTTACACTAAGTTGTATACGAGCACGTTCAAGAGGCCACAACGTAGCTGATTTCGCTGGTATAAGACTTGTCAGTACGACAAAATTGCTTTGCACCACCAAAACAGATGTCACAGGTCCAACATGGTTCATCAAGATTATTTTAGTCTGGTAACATTGTATTGCACAAACAGGGGGATGGGATGTTGCTGAAATAATTTGCTACGCTCTTGTCAAACACAGCGTTAATCAAGAGATCATTGTGTCAATGGTCACGTGTAAATTTGCAGATTCAATCTTTCTACAGGTGAGCGGAAGTAGAAACTGTAGAGGCTGGTTCAGGTGTGATGGATTCTTTAGAACCGGTTTTTGACGGTGGAATTACTCGGATTGAATATTTGGTTTGGGAATCAGCTCCAACTCTGGGGCTTTATAGGTGGAAAGCCCGTAGAGAGTGACAGCGAGAGGAACAAGGACCTAGGGGTGTGGAAGCTGTTTGTGTGAGCCTGTGGGTGTTGCCTGGGCGTGGAGACTGCAGGAGAAGAGAAGGGGCAGGCCAGGACTCAGTGGCCAGGCTTGGTGCTACGTGGTCGGCCTGGTTTTTCCCCACGTTGCCTTCCTTGCACAGCGTAATGAATGGCTTCCTACTGGTCTGTGGCCGTGGCCCCGGCTTAAAGAGTATACTTACCAAGGCCCAGAATACACACCCCAGCCAGCCAGCCGGCCAGCCAGCCAGCCAGCCTGTGTCCTGGCCTCTGAACACTCCCAACCACCAGTCCACCTGCTACTAACTGGCTTACTCTCACTCTGTCACATCAGCCACAATGACAAGAATGATTTTTTTATATATATGTATATGTTTTCTTTTTCTTTCACCACAAGCTGTACAGTTACCGCAGGTCTTTTAACTCGCACATGTATTTCACAAGGATCAGAGCTCAAGCGCCACAAAGGATCAAAAGGCATGACACTCACTGTCCTCTCTTCAACGCCAAGTTAAGTTCAGCACCTATAGTTGGTTAAATAACTCTGTAGTAGGGGTGGGCGATTCACCCATTTAATCTTGTTAATGTTGGGTAATTCGGTTAATACTTTCCCCAATGAGTGTGTTCATGAACTGTCCCCTTAAAAAAAAACATACTACCTCGTGCTCAGTCATATGCCTCTATCCCATCCAACTAATGTTAGTCTGGGTTCACTCAAAGCGAAGTTGGCGATATGGATGACACGAGTGCAAACACTGAGCCTCACCCCGAGCAGCTTATACCTAAGAAAAAAAAAAAAAAAAAAATCTTTTGGCCACATTTTGGTTCAGTCAAGACAACACCAAAGAAAAAGAAGTCAAATGCAAACACTGCAGCAAAGCGATTTCAGCGACCAAAGGTAACAACGCCAGTTTTTTTACACTGTTTCACTTGAAACGAATATGAAGAAAGAATATGAAGAGTGCATGGCTCTAAAAAAAAAGAGAGAGACCGATAAGTGTCAAAATAATCATATCATCCACTGCAGTATTAACAGGCTTATGGGTCTCGACATTATGTTTCCAAACTTGATTTTGTTGTATTCAGTTTGATGAGACCCATCTAATTCAATCGGTTTAAGACTCACTCTGAAATTTGAGATGACCAGAAATCACATATAAACATTCATTTAATTTCTGTTCGATTAACAAGTTCACGTGCTTCCCTCAAAATGCAGCATGTTTTTATGAAGCAATTTCTCATAACATAAAAGACTGCTGTATTTCTACAGTTCAAAATAAAGTCTCCAGGGTATCCATTTAAAACCACTTTTTAATAAGTGTCTGCTGGTGTCAGGCACACACAGGCAGTGTCTGTGCCCTGGAGCGAGAACTATTTAAAATGTTGCATTTACACTGAACTGTTGTGTACAAACAGAAACATGTCTATGAATAGCAATGCCATTTGTACACAAGGTCCATAGATCCTGCACTTCTGTTATTTTAATTTGCCTGATTTGGATCTGTGTCTTGTCAAAGCCAACAGGAGGTGCATTTCATAATTTGTATAAACACGTGCATCACATGTTAAATGTTGTCTGATGCATTGAGATCAAAATTTAGAAGATTTTTTTCACAAAAGATTCGTCCATGTTGTGTATCATCTTATCCTGGTCCGGGTCAATCCCAGCTCATTTTGGGAAGGAGGCGCAGGACATACCAGACATGTGGACAGCGTATCACAGGGCTAGTATCCAGCTGAACCCAGGACACAGACCTGTTTCAACCTGGTTTAATTCTTTTCATTTCAGTTGTTTGTGAATCCAAGACATTTCTGTTTTTTAGTGGATGAACTAGACATAGCAACATTGAGGTCAGGCTGATCCGGCTCATGTATGAATGACAGTCCTCTGATGTTTAAAAATTCAATTGTGTATGTGTGTATTTGTGTGTGTGCAGGTGCTGTTTCTTCTGCGCTCCTACCAGACTGACTCACACAGACCCCTGCCAGCAGGAAATGGCATCGGCGAAGCCCTCAGTCAGCGCATGTGGCTCGCCTCTCGGTAATCCTAGACACACACACGCATACACACACAGATAAGCATCCCTCCCTGTTTTCCAGCTCGCTCACCAGAAGAATAGCTCCTTGTGTCACCGCTGATCCCCTCCCTGGCCGTGTCCGCTTCATGTCCTGCCCAGGCTTCCATTTCAAAGGGACCGCCTGCTGTCCCATCCGCCCCCCCCCCCCGGCCCTCTCACCAGAGATCGAGGCCTCAAGATAGGGCACAGATTACCTTGTCGGCCTCCTCCTGCCTAGCTGAGGTCAGGCCCAGGTCTCCAGTCTCCCCTGTGCCGTGGCCTACAGCAGATAACACAGGGTCGCTGGGTTAGCAACACTAGCCCTGCTAGCTCCGCTTGGTTACACTGATGAGCCTTTATTAAGATGACGGGGTGAATTCTTGCTCACCGGAGCGCGCCCACAGACTGTCCGTTTGATCACGCAGCCCCGCAGAGCCCAGCAGCCAGATCTAAGGACATCACAGGTCAGAGGATCTCTGTTTTTGGAAAAAGAAAACCTCCTTTCTCGTCCAGAACACCACTAATTTGAAGCGGCCACCTTCCAAAAAGGATGGAATGCATTGTTCGTCTGGTCTGAGTCAGTGTTTGGTTTTTGGCCTCACACCGTCTCTGTGTTGTGTCATTTTGGACTTTTTCTGGATCGCAGAAGGTACCGACGCTGTAACGACTGCAGACACTCGTGCTACTCACAGCAGTTGACTTTGGCTTCGTGGTGCTGCAGCAGACCCAGCACCAACCCCTTAGAATATCTCCAGTGTGTTGTTTGGATTGTAATCAAATGCTTCAACTTCTTACAGCCTATTTTATAATGTTACCTCACATTCATACACACAAACACATTCAACCCACTTCAGAGGACTCATCCCTTCCCAAATCTGTTCTCACTTAAGCCACAAACACACAACCACCCACACACTCCCCTCTGCCCCTATCCCCATACTCCATCACGTGTATTGTGTATGTGTGTGTGCATGAAGTGTGCAAAGCATTTGTGTGTGGGCGTGTGTGTTATTAATATCTGAGTGATGAAAATGTGACGTCAAGCTCACACACTGTGTCCCTTGTTCTCACACGCACACTTGTGGGCTTTCACAGTGTTGTGGTCATACCCTTAACTGAACACACACATAAACTGAACACACACTTTGCACTGCCCACACACACTATTTCACTTACATACAAAACATAGGCCAGTATAGTACTTTTATTTCAACATTCACAAATAATAAACAATAATAATGCTATCGTGAAAACAGGGAGTCATCGGCTTCATAGTAAATTAATTACAACTTCTTCCTTGATCGTGCGGCTGGGGGCATCTCATGTGACGGGTCCACATTCTTGGCTTCAAGGATTCACCACAAATGAAAATGCATATCAGTGTCCTGTTCAGCATCTTATCCTGCAAGCTGTTGACACAGTAATGACAGTAACTTTTTGTTTAATTTGTCATCCAATCACAGGGCTCCAGACTAACTTTTTCACTGGTAGCACTGGTGCTACCAATTTTCTTAGTTGGTCACAGCAGCACATGATTTGGTTTCACCCTTTGATAGCAGCTGTAACACTGAAATTTGCCCTTCGGGTTAAATAAAGTAGATGGGCCATTTAGTATATTGGACGGTCTTCCATTATCGACACGGGCATAATCAGTCTCACATTTTTCAGTGGAGACATCGGTGCCACCATCTCTCATGAATAATGGGTAGGCGGCAGAGGTGCTTTTGCCACCCGTCGTTTCCCAGAGGTTGTCCAATATCACTCCTATAACCTGGGCACAGTTCGTGTCATTGACATAGGTTAGAATCACATTCAACCAGTTCTCATTGTGACCTGGGATTTGAGTCAACCACTGGTCCAGCGTCAGCCACTGTGGTTGAAAGTAGTCATTTTTCTTCACTGGCTCAGTGAATGAGAAACATTTCTGTGGGTCACACAAACCTGCTGATTTTGAGAAAGTCTGTGCTCAGAGAAATTGTGATGAGCATTTTCACTATTTACAGACTGATTAGTCCTTTAGTCATAAATAATCAGGTGAGTTGATAATGCACTTCATGAGTAATTGAAGCTTGGATACTTCCAGAATGTGACTTGTTTTGTGCTGTAACATGAACCAGACCTTTTATCCCATGTTGCTCACAAGTCTGCTCCACAGGCCTTTTTCACAGCAGACATAACATTAGGAAAAGCACAGGTGTAAATAATAAAATGAATGATGAATTCCATTCAGTTGCCTTAGTTTCAGGGTCCTGGTTTTGTACAAGCTGCCTCACTGTCCCACTGTCATGGCTCACTGGGACACTTGAATGGAACAGAGCCATTGTTAATGTTAGTAGTAACACCTGTGCTTTTCATACTGACGAGGCAAAATGTTGGACATGAGATACACAGTATGGATGTAAAGACAAACACAGTAGGGACATGTCATATAACGTAGACATAGCTTCAAATTAATATGAGATAGAGCAGCTACTAAATTTCCAAACATTTTCAAATTCAATGCTTAATATGGAATCAAAGGATTACAGATTTGTCAAAGTAGCCTGACTACTGCTGAAATGAATGCATTATAGAGGATACTGAAGTCTATATGCTCAGTTGTCAGTTTATTTGTTATAGCTAGCTAAAACAAATGCAGTCTAATACAACAGTAGTGCAATACATCCTGTAGACCTTCATGGAGGTCTAATGTCCCATATTTGTGTAGCTGTTTTAGAGAGATGTTGTTTCAACTGTCTGTATAATGTAACACAGTTTAACAGCAGCACAAACTATATCCTCTGGAATTACCGTAATGTTGAATAAACACCTCAACAAAAACTAATCATTAGAACCTTTATAAAGGAATTTATTTATTAGTTTAACTGGATGTACCCATGGCAACCAAGTGTATATTCAATGTTTTTAGCTCATTATTTTCTTTGTGGTATTTTGTGTATTTTCATATATTAAAGTTATTCAACTTAAGAATTGTAAACCTTTGAAACTTACTTACATGCGTCTTATCTTTTATATTTAGTAATTTATATACCTCTAATATGTTTAACTATTTGATGAAATTAAAATTTAGAATTTAGACACATTAATGGCTGAAACTCGGATTTTTATAAAAAGTAGACAGTGTCTTGATATAACCAGCTGCACGTAAACACACCTTTTCTCCCCTTCCTCATACAGAGGAGTTAAGGCTTGGCTTGCTTAGATTAGATTAGAAGACCTCTTCTCAAAAAGTATTGGATATCATGTCAAGAAATGTGATTTTTGACCGTGTATATAAGAGATACACTGGCTGCAGAAAATATTCAGACCACTACACTTTAAGTACCTTTTTCTTGTTTTTATAGATTTCATTTTAAATAGATAAAATTGACATTTTTGCCCAATAATCTACACTAAAAAACCAACAATGACAAAGTGAAAATATGTGTTTGGAAATTTTAATATTAAAATTTTAAATTATTAAAAATCATTAACTCATTAACTATTCAGACCCTTAATACACTGCTTTGTCAAACCAATGTGGCAGCAATCAGAGTTTCCATTCATCTTGCAGAAGTCTTTACAAGCTTTACACACCTGTATTTATTCCACTCTTCCTGACAGATCCTCTCAGACTTCGTCAGACTGGTTGTGAAGTGTCTGAACTGCCATCTTCAGTTCTCTACAGATGTTCTATGGGATTTAAGTATGGGCTTTGAATGGGCCAGTCTCCCTGTCCCTGCCACTTAGAACCCCTCTCGTAGCATGATGCCTCCACTACCTCCACCCTAGGGATGGTGTTAGCCAGGTGATGAGCAGTGTCTGGTGCTCACCAGATGAAGTGTTTGGAGTTGTGTCCAGAGAGTCCAATTTTTGTCTCAGCAGACCAGAGAATTTTTTCCTTTATACTCAGTCCTTTAAATACCATTTGGCAAACTCCAAGCGAACTGTTATTAACTCAAAGTGGCTTCCATCTAGCCACTTTACCATAAAGGCCTGATTGATGGTCATCCTTTCGGCAGGTTCTCCCTTGACTGCAGAGGACTGCTGAAGCTCTGTTAGAGTGACCATTGGTCACCTCCCTGACCAAAGCACTTCTTGCCCGGTTCTCATTAGGAAGAGTCCTGATGGTTCCAAACTTCTTGCATTTTACAATTATTGAGGCCACTGGTCTCCTGGAAACACTCAACACTTCAGAAATGGTTTTATATCCTTATCCTGATCTTTGTCTCACCACAGTTTTATTGCAGAGGCCTACAGAGCGTTTCTTGGACTTCATGGTTGGGTTTTTCTAGAAACATCTCAAGGATGATTAAAGCAAACAGGATGCACATGACCACAATTTGGAATACCACAGCAACGAGTCTAAATACTTAAACTGTAATTATACTGTATACTCTGTATACTGTGAGAAATTTCAGTTTTTGATTGTCAATGAATTTGCAAGAATTTCTAAAACACGTTTTCACTTTGTTGTTATGGATTATTGAGTGTATATTAACAAAAATGGAAATATTATTAGATTATTAATTCTACAGCAAGATTAGTGCAAGTGTAGGAGTCTTAATACATTCTGAAGCGAGTATGTAAACAAAAGAAGCCTCAGAAAAACCCTAGTAAGTGTACCTTGAGTCAAAATAAATGTATCTAACTTCTGTTGAGATCAGAGTTTCACCCTCATAAAACCCTCATTTTACCATCATACGCACTGGAATCATTAATATCTGCCAGTTCAAAGCCAGAGCAGGAGGTTTGATCAGGATAAGGAAAAAATAACGTCAGCCCAAAGATCACATTGAATTACACCAAATCATAAGCTTCGCACAGCCAGTAAATTAATTGATTTACACATGTCCAGTGACCTAATTCAGTAGTTTGTGGTGAGACATGAGTCTGTTTGTGAAGATAATCTCTGTCTGTGATCTTAATGGAAAATAGATAATCAATGACTGGGGGCTGCAGTGTTGCCTCCCTTTACCTCTGATAAGACGTTAAGCAACATTTCCTTAATGAAAGCCTTCATTATAAAATGCTCTTAAACACAAAGTTTGTGTTTTCAAACTCAAACTCATTCAAGTCCAGAGTCAAAAAAGATCAATTTTCTGACGTTTAGCAGATTTTCTTCAGTTTTCTGTGCAAGACGGCAGAACTAATTATCTAAGGTTCATTTGTTGAATGGAGTAGTTTAAAGAAAAACTCTTTCTTTGTTTTCCTCTCTTTTTAGGCAGAATAGCTGTGTGGTGACCAGAGGAGCCTTTCTGGATGTGTTGGTGTGCCTCTGTGGGCCGAAGGTCAGTCTTCTGGAAGGTGAGTGGTTACTGTGTGGTTCTGTGTTTCTTTCACGTTTTAATGAAGAACTGCCAAACTACATGGAGCAGGACACAAATGCAACTCTTCTCCAGTTTCTCTTTATGGAGGACGTAGGCTTCAGATTCACAGCAGTCACAATTAGTCAGAGAATTTGATAGTGACAAGTTTTCACAGTCAAGACACTTATGAACCGCTCCTACAGGATAATCCACTTCTTCATTGTTCTTCCATACTGTACATAAAATATGGCTGAATGCGCTGTTCGTATCACATCACTCTGTTCACTTTGCAATTAGGAACGTCTTTTTACCCGTTACATTGCCTTTTTCTTCCTGGCCTCCACCTTACTCGTAACTTACACATTTTATAGTTGTTCTGATTGGCTTCTAGACATGTCGCTCAAGTTACAACAGTCACAACAGTTCCCTACTCTAAACTCATGACACTGATGACATCAGCACCTTATCGTTTTCTTATAGTGAGGAAGGTAAAAAATTTCAGGCAGATCAAAGAGATCCCATTGGATGTAATACATTTTTGTGATTGTCTCTGATGCTGTTTTTACTTTGGTTGTGTGGCTGTGTTTTACTTGTCTTTCACTCTGCTGTACTCAGGTGGCTCTTGCAAAAGAGATCTTAATCTCAATGAGTTAACCTGATTAAAACCTGATTAAAAGTTATATATGAACAATTCAAGTGAATGAGAAAGAGGTCTCAGACTTTTGGACCACACTGTATATAATTCCCCGAAAAATGTTTCAATAAATGAAATCAATACTTTATTATAATAATTTATTTCACTGAATTTGGAAGTTTTTTTCAATATTCAAGTCTGGTGTTGAGGGTAAAATATTTGAATGATAATGGTCTATAATTTGGTTTTAAAAATGTTTTTGAAAAAAAAAAGTTTCTGATCTTGATTTCGAGGGTCTTTTGCTGATGTCAGCCAGTTGCTGGGGAGGTTATAATGTCAGTGAGCAGCAACTGTTTTCCCTCCATATGTGAATTTCATTTTGAATACTTGAACATCTGAACAGGCAACCTCACAACGTTTGCCGGCGAGGCTGTCCGCTGCGCTCTCTATTTAGACGGATTGTTGACAGACATCAGCTTCATGTCTCGGGTAGTTCAGAGAAACCCCCCTGGTGGTGTGTGTGTGTGTGTGTCTGTGTGGGTTTGTGTCTGTGTACGTGGTGTGGTTGTGTGCACATGTGCACAGATTGTCGGGGGTCTCCACAGTGGAGGAATGTGAAACCGAAGGCGAGCAAGCTCTGACAGATGGTGGGATTGTGCCTATGACCCAGTTTATGGAGGAGTGCTGTACGGAGAGGGGGGGAAAAAAAAGAGAGGAGGGGGAGGCACTTATGTTTTCGGTCGGCCATGTGCTGAACACATGTTCGCCTTGACAGTGGAAATACCGGGGATTTCTCAAAACAAGCCTGTAGATTGAGGACCCGGCCTGGCCCAACTTGGCTCTGCTCCTTACATAACTAAATAAGCACTCTTTAGCTTACACACCTCTAATGCCTCTCTATTATTGTCATAAGTCTGTCTTTGGCTGCATTTTCTCACCCTCTCTCTGGTGGGGTTTGAGCCCTCAGTGGGTCTGTCTTTCTGTTTCTCCTTTCTTCCACCCGTCATTTCCAATCCCTCTTTTCCTGTTGTGTAATTGCTCTTTTCAGACAAATCAGATGTTGAGTTAAAAAGCCACAAGTTGGGCAAGTTCATATGAAAGCAGCAGGCCTCATGAGTACCTGGCACCAGGGCTAAAGGTGAACAATTGGCTTTTTCAGTATTACTTCTCTTTTCCCCTTTTAACTGGCACCCCGCATTAAATGGGAACTTTGCATTTACCAGCCAATTCCTCTCGCCTCTGAACACAGGTCTGTGTGTGTGTGTGTGTGTGTGTGTGTGTGTGCGTGTGTGTGTGTGTGCGTGTGTGTGTGTGTGCGTGTGTGTGTGTGTGCGTGTGTGTGTGTGTGCGTGTGTGTGTGTGTGCGCACATTTCTCTGCCCCGACCCTTTGATCCAGGCGGACTCATAAAAAAGCCCCCACTGTTCATTGCTTCATCTCTACCTCCGCTAGTCTTCTGTTTCTCTGCCAGTAAAATGAGAAGAAAGTAGGAAAAGAGACTGACACAAATTGAGGGAAAAAAATCAGACAAAGATGTTAAAAGTATCAGTGAATTTGCTTTGATTTCATGTGTTTCCATTAGCATGGTAGTAGATGAAGATGGTAAATGAGTGTTCCTCTGTCTAAGAATCTGGAATCAGTCTCAGTTCATTTCCTGGTAAATCTTCAGTTGTCTGTTCTGAAAAATAGTTTTTTAAATTGTAAATTTCATGCTGTCAGTCTGGCTGAATGATTAAAAATGTTGTTATCCTCACAGTTGTGCTCTATAGTCTATCCTAGATTTGACTTCATTACATATATTACAGCATAGGTGAGGATTTTTTTTCAGGCCTATCTTAACATAAGACTTAAAAGCTATATCAGTGTAAACCAGCCGGGCCTAAGCGCACCTCCTGCCGAGCCAAGGGGAATTTGGGGCGGTTCAGTTGGAAACCTAGATATCTGTAGGTTAAAAAACAATTCATCAAGATTTTGGCCACTGGTAGCACTATGGAGCCATGTTTTTGCTAGTAGGTTCCCATTTTATCGGTTTCAAGCTAACTTACAATTGGCCGCCATAAAGCGCCAAGAAACACAGCAATGACCCTCCAGACGAGATGAAGAAGTGAGCAAACATTAGTTTTCCTCAAAATGTTTTGTGAGGAAAAAAATGATTTACAGGAAAACTCCACAGGTAACCCTAAAGCTAATATTAGCCTTTAGCTGTCTGAGTATTCAAAACAAATCAAGTGAATCTTCATCCATTTAGTTGCATGTGCTGTGGGTTTGTTGCAGTTTTTGCTCCTATGAATGAATCCACCAGAACATGTCCCTCTGCAACGGCTCAGCAAGGAATCACAGTCTGGGGAAATGTGACAAGGGAATTTTGTATTGGTTTCAAATGAACTTGAAGATGCATTTTTTTTTTATATGGACTTTGTTGCATTTCTCACAGTGTAGTTGAGCTACGACAGGATCCAGTCAGTATGCAGAGGAGGAATGAATAATGTTTTCAGTGTACATACGATGCATGTGTAAAAAAAGATCCTGTGCTGTAAGTTGAATCTGTTTGAGCACACAAAAAAGTGTGTAAGCATAATTAGACTTCCAGTAACTAACTTCAGCACATGTGATTAGTGTTCATGTGTGACAGCTCGGTAAACCCCGTGGTTCCGTATTTGGATGCACTCATAAACTTTGAAACGTGCTTTTTTTGTCATAAATATGCACCAACCGCTGCAATCCAATGTCAAGAGAAGAGCTCTGTATCCCTCCTCCCCTTCCTCCTCTGAAACACGACATCATACTTCACTCTACACATCACACCCTCTACAGCGTGGATCGGGATCAAGACACATCAAGAGGTTTAAAAGAGGCCTAAAAATTGACTTCTCAGACTTTAGCTTTTTCCTGTGGAACACTGGATAGTCTCACCTCATCAGAAACAATTCCGATGAAAACAGGAAGCTACACAGCTCACAGACGAAGGCAATCTGCAATGAGGGGTCGTAACAAGGCATTTCTTTGGTTTGTACATAAGTCACAAGCCAAAATGGTTGGGAACTGGTGCCCTAGAGGAGTCTAAATGCCTTTTAAAACAAATCAGACGAAAAACATTGAAAAGTCATAAAATGTGGTATTGAACTCTTTCACATCGCTGCCAGTAGTATTCATATTTTGGCACAATAAATCCGCTATCTGAGGATATTTACTAAAAATATGTCTCATTCACTTTTTCTTCCCGTCTGTGGGTAACACAGCCTGTGTCACAATTTTCTTTTTTTATTTAACAGTAATTTTGTCGGTGAAGTAGTAAAACTAAAAAACTCAAAGCTACTGCGGCTGGTGGACAAAATTGTCGTAACTGGCTGTTATTTATGTCACTGAGACACTTTAAGGATATCAAGCACCCCCCCCCACACACACACACACACACACACACACACACACACACACACGTATATATGTGCGGGGACAGAGCTTTTAGGGTAATTAGAGGGAGGGACCCCAGCAAATTGTAAAGCTCCATCAACATGAGAAGGAGGTCAGCTCTCTCACACTGGCAGACCCACACACATACACATACACATACACATGTAGCGTCTGGGGTTTGTTTTTCACAGTTTGGGTAATGACGGTGGAAGTTGATGTGAAATCCAGCTGTGTGCTTGCGTGTGAGAGCACGTGCGAGTGTCTCGCCAAGGTTCTAGCTTGACACAGCAAAGCGTCTTTATTGCCAGCGGGCTGTGGACAGGGCTGATGGAGAACCAGAAAGCTCACTGACATACACACCTACACACAAGTCCCCATCCAACACACTTTCTTTCAGTTTCTGCGGTGCATCAGTGCAAACTCATTTACTTTATAAAACTCACAAGCACGCAGATACACCTTCATCATGTTGTTAAAATGTGTGGGGGTGTTGGACTGGACTGGTGTTTTCACTTGACAGTTTAGTTTGGATCACAAAATGTTCTCTGGACCAGCGTACTGTCCTTCATCCTCCATCCAAACCCGATTCAGTCCCTGTCTTCCCCTAAACCACCAACTGTAAGGTCGGCCCGGGTTTATTTAAACCACATGTTGTGGTTACTTTTAGTTTAAATATTTGACCTGTACTGTAAAACAGACCATCACACATACAGCACTTGTGTTCCTCTCTCCTGCTCACACACAAACCTTTACAAAGGTTAGACAAAGTCTCACCAAGACATGTGAGCAGCAGATGACATGAATCTAGTTTTCTTAAGCTTTTATGGGGAATATTCAAAGTTTAGATTCGTCTGCGCGCTGTAGGAGCTGTGCACTTTTTGGGTTGTTATCATAGTTTCAGTGCAGAGTGGAGTTTCGTTTTGGGTGTCTACACAGGAATGCTAATAACACCGGGTTAATGTTGGTTCTTTCGAGTTTCAGGTTTCATGTAGTAAAACATTATAATTCCACAGTGGAAATCAACAGAACCACTGACCTTGATAACCGATGTTAGGAGGTGTTTATGTTTCTAATGGTTACCATTCTCACCAACTCAGTTTAGCTTGATAGCATGCTAGCATTTGTTAATTAGCACTAAACAAAATGCAGCTGAGGATAATGGGAATCTCATGTGAATTGCACGTAATTGGTCATAAACCAAAGTAGAGAAGTAGAGCTGAAATGATTTGTGAAGTAATTGATTATTTGATTGAATGAATCGGTTGCTATTTTTATAATCGATTCATCGTTTTGCTCATTTTTCAAGCCAAAATTTCAAATATGACCTAGTTTTAACTTTTCACTTGTCATTTGGACCCAACCTGTGTTTTTCTTTGTCTGATGTGATATCACATTGAATGTGTTTGGGTTCTGGACTGTTGGTAAAACAGGTCATTTCAAGATGTCACCTGGTCTTTGGGGATGTAAAATATACATTATTCACTATTTATGGACCAAATGATGAGTGGATTAATTCAGAAAATAAACAGCAGATAAATCGATAATGAATAAAGAAAATCTTTGTCATAGCCCCAAACCAAAGTATTGATCAAATTAGATTTTTTCTGCAGGTGATGGTTCTAAATAACAAATAACAAATCACGGCATCACCAAAGATGATACAGTTCATCCTTGGGGGAGCATCAATAGTTTACATGTCACTCAGACAGAAGTTGCTGTCCTTAGAGTCCTGCCGCTCACATGACTAAAAATTCAAAAGTACAAACAAGATTTCAATTTTTACCCTTAAACCTGTGTTTGGCTGTTTGTCTCTAAACCATCACAGTACACGAACGTTCACTAACGCTTTCCACTGCACCAACATTTATTAACAAACAATCAGTTCTGCTGGGTGTCCTGAAATATCGAATGGTAACCACAGCTCCCTGGAGTCCGGACTCAGTCCAGGCACAGGTTTACACATGAGCAACATAAAGAGACACAAGTGTGCTAGACACAGATTTAAATAAACACAGCTGTGGGAGAACAATAGCTGTTTATGATCAGACATGAGAAATCACACTGAAACGGCCCTCACAGGAACGCCTTTCATTTACTCTCCTCCTCCGCGCACTCTACTTTAATAAAGACCATCAGAAAAAAAACAGCATTGCATCCTGACTAATGATGTTTTCCTCTTTCTTTCTTACTCCTTTCTAATCCTTTCTTTCCTCGTCTGGACTTTTTCTTTCCTTTTTCCAGTTATCGACTTTTCTTTCTTTCTCTCGTTTTTTCATTCTCTCCATCTTTCCTTTTCTTTCTCTAATGAGTGCATTTGGACTCGGTTGAAAGTATTTTTGGGGCCTCCTTGCTTCTTGATTTGCTTCCCTTTCCTGTTTTGTGTGTGTGTGTGTGTGTGTGTGTGTGTGTGTGTGTGTGTGTGTGTGTGTGTGTGTGTGTGTGTGTGTGTGTGTGTGTGTGTGTGTGTGTGTGTGTGTGTGTGGGTGGTGTGTGTTTCTTTTGTATTTGTATCTTTGTTAGAGTCAGGTATGAAGCAGGACCATAGCATTACAGTTGAATGCATCAGTCTGTGACTAGGTAATGGCAGCATGCTGTTTCTACAGCCATTTCTCTCTCTCTCTCACACACACACACACACACACACACTCCATCTTTCTCTCTGTTCCACCATGACAAACAGCCGTTTTCTCTTTGACACGCTCCCATTCTCCTTCAGTCATCCTCCTCTCTCTCCTCCCTTCATCATTGGTGTCATTACTGTGCCCCTACCCCCTATTATAACCATTAGGCTATGCTTATTTGGCCCAGGACCCCCCTTTGAGGATCATGTTCCATAGTAACCTGGCCCATCTCCACGGTAACCCAGCCCATCTCTGGAGGAATGCAGCATTTCCCGCTCTTTTGTCAGGCCACGTTTTGACTGGCGCTGCAGGGCCAGATTGAGTTGCACTGGGTTTCATAAGCTTTGTCTGTGAGTGAGTGAGTGAGTGAGTGTGTGTGTGTGTGTGTGTGTGCGCGCACGCACACGTGTGTGTGTGTGTATGTGCATGCATGCATGTGTGTTAAACTAATTGAGTTGGCTGTCAAAGCAGGGTCTATGCGAAGTCTTGGAGCAATACTGTAGGGAGGAGCACAGCTTTAGACTGGCATTGGGTTACTCTATAGTTGCCCTGCCTCCGGATTATACTTAAATTTCAGAGGAAGTGTGTGTGTGTGTGTGTGTGTGTGTGTGTGTGTGTGTGTGTGTTTATTTGTGTCTATCACTCCCCAAGGGTGTATGTTCACAGGTGGCTGGGTTGGCACAGCCATGGGCATTTCCAAACAGACACTGACACAGCCTTTCCTATAAAAGTCAAAATAGAAAGGAACAGAGGACACTGGCTTCTTCAGTCTGGTCTGTTGTCTGCATCTGTTCGCTTCACAAAGGACCGAATGTTTGTGTTTGTTTGTGTGTGTGTGTGTGTGTGTGTAGCTTGTAGAGAGGTTGAGAGAAACTGAACCACTGGAAATAGCTCAATAAACAAACATCCTTATTATTTTGAGTATACATGGCTAGGTATAATAGAGTCAAGATATGCTGAGACTTTATCCATAAACACTGGAAACTGGGACACTTCAGCATCAGCAGGATACATGTGACATTGCCAGCCTCATCTATCTGTTAAAGTAATTTTTCTTTTTCCAATTCAAACACAACTCTCTGTTAAAAACGCTAAATGCTCCAATAATGGCTTCATTCGAATGTGACACAACCATTGTGGTGAGAGCTTCACTGCTCAAACTGTATCTGGCACCTGGTGCATGAAAGCGTTGAGCGAGGTGAGGGAGTGTTCTCAGCCTCCTCACAGGCTGCAACAGCGATGGATTTGAAAACTTATTCAGCAGCTGAATGGCTGGTTTTCTGTGCAGTTTAATTCATGATCATCATGAGTGTGAGGGGAGATCCACTCTGCTTCTTACTCATGTTATCAACACTTTAATACATTTTCTCAACAATGTCATTGTTTTGTGGATGGAATATAGAACTGTGCCTCTTATAAACAGACAGTTAAGTGACAAGATGTTAGTCGGTGACTCTTACTTATTTAATTCCTGTTTATACATGTGTTGCTTGTAAAGTTTTGTAACCAGCTGGCATGATTAAAAGCTGAACATCTAGAAATGATAGGATGCCTTTGTGGCTATGAACATCCCTGATTCTGCATCTCTCTCCCCTCATTTCCTGTCATGTTTCTTCTGTCATCTGTCTAAGAAAGACCTGAAAACTCTTTTTAAAAAAAAAAAAAAAAAAAAATTAGAAATGTTGAAAATAGTTTTTTTCTAATGTGTTGTTACTCTTTTGAACTGCAGCACAAGGGGAAAAATGAATGAAAAGAGATTTTCATAGACTGATCTGACCTTGAAACATAATGAATGAACAGCTGCCCATTCACAGCATTTCTTGGTTTCCAATAATGAATTTATTAGAATTTCGGATAAAATTTTTCTTGCTTATTAAGTTACAGATTAATATGGTTTACTAGGCCAAAATGCATGTTATCGCTGTCAAACCTTGTTCTGCTGTAGCTTCTACATGAATGTGATGGCATTAGATTCAGATATGAGCCGTGTGTTTGCAACATGGAAACTTCCAACAACCTGCCAACATGAAAAATCACATCACATTAAGGCAAACGAGAGAATCAACATAAACCAAGAGATTTTTACAGTGGGAACTGAATTCAGATTCTTTGAATTAGTTTCAAACTTTTGTGTCTGTGTAACAATCTCAAACTAGCTTACAGCTAACACGAAGGTGTGTTTTTCAGATTCAGAAGTCGGCGAGCTCCGTCAGAAGACTCTGTCCGTCCTGATGGCATCAGACCTGGTCATCTCCGACTCTTCCTCCAACACCCTTGGGCCTGGCAGCACCCAGTACCTGCTCAGCCTGGCGCGGATGGCCCTAAGCGCCAGCGTGGAGATACCAGAGCTCTGGAGGGGCCCTCAGCTGACGACCCAGCTCTTGGGGTGTCTGCTGCAGTGCCCGCAGTACGAGGTGAGGGAGCTGGCGCTGGAGGGGGTCCTGAGGACACTGCAGGAGGAGGAGGGGGAGGAGGAGGAGGGAACGAAGAGAAGACCTCAGTGGCTGGACGAGACCACCCTGTCTCACCTGACCAGCCTGGCTCTTCACGAGACACACCCCCAGTGTCTGGCCAAGGTGGGACCACACACACACACACACACACAAAAAAACATTATGGGATATGCATTTGTTTGTTGTGTGTTTGTCTGAGAGCCTGTATATGTGTCTGGTTGTTTTATAGGTGCAAGTGTGTGTGTGTGCATAAGCTCCTGTCTATCCATGTATGTAAGTCTGTGACAGGCCATAATCTCAGCATCCTGTCATCACATGAAGAAGAACACTTCACAAAAATATGTTTTTCCTATTCATCACATTTTCACTGAACCACAGGGACATTTGCTGTAAATTGATTGAATGTCCAAATCCATCTTGCGGAGGCTTGCGTGAGAGGCTAATCGGCTGCAGGGGACACGCCAAGCACACTGGCAGTGAGCTGACTCTCTCACTCTCTCTCTCACTTCCACACACTCATGAGAGGTTTGGTAGGCTTCCACTCTAACGAGTTTTGGAGGGGAAAATGCAGCCTATTTCCTGTTTGGGGACAGAAGGTCGTATTTCAGTGTGTTCATAAAGCACGGCCAGGCAGCCAGCAGACCTGCTCTGTCCTGCTCTGTTACTCCTGTCGTTAACACTCCTCCAGAGCCGACTCCAGTCACCACTGCTGGGACTGTGTGTGTGTGTGTGTGTGTGTGTGTGTGTGTGTGTGTGTGTGTGTGTGTGTGCGCGCTGCAGCAGACTTTTTCTTTTTTTATGCCTGTTCACCAGGCACTGCTTTACAGGCCAGCCGTTAATGTTTAAAGTGTCGGCCCCGTTAAGTGGAGCCTCCCCTCCGCCAAGGACACGCCAACCCAATACGGGCCGGTTGCCATAGCTCGCCCTGGACTCTACTGAAGCATTCTGGGAGAGGAGCAGGAGCAGCAGTAGGCTAAGCACATAGTGTTGGTCTGCTGTCCTGTGCATGATGGTACTTCAAAAAGTCTGAAGGAAACTAACCTGTCATCTTCAGTCCGTATTCAGATGTGTATTAGATGACTCACACAGGACACTGAGAAGAAAGATGGTAGCCTGAGTGGCCACTTAATTCTAAAATGTGCCATCCAAGGCTGTTCATAGTATATTTAGAGTTTAGGTTATGATATTTAATATTTGTTTTGACAGATATACAATGTTCTTATCATTGACACAAGATGTTTGATATTAAATGGTGATCCCGTGTGGGTTTCTGCTACAGTTGGCCACTGTCAAGCTTTTCCATTCGCAGCAGATATGCAGGTGACAGTGATGTGGTGGCGGCGACAGGTTTTACCACTTGAAATTTTGAGCGATTTTTGCAACAATAGATTCTCGATTTCAAAAGAGAGATTCTCATTTCTAGCTGATGGCTGTAGATCTTGCCGGCTGAATTGACAACTGGCAGTTTTAATCGGCGACAGCTAGCTAATTATTTAAGCAAATGTTAGCTCCATGTGTTGGTTTAAAACACTGTATCTGAATTTTTTTTTAATGTTTCCATCTGACTCTTTTTGAAACTTAAAAGATGCACTTAGTGGCTATACACACGATATTAGGGTTGTACAGTTAATCGAAATCTAATTGAAATCGCAATACGCCCAAATGCAATATCCAAATCACAGGAGCTGCAATTTCTTTTGATAAAGGTAAAATGTGTCACATTGTTGTGCATTGCTGTGATGTGGTGCTACAGAGACGCCCCGGCCTACAAATCATATTCTGCAGATGTAAAGGAACATGTTTGTTTGGTACAAGACCAAACAAAAATCACATCACCATTTTTTTAATGTTTCAGTGAAAAAGAAATGCTACAAAACGACCATTCCAACTAAAATCGCAGTTGCAATATCTACCAAAATAATCGCATGATTTTTTGATTTTTTTTTTGCATATGATGCAGCCCTACATGATATTGTGCTAAAATTGACCACTAGCTAATCCTTAAGACAACATATGTGGGCAATGAGGCGGACCCATGTTATCAAAGCTTAACAAATTTAAAGTCTGTTTAAACAAATTCCAAAATTCATTTCCGTTTCTTCAAAGGTTCGAGTTTATGTTCTGCTGAAAGAAATACAAATAGTCATGATTTTGTTTTGTGAGTCAGCTCTTGTCAGTGTTGTTTGCCGTGATTCGATTCACATGCATCATTTTTAAGCCAAAGGAGAAAGCAGGAGGCTAGTAGAAGAGATTGCGGGATGGTATTTTGAGGCAGCTGTTACTGAGTCTATAGAGTGACAGTGAAAAAGATTTTCTCTCTTTTACTTTAGGCAGTTTGGGGATTCCTTATGCTTTCGTCGTGTGGTGAAATTTCATCCAGCAGCCTTTCTTCTTGATCAAAATCTCTTCCATGCTTTGACATGGGCAGACACCAGTGAAAAGCAGCAGCACCTTGAGGCTGTCAAGGTGAAAAGGAAAGAAAGAATAAGTGTTCGACAGCACTGTAGTGCAAGCTAGGTAGAGTGTAACCTTTGTATGTGTTAACATTAGTGTGCGTCTGTTCATGCAGGGTGGGTGCCACTGTTTATTTGCATGTTACAGCCATGAAAGTCTGTACACGTCTACTCCTGAGTTGGCATGTTATCCTGTGTCTGTGTATATTTGAGTATGAGGGCAGTCGAGTGTGTTGCAGGACACCAGCTCATTAAAGCAGGTTTTAAAAGTCAGAAGCAGCAGAGATGGTGAGACCAGCTGCACTGGAGCTAGCAGTTAAACGCCTGGCAGACAGACGGGTGGACAAATGGGGAAAAACGTGGGCAATAGGTGGGAGTTTAACTGATATAATTCCCTCAACTCTGTAAAATAGAAAGAAAAAAAGAATTTCAGTTTTGCAGTAAAGAGAGAGAAATGAAAATGAATGACACTGGTTCGGCATTAGTGGCCCAATGATTGATTCACTCTCCTTGGAGTTGAAAAGAGCCAATGGACTGCAGATATTTTGTGGATGCATTTGAACATTTCCAACAGGATGAAAAATTGACAAAATTAGCACTGAGTGTACACTATGTACTATTGTCAGAATTATTAACCACACGCTCTGCAGCTGGTGCATTTGCTTAAAGCTGCATTAATGGATTTTATTGGCCACTTGGGGGCAGCGGAACAAACATTCACATGATATCACATTATTAAGTTGTTACATTTTCTAGCAAACAGTGGTCTATTTACACATCAGCAGACACAGAACAACAACAGCTTTCATCAAGTCTTGTTTCTGCCCAGCTGACAAATGTAAATCCAATGTGCTGCCACAGCTGGAAATGAGTTTGTTGACAGTTATGTTTGTCGGCAACAACCAAAACAAAGAGCTGAAAGAGCGCTGCAGAGTTCATAGATAATTCTCTGTGGGTTTGTCACTATAGGAATCCCTTTTTACATTACACAGACTTTAATGATCAGTTGCAAAATTCAAAAAATGAGTGCAACTTTAACATTCTCTAAATATGACTTTTAAAAATGTGTCGGTCCAATGTTCCGTTGTTTCTTAAACCTCATGAGGATTCATTTTGGATCGACTGAACTATCAGACCAGTCAGAGGAAGTCAGAACAACAAACACATTAGCTAAGGAGCTCTACCTTGCTACCTTGTCTTTTTACTGCTCACATACACAAATATACAGTCACACGCACACAGATGTTTACACACAGACACTGCATACACCCGCTCGCCCTGGTCTCCACCCACACACAGATCCTGTAAAGCAAGCTTTATTTAAAAGCTCAAATAACAGGCTGGGGCCTTGAAAGAAATAATAATCATTGAGATATGCAGGAGGAATGTCAACATGTGTTCTCGGCTGGATGTGTGTTTTTAACGGGGGTCTCACATGGTGGAAAACAAGTCTTTTCCTTTTCTGACTCAATCAGCTGCCTCCCTCTCTGGAGGAGTGACCGGGGAAAGAAAACAGCATGGGAAGGATGGAGAGGACGGGGAAGCAGCGAGGGGTTACTGACAAAGAAAATCAAGTGTAGGAGGTTAAACTGAGTGAAGCAGGACAAAGACCTTCTGATGGAAATTTTAATATCCCTTCAATCACACGCTTCTTCTTGTGCATGTGTGTTGTCATCTGCATCCATATACATGCATATAATTGTGTGTGTGTGTGTGTGTGTGTGTGTGTGTGTGTGTGTGTGTGTGTGTGTTTGAGAGAGAGAAAGCGAGGCAGCTGTGTACCCGTGGTTAGGGTGTGCGTAGGGAGGATCTGACCGGTGTGGTAAAAATACCCTCGGGGCAACTTGCCAGGCGTACTGCAGAGAGGACACCAAAGCTGTGTTGATGGATGGCCCTGAGCAACTTCCCCCACCAGTAGCCGTGTGTGTGTGTGTGTGTGTGTGAGAGAGATGGAAGTGAACAGGAGTGACTATATCAGTGTGTTATATCCTCTCCTCTCTGGTCCTTCAGGTGCTGTGCGTGTTGAGCTCCAGTGGTGAACTCCTGTGGAGGGATGGTGCTAAGATGTTGTCCCAGGAGGAGGTCCTTCTGCACCTCCTCACTCTGGCTCAGAACTCTGTTCACAGGTCAGAGAACACACACGTATACACATCATGTACAAATCTTATTTGACATCATCCTGGAATTATCTCAGTGTAATTCTTTGTTTCCTTTGGGTCAAAAGATGAAGTTGTATGTTGCCTGAAGTCATATCAGTACAGTAGATTAGGCCTCAAGTAATCATGCAAATAATACTTTAAGATTTTTGTATCAAATCATCACAAAAAGTATTCTACAACCATTAAACCGATGCTCAGTCTGATTAATTTTTCATAGTTTAAATCATAATTTCCAGCTCTGCCAAACACTATTGTAAAGCTTTTTAAAGTGTTTTGCAGTGAACTTTATTTTGAAAAATGTGGTATTTAAAATACTTTCGATTTTCAAACATCTATCAGGATACCTCATAAGTCATTCATCCCTTGAGCCAGCGTCTACAGCCATGCTAGCATCTCAGTAAGGCTGCACTTAGACATAGCCTTGAGTTAAATGCTGATGTTGCCATGGTAAGAGGCTCACAATGACACTATTTTAGTTCACCATAGCCGCATGCTAACGATTTGCTAATATGTACTAAACACAAAGTGCAGCCGAGGCTGATGGGAATATCAATAGTTTTGTAGGAACATGTCAAAGTAGAAAAAATCATATTGACCAGATGAGAAGCTGGATGAGAAGTGAAGAGATCAAAGTTATTACAATTCATCCTGGGGGAGAGACGCCATGAATGTCTGTACCAGATGTCATGGCAATCAATCCTCTGGTTGTTGAGATTTTCAGTCTGGACCAGACATCGTCATCTCCAGAGCCACACCACTAACATGGCTAAAAATAACAAATGTATTCTAATGCTAGACATTTTTGCAATTATGTTAATGCATGTGGTTTTGTTCTGGAAACTTCTACACCAACTTCAGCTCAACACTTCAGCTCTGAGCTGAAGGGTCATGTCAGTACCTGTTGTAACTTTAATTCATTTCAAGGTAACTGCAGGAAAAGGGAGGCAAATGTGTTACTCCGTCCTGAAAGCCTGCTGTCAAAACAATCCCTAAGCAATCCCAGAGCAGCTTTTAGCTGTGATGGATGGAAGAGACATGAATGTTCTACAGGGCAAGATGCAACCACATACTGCCCCTCCTCCTTTATTTCCCACTTTTTTTTTCTGGCTCCCTCTGCTTGTGAAAGAGCCCTCACGCTGCTGGGGCAGGCTGGCTGTCAGGCCTTCATTCAGAGCCAGAGTCCATGGAGGAGGGACATGCAGGTTCACTGGCTGCACCTTAACACCGCACCTGGGTACCTGACGTGCACTCGTACCTTTCTTTATAGGTGTTTATGTAGTGGCTGATGTGTCATTGCAGTATTTACTGAACCAGAACTGTCCACCAGGTAGTTTTTAAAAGTAAGTACACAGAGAGGTGTGTGTGGATGAAAGCTGATATTTCTGCTCTCAAAGGCCGTCATCAGAACATGATTCCTCCATTACATTATTCTCAAGTGTCAGGGTCGAGCCATTACTTTAGTGAGAGCTTACAGGTCCATGAGTCATAGGGCCCCTCTTACCTCAAACTGATTTGGCACATACTGTTCCAGTGTTTGTGTGTGCGTACACACTGTAAGCCCTCTGACATGAATTGACAGGCACACACACCTTCCTTGACAAGCCACTGCTGTACTTTTCTCACCCCAACAAGAGAATACAGGCTTGAATAAGGATTGGATTACAAAGGCTTTTAGCCCTGTAAAGCCTTTTCCTGGCCACAATCTTTGGACCCGGGGATCCACTTTCCCTTTGGAGTCGCCCCAGGGTTATGATTAGAGCCAGGGAGCGATGAGATTGGGTTGCTGGCTGCCCTTGTCTGCCATGTGATTGAATGGCACTGAGGCTATTGTGATCCATAATGTAGTGGTGAGTACCAGCACACTTCTTTTGTGGATTGTAAGTCAATACAGTTGAGTGTGTGAGTGTGTGTGTGTGCGTGTGTGTGCGTGTGTGTGCGTGTGTGCGTGTGTGTGTGTGTGTGTGTGTGTGTGTGTGTGTGTGTGTGTGTGTGTGTGTGTGTGTGTGTGTGTAGTTGACCGCACTGGGTTGTAATGTGTGCATAATGGTTTCCACAGAACGACCCGAGGAGCACATTCACACAATCAGACCTTCCCACTGCACTGATGTGGCAACTTAAAGGACGGTTTCACCCAACTAGCAAAACAACATTTACTCTTAATTTCTGTGAATCTCCAGTGTATTGGATGAAGAGTGAAGCTGAGATCCCTTAAGATAAAAATAGTCATGTTTATACAAATCCCTACTTTGCCTGAAAGGGATTTACAGTCTGTACCAAGGATGAACAATTAAAAAATAATCTGGCCAAGTTCAACATTTGGATGCTGAAGGTGTTTGATTTTGTGTTTCAGTGTGGAGCTCCACTGTGCCGCCCTGACCCTGGCCTCTCAGCTGGTGGTTCAGCTGGTGAGCTCTGACCCACAGGTAAAGACTGATTAACCTGTAACGTTTAAAACATTTCAGGGCAGTGTTTCCCTGGCACAGGCAGTGTTTGCCTGGCACAGGCAGTGTTTCTCGAGCACAGGCAGTGTTTGCCTGGCACAGGCAGTGTTTCCCGAGCACAGGCAGTGTTTCCCTGGCACAGGCAAATCAAAAAAAGACAGTCGAGGGAACAGACCTTTTTCACAGTACACGCACTTTGACTTTAAAACACAGGTGCCACTAATAACACAGCTAATAACACTGAATTGCAATGATTTCTGAAACAGAGCTGTTATCACTGTTATTAGTTCCACCTGTGCTTCTGCTGCTGTGACAAGTCAAAATGTTTGCTATGAAAGAGGTCAATGAATCTGACAAAGAAACAAGATATTAACAAAATGCTAACAAGGTGAAGAACATTCATGTGAGCAAGATTTAAGTGACATGTAAGACAGATTGATTGATTTTTGACGGAGAAATTCTTGTAGTTTTGGCAAAATTAGCATTTTTTTTATCCGTATAGAAAATAATGAAAAACATGCAGTTGAAGTTTTTAATGATAATGTTATTTCAGTAAACTGGGCTCTTTTTGTGACTAGCTTGTTACTGGTCTGGAGGTATGAAATTTCTTTCAGGGCAGCCTCTTACTTGTTGATCCATGTGTAGGTTTGCATCTCTATTATCACTGTTGATTGTAGGTTTTCTATTTCAAAGATCAGTTTAACTGGTGAAATAAAAACCTTCAAGTAAACATCAAAGTCTAACAACCATCATGATGGTCGTGTAGTGGTCATAAGGATTAATAAAATCTGACTAAATGATTTATGGAGGTTTTTGTTTTACACATATAAAGAGTTTAATCTGATCCGATGAATAACAGTGGAACACAGATCATTGCGTTAAACTTCAATATCATTCTTTTATATATGATTTTGTGTAAATCTGCTATATTGTGATACAGCAATATAAAAATATGTTGCGATATTAATTTCTAGGGTGCAAGTGCAATGTCTGGCTTAGCTCAGTGGGGGGCACTGGTGTGCTCATGCTGCAGCGAGGAGCAGCCAGTGGAGATGAAGCTAATGGCCGCCAACGTGTTGGTCAACTGTGCTGACACCGTGCTGACCAGCCCTCATCTACCACTAGGTTAGTCTCAGTTATGGTAAAAACGTATTTACCTCTGGTGCGGTTAAGATACTTTGATGTGAACAGAAACATGTTCAAGTTAAATTTGTGTTGTTAAAGATAAAGTGAAAATCATTTTCTGAACAGTTTTGTGCATGAGTGCTGACTAAAGAATCTTTGTGTGTGTGTGTGTGTGTGTGTGTGTGTGTGTGTGTGTGTGTGTGTGTGTGTGTGTGTGTGGTTGTGTGTGTGGTTGTGTGTGTGGTTGTGTGGTTGTGTGTGTGTGTGTTTCTGTCTCAGGGCTGTCTACTACAGTTTCTCTGTGGGGGAGTCTGTTCACGTTGCTGCAGGATGAAGACCACGAAGTCCGAAATTCAGCCTCTGACTTCATCTCTAATGTACCAGCACCTCTGCTCAGTAAGGCTACACACACACACACACACACACACACACACACACACACTAACAAACAACTATGCATAACTATGCCCTTGCAGACTAACTAATATACCATACCTGCTTAACTCATAGTAACACACATGTTGTACACGTTTGCTCACTTGGGATTTTCATGCGCACTCACTCAGACACAAACAAATACCAAAGCAGTGTAAGACAGCAGTGTTAATGCATACCCACTGATATATCCACGCACACTAATATGTATAAACAGACGCACCCTAACATAAAAAAACACCACAAACACACACTGATGTTAAAACGGGTTGATGACATCATTTCATGCTATGGGTGGTGGAGCATTCCTGGAACGAAGGGCGCTAATTGTAGTTTGGCAGTGAGGGAGTGAAAAGTGTGTGTGTGTGTGTGTGTGTGTGTGTGTGTGTGTGTGTGTGTGTGGTTCCGTGTCATTGTCTCTGGAATGTCTGAGGTTGGTTTTCTGAATAATTATATTTTGCCCGGCCCTACCGAGTGAATTTGCTCACAAATACCCCAGGTGTACACACACACACACACATACACACACACACACACGCACGCCAATAACAGGTTTGTTCACCTGGAATTCTCCCCATTACACACACAGAGGACTGACAGCTGACATCTCTCAAGTGTCCCTCACAAACAGCCATGGTGCAACTTCCTGTCATCAAAACACTCACTTCCTCTATTTTCCCAGCTTTCCTCCAGGAACCACCCTTATTGTGTCTGTCACCACTGATGGTATCTCAAAACATAACACAAGATGGCAAAGCATCTCCTCAAAAGTCCCAGAAACTGGGGAGGGGGCAGGGGGGCACATTTTTATTGTAGTAACTGTCCAAGTCCAACTTTTCTTTTAATGGCAGAAGGTGTTTCGTGATGTGAAGGCCCAGGAAGTGCATTTAATATTCCTTAAATGTTTTCATACCAGGATTTTATCCAAAAGAGTGTGTGTGTGTGTGTGTGTGTGTGTGTGTGGGTGTGTGTGTGTGTGTGGGTGTGGGTGTGGGTGTGTGTGTGGGGGTGGGTGTGTTCTATATGTGTTTATGTACATACGTTCAGTCAGGTTCAGATAAGCTGTCAGCTGCAAATCAGATATGAGCTCAACAACATGACCAAGATGGAGAGGTTTTCTCTACAACAGGAAGAGAACACAATAGGCATAATTACAGACTGGGTGTCTTTGTGTGTGTGTCTATGTATGTATGTGTGTGTGTGTGTGTGTAAAAAAGAGTGTGCTACCCTCCTTTGTCCATCGATATTCACTTCTCATTTGGAGATTCCAGTTTTTCTGTGTGTGTGTGTACGTGTGTGTGTGCGTGTGTGCGTGTGTGTGGGAGGCAGAGAGTGTGTTACTTACCGTAAACCGTCCTACATTTCCTCCTGGACACACGTCTCCACTGTGGGAAACGAGCTTGAGTGTTTGTCTCATTTCTTTTGTGTGACCTTTCACTCTCTGAGCCAAGCCACTCAAAACCTACTCTCGCCTCCAAAACGACCATGAAAATTGCACTGAATTCTTGGTTTATTTTAACACATGTCGTACACACTGCAGGAATGTGCGCACAACACAGAAAGGAGAAATGAGGCGGTAAATTGGTGATCTTGTATCAAATGAATGAGTGACTTGGCCAGAAAAGTTGAGTTCCTCATGTAAATGAAAAACAACAGAAAAACCCAAGAGAAATCAAATTCCACTGACTATAAAAAAATAAATAAAACCAAAACCTTCAATTGGAAAAATATGTCATCTTTCTACTTTTAAAGCTCAAGCTCAAGTGATGTTCTAAACTTAAATACACAACAGTGAGCCTGGAGGACATTTTTTGCTAAATTTAATGAAGTCATCCTGTCTTCAAGAACGCACTCACTGCTGTCTCCAGGAGAGTATTTCTAAGTGTGTGAGTGTGTGTCAGTGTGTTAATGTGTCTTGGAGTGGATGTTTGTGTGTTTGTATTTGTGAGTCCACTTTAATCTGTGTTTAATGCGTGTATGTTTGTCTGAATGTGCAGCAGGTCTTATTGGTCACACCGGCTTAGCAAAATGAGTCTGAGCATCTTCCAAATGTTTGGGTCTAGAGGTTTGGTGACACAGTGACCGGGCCTTCAGTCCACCTCCACACTGAGATGGATACATTCACGGCAGACATGTTGTCTTGTCATATATAGGAAAAGCACGCCTCTTACTGAGAACATTAATGATGACTCCGTTGTGTTCAAGTGACCCAGTGGCAGTGTGGCGGCGTGCACAATGCCACAACCCTGAGACTGCAGCTATTGATTGGATTAGTAACACCTATGGTCTATTCACACTGAAAGGCCACAAACAAGAGATAATCTGCTCCTCTTCCTCCTCTTTTGTTCAGCATTTTGGGAAATGCACTTACTCACTTTCCATCTGAGTCAGAGAGAAGGATCAAGTTGCTGTTAGGTGTGTTTTGAACTGTGTAGGGAGCCGGGCTGCTGCTTATTTTTGTTTCTTCACTATGGCTGAATTTAGATACGGATTTCATGTCAAATTTGATGTGATTTAGAGATGTCAGGAACTTTGAGTGTGTGAGTTCTTGCCCACTATTGCAGACACCTGGTGTTGGGATGCCTGTGGCTCGGTGACCTGCATAATATCTGTGGTCAGCAGGGTTACCCCCCCCCCCCCCTTGGTGTCAGAGTGCCAAGGAGATAGAAATGGAGTCATACAGTATGCTGTTCCACACCACAGATATACAGAGCAATGCTGTGCTGGTGGGAAAAACAACATTACTATGTGTTTGTGCGTATGTATGCGTGCAGGTCACTGTGAATGTGTGTTTGTTTGTGTGTATCTTTCCCATTCTCTTCAAGCAAGCCAGCCAGTCTGCTGGGGGGGGGGGTGTTTGTGTGTGTGTGTTTTATGACCTGCCGTTGTGGAGTCAAGTATCTGAGGTGTGAGCTGCTTCAGATGGAGGCGACGACTCCTGGCCCTTTGATATGGAGGACAGCCGTAGATGTGAGAACAGAGACGAGTTCTGCGACAAACACACACACAGACTCAAACAAACACACAAAAGGACAAAATGCAAAACAATCAGCCCCTTTTAGAAAGAAAAAATTTAAATCTAAAATGTCATTTGAATATTTAAACTCACTGTTTTGTTGGTGATTACATTGTATATGTTGCTGGACAGTATAGATGTAGACATATTGACTGTATGGTATATGTACCCAGTTTATCTTATTACCAATTAAAAGAATAGTTTGATATTTTGGGATTTTGCCTTGTAGCTTTCTTTCCACTTCAAGCCTGGCTTCGTCCAGTGTTTTCAATCTTCTCATCTAATGATCAGCAAGACAGTAAATAAGCATGCTCCCAAAAATGTTAAATTATTCCTTTAAAAAATGTTGACGAGAGCTCTGCAATCAGTTTATTGAGCATTCAGTGGGTTTTTGGTTATTTGGTGTCACTGGTAAAACATTAAATAACAGATCATCTTTCATCATTACACAAGAGTAGGACTGACCTTGCCTTTAATAAAGTGTGTGAACGCTTTGCAAATGTCTTGTTTCATTTCAACAGTGAAACAAGACACTCTGTCAGATGTGTTCTTATATTTTAGACCAGTTATAATACAGATAAACCTGCTAAATGCACGTGGGAGAGAAATTTGTGCAGATTCACATCAGGTTACTGAAGCTTCTTCTTCCCAAAGCTGTGAACCACAGTGGAGCCATTGTCCTGGACAGGAAGAGCAAATCTAATTTAACACCCCCACACCCCCTCCATCCCCCACCAGCATCACCACCACCACCCAAATACCTCCAGTCTAATTGGGTCTGAAATCAAACTCCACTCACCCTCGCTGGACCTCCAGCACTGTGACAGACTCAGGGCAGGAACAGAGGGATCACTTTATATATAGAGCACAGAGGGATTTGGATCGGACGACAGTGTATGAGAAGGCAGTGATTAGAAATCTGACTGGGGAGAGAAAAGGCAAGAGAAACAGAACCGCACAGTGATCCTTTCAGTACGTTCAATAAAAAGATGAACCAATATCAAATGTCCGGTATTAGGTTCCTCGCTATCGCTCTCTGACAGTTCAATTTATATGAACATGTCTGTATGCTAAATATGAAGCTACAGACAGCAGTTGGTTAGCATAGCTTAGCACAAAGAGTATAAACAGGGGGAAACGGCAAGCCTTCAGATATTTTGATAAGTCCATTTCATAATACAGCCTCAGAAGATCAGAAAATATATTAACATTAATGTATTGTTCTTTGTGCAGCACATTGATTTGCTCATCATTCCTTGCCTCCTCGGGATGCACAGGGTGCGCTGTGAGAGCATGGTGGGTTCACTGGTCAGTCACAATATGTAATAAACTCACCACAATTATAAAAGCAATGCACCATGAATAACTAAGAGACAAGATACTGTTTTTTCTGCCTTTAAATTAGCAGAAGTGGATGTTGACATGCCCCAAATGCACTCGTGCTTTAGACCATGTGCTTTGGACAGTTGAAATGGAGCCCAAAGTGTTAACTATCTTAAGAAATGCTGGTAGGTGGATTTAAATACCTTCTGACAGAGCCAGGCTAGCTGTTTAGTTTCCAGTCTTTGTGCCAAGCTAAGCTAACGGGCTGCTAGCAGTAACACCACATTTACCATACAGGTGTGAGAGTAGTATCGAACTTCTCACATGACTTTCCACTAGAAAGCATATTTCCCAAAATGCTGGACTATTTCTTTAAATGATGCAAACTTTCCATGAATTAATAAATATTGAATTGTCCTTCTGCCTGTTTTACCCTCCGTTCTGAAGTAGTGTTGAACTCTCTTTTGAAGTGCAGCAGTGGACTCACAAACTCTGCTGACGTGCCCATATTTTCCAGGTCGTTCTCAGTGAACCATTATCAGCCCGCTCTTCTGGAGTAACCTACTTTGCTTACTGTAAAGCCAACAAACGCACACAGAATGAGCCATTCATGTGTCCTTTCCCCCGGTTTATTCATTTACAGTGGATAACGCAGCTGAATGGACGTGAATAACCTGACAGAGCTGAAGGACACTCATTAAACAGACCTCGTCCTATTTTAGCACAATACTCACTCATCCATTAAAGCTGGGTTTGTTAGTTTATGATGCATGAATGAGACTTTGTAAAAGAATCACATGTCACTCATTTGAGTAGAAATGTACAAAATACATAGAAACAGGAGAGTTACTCAACATTCGATTTGCAGCTCTAACTTTTACTTTTGGAATAAATAAAGCTGTTATTTCACTCTCCAGTGAAAACACACAAACAGAGATGATGTTCTCGCTGCGTTCACCTTCTTTGACTCAAGCAGTGTGGGGAATGAGATTTTAATGATTTGGTGGTTAGTGTGAAATGAAGTCACATGTCTGCAGTAATGACTTCTGTCTGCAGGCTTTTTGCTGAAGAAGTGTGTGTACAGTGTGTTCTCTGGCTACTCGACTGAGATGTGTTTTGAAGATAAAATAGGAATGCGCAGTATCTCTGCAGCAGCTATTTCACAATCTAACTGTGTCAGACTGAGGCTGCCTCATTGTGCATCCTCTGTTATTGTGAAACAGGTGTAATCAGACTTACATCTGATAGTAGTTTTAGGTCATTTGAATGTTCAGTCTAACCTTTGTGGAGAATCAGTAAAGTTTGCTTCATCAGGATGGGTCAGAAAACATAGGAATATCATAGAAGTAGAACAAAGAGATTTCATTCATGTTCTTGTTTTTGATTTCAGTCATACTCCATTTTCAGACATGTACCTCATTACATAATGGCTGAATAAGCCTGAGTCACTTTTACCTCATAGTAATGATGACAATATTACCAGGTCAGGCCAAATGATGCATTAAAAAAAACTTGTACAACCACAGTCAGAACCAGACCAGCTGTCGTCCTCCTTTTAAGTCCCAACTAACTATCGCATTATACAAAAAGTTGTTTGTGTTATTTAGCCTACCTGCACTGATATAAATCAGGGAGACAAAATACTGCAGGTCTGTTTCATTATACTTCATTAGTTTCAGCTACTTTACTATCCAATAAGTGATGGCATTCATGAGATTGTCATTCATTAATGATTCAATGGCAAAAAAAAAAAAACTTTTTATATTCATCTGTGATGCAGTGAGAGAACAGAAAACTCCTCTTCTTTAATATTATAACTTTCAGCTCTGCACTGTTGTTCAGCAGCGCTGTCGCTTCCTCTCCAACACCAGCTGCCAAATATGCGAGCATGTTGTCTCACTTTAAATGTCCTGTCATGTCTGCTGTAAGGAACATTTACACAACGGACACCTATATCTGCATGACAAAAGGACATTACTTTCAAAAAGGCTCTCCACCCACATGAAGTTGAGTCCTGAGGAAGTTCAGCCTGTGAAAACAGTCGAATCAGTCAGAACGTTCCAAAGTTTAAAAATACAACCCTGGTGATGTCTGGGGTGTTGAAATAAAGAAGCTATTGAGAAAAGGGCTGTGAACTCAAACCACCAGAGCTCATGCAACGTCATCAATTATTTGTAAATCATCTTTCATCTGTGTCTCGACTGAAGGAACTTTAGGTGACGGCGGTGTTTTCTTGATAGAGAGAGACAGGAGACTGTGTCGGCTCCCTGTTGAGGCAGTCTTTGACTTGTATGTGATCTTTTGACTGAGCCAGCCACACACTGGGCTCTATGATAAATGCTGCTACAATAAGATCAAACTACATGTACCAGCATATTCCCAGACCATTATTTTTATGTTAACACTCACTATTCACCTAGTTTTGTACTGTTATTGTCATGTAAATGTTTCCATGTGATGATGATGTTGTTGTTGCTCTTGGCCTCCAGAGGAAGTCAGGGCTGTGAAGTGTTTCTTTCACACCTCTCTCTATATTTCACACCTGTGCTTCCTGGCGTTTCCACTGCAGCATCTGTAGCCTACGCTGTGTGTATCAAGTGTGAGAAAGAGAGTGTTTCTGTGAGCTTGAGCGAAGATGTTGTGGGTGTTTTCTGATGATTGGGTGAAAATCTTGTCTTTGTCTTGTCTTTGTCAACCTTCAGTTATTTTGCAACTAAGAGTTCTTGTTTTCATTTGGCAACAAGTCACTTTTGATCTTAATAAGATAATTTTTCAGAAACCCCAATGCTCAGTTTACCACCTCATCTGATTACAGATTAAATAGGATGGGGCAGGTGTAGCTGAAGGACTTGTGTGGTGGTCCGGTGGCAGTTTATAGCAGCCTGGGTGTAGTCAGTTAAGGTGGGTGGGAAGGGGGCTCTTAAACCAAATCCCGTAGATGTGGGTGGCTGACCAGAGGAATGCACTCCCACTAGAGTGGATATGATGACACCAGGGAGTGGAGGAGTGGAGGGCAGGAAGTTTTTGGGATTTCGCTCATTTCACTGTCCTGACAGCCCCCCTGAAAGCCCCCACCCAAACATCCACCCCTGACAGACAGACAGACAGACAGACAGACAGACAGACAGACAGACAGACAGACAGACAGACAAGACTAAAGTATGAAAAAGAAAAATATATAAATAAGAAAAAATGGAGGCTAAAGTTAGACCTATAGCTAAACTGTGTGCAATGGTGGTAATATACTATACTGAATAAAGAGATGCATATATATAGAGCAAACGTTTAGATTAATCTGATACTCAGATCCAGGGGAGCAGTCAGTCAGAGGAGTCTCCTCTCCTGTCAAAGAGGAGAATCATTGTACAGAGTGATGGCAGCCTGCAGGAATAACTTCCTGTAGCCAAGCCTTTTGTCACAGTGGAAGAAGCTCAAAGAGTCTGTTGCTGTAGGTTGTGGACGGGATGCAATGATGCTCAACAGTTAGTGCAACATCCACCTCTCCACAACCAGCTCCAGAGAAGACCCCAGCACAGAGCCGGCCTTCCTGATCACTTTGTTCAGGTTGTTGGAGTCATTGGTTCTGATGCTGCTGCCCCCAGCAGACCACAGCAGGAACATTGTACTGGCCACTACAGACTGGTAAAAGTTCTGCAACATCTTGCTGCAAACATTAAAGGCCCTTTAGATTATCATCCCCCTCCTCCCCCTCCTCAATGGGACATCTGACACCCCCCCAGCTGCATAGGCTCAGTAAGGATTTACTGAACAGCGAAGTCAGCCTCTTCACTCACTCTTAATTCAACTCAGTGACTTTAATGACACGACTGTTGATCAGACACCATGTGGCTGCAGCAGTGCGCCAAATGTGAATGTTCAGAAACCAGAAGTCAGAACCAGTTTAATGTAATTTAAGTTAATGCAATCAACATGTTTTCATTAATAAACATGAACACACACCATATTCCTGTTTACACTAAAAACTAATCTGAAGGAACAGACTACTAAACTACAGTAGATGAGCTTTACTATATAGAATGAGATAAGCTAGGTTGAAACAAGGAAGGAAATGAATTGACACTATAAAAAGATCGGATTACTTTTCTCTTTTTGTGAGCATTTCAACCCTTGTTTTAAAGATTGTGAGCATGCTGCCATGTTAGCATTAGCATTTAGCTGTGCCTAGAAGTACAGCGTCAAAGAGCTGCTAGCACGGCTGCACACTTGTCTTTCTGTAAAAAAAAAAAAAAAAACCTGCTGTGGATTAGCATTGTTGTATTGAACTAGGACACAGCTGATAGTTACAGCCCATGTCTGTAACTAGTTGATTTGGCTGTTTGGATTTTGTGTCCACCTCTGAAGTAGAAGTGTTACAGTTTAGAAGTCCTCTTTGGGAATTGGGCAGGTTTCATTTCACCATGTACAGTTCCTCAAGAAAGGTGATAATGTGCCTGGTGAAGGGCTCGTTATGGTTCGAGCAGATTTACATATAAAAACTCAGTTGCCACGGTTTCTAACAAGGCAACCAAAGTTAAAAAAAAAAAAAAACTCTTCAGAAGCTGAGAATGGTACAACTGTTATACTGTTTCCACAAGTGGCACAAGGTTAAGTTTTTCCCTCACACTCCTGCCCTGCCCTGTTCAAATGAGTGGCATTGGATGCCAACTGCACAACACACACACATACACACACACACACACACACTCACACACACATACCCAGCCTCACCCCATCCTACTCGAACCCATTCATTCACCAACTGGCGCTGATATCATCATTTACAAAGACAAGATTGTGCAACATAAACTCATGCAGTCTTTCATCACAAACAATAACTACAAAGGACAACACTCATACCACCACACACACACACACACACACACACACACACATACTCACGCTCACGCTCACACACACACCAGTAACAGTGTGAAAGACAATCCCCTTGAGAAACAGAGTACTTTGCGCCAAAAGCTCGAGGAGGGAAATCGTGTTAAGCGACGTGTGAAACCTCCGTAGAAAAGGAGATAAACTGAATGCAGCTAAAATTTCCTACTATAAGGGGGGGGTCTGTAAAGGCTTGGGCAGGGCCGTCCCAGAGAGAGGCGGCTTCTTGGTAAAGAAAGGAATTTGTCACTCAAGCTCCTAAACTCTTAAATCTCCTCTAATACAGTACAATCAACAGCCTCTAATGTTCACAGAGCAGGTTTCTCTCTCCGCACAGACTTGAGGCTCTGCTCTGATTTTACGCCTCCTCTCTGAAGAGGAAAAACAATCTGGGTTCCCAACACTGTGTGTGTGTGTGTGTGTGTGTGTGTGTGTGTGTGTGTGTGTGTGTGTGTGTGTGTGTGTGTGTGTGTGTGTGTGTGTGTGTGTGTGTGTGTGTGTGTGTGTTATACTGTATGTGTGCTGATGGGGGTCTATATACCTCCACCCTCCCTCCCTCCTCTCTTCCCATAGTGGTAGTGTTTTGGCTAGTGGCTCTAAAAAGTCTTTTGAAGTTTCTGGTGTTATCTGGGTGTCAGCTGTGGTGAGGATAGTCAAGGTGGGAGAACAACACAGTCTCTCACACACACGCACACACACAACCTCTGTGTCAGATAGACAACTGGAGATGGTAAATGAAGTCGAACATTATGTTTTCCCTCTGTTTGAAGTGTGTGTCATTGCACTCACACTTCCTCCACTGTTTTATACAACACCAACTCAGTGAGAGCAGGGGCTCATAACAGGCCTGCCTCTGAATGTCCTGTGTGTGTGTGTGTGTGTGTGTGCGTGCGTGCGTGCGTGTGCATGCGCATGCGTGCGTGCAAGGTTCATTGCGTGCACGTGTTTGCTCTTACTGTGTGTGCACGCGGACATTGGTGCAACGTGCAGAATATTTTTGAATCCACTCATACACACCCTGATGGTGGTTGGTTCTATGAGTTATAGTTTTGTTTCCCAGAAGGCCGTCCGTGCCCAGAGAAGACACACATGCGCACAAATTCACACTAAGTTTGGAACATAATGTCAGCTCTACATCATTCAAACGACGCTACCCCACAAACACCAACGGTTACATAAAACAAGGTTGTTGAGCGAGAGATCAGTTGAAGGCAGAAAATGTGTTTTCAGTAATCAGGTTTCTCCCCATGTTTGTGAACCAGACCTGATGTATGTATTTCATATTTGATAATGCTCCTGTTTTTGGATTTGCATTGGAGTGACATGCACACACACATTTTTTCCTTAGAGGGCAAATCCGTCTGAATTTTACAAATAGTGCACTGTTCGGCTGTGGAAACGGACTTATTTAGAATTATTTATTTCAGTGTGAGTTTTAGTCAGACTTTGAATTTAATTATTTTGGATACCGGGACACACCACTAAGAGTAATGGTTTTTCCTTTCCGCATCGAACGATACCCCGTGGGCTGGGACTGTGTCATTAACATGCAGTGTTGTAGGAACCCATTGAGGGACCTGTGGACAGTGCACATGGCCGTGGTAACCACCTTCCTCTAATCCCTTATCCTGACTGAGGAAACCAGGTCTCTCCTTTACATCATTTGTGGTTTTTAAGAACTCTCCTGCTGACAGTCGACAAAAACCTGAAGAGTGACGTTTCTCCCTCTTTTAAGCCTTTGAAAGCGATTGTTAACTAAGCCATGTTTAGACATAACTCCACTATTTTAGTTAATTACTTAACCAAGAACCAAAATTCTCATTCTGTAAGTGATGAATACCAGCTAACTAGGTAACTGTCATGTCACTTAGCTTACAGACAGAACAAACATTAGCTTGCTAATATATGATCCATTTAGATTGTAAAAAGGTGATAAAGGAAACAATAATAATAATAATAATTTTAAAATAACATTAGACTAAATGGCCAAATAATATCAGTTACATTAGCATAACATACTATCCACTCAGTATAAAGTGTATTATTACTATCATCTCTGAAACATGTATTTTTCCATGTATGCATCTATAAATAAAACAAAGTCATGTCTATATTTACAAATATATCACAGTGCCACAGAGCAAACTAGCATCCAATACACTCCTTACCAAAGTCTTTACTTGCCAAAGCATTTCTTAGGTTTTAATGGTACAACCCAGTTTAGTAACACTCTAGGAAGGACGTTACACACAAAGTCAGTAATGGATTCACAGATAATAAAAAGTCTTGCACTCTGCATCTTCCTGTCGAAAAACTATAGTCTTGGCTTTTGAAATTTACAGTTTTGCAAGTTTTTCTTCCTCAGTTGTGTCTCTGATCTCTTACTTCATTATGAGCTTGAGCGTAACCTTTGATCCCAGGGAAAATGTCCTCTTGTCATTGTAAAGATGAACTTTAGATTAAAGGTGAAACAACCCAAGTTCATCCACAGCTCAGTGGACACACTCACCTGATGACGTGGCACTGCAGCAGAAGCTGTGTGGATTGAGTATGGATGGGAGAACTTGACAGAATCACAGTTTGTGATTCGTACACAGTTGATTTATGATCTTTCAACCTGCTTGTTTTTTGTTTTTTTGTTCATTCATATTCTTGTTGTTTTCAGTTTGGCTTGCTGTGTGTCTGTAATCTAATTTTGTATGTCTTAAATGTAAAACAAAAAGCTGACAGACTCTGTATAATCATTTTTCTCTCGTCCGTCCTCAGATGAGGCCGGCGTTTCCGTGTGTCCTACAGTTGCCATGGAGTGGGGCGCCGGGCTGCTGTGTCGGCTGTTTGAGCTGTGGGGGCAGGTTCCTGCAGGTGTCCTCGCTCTGACGCAGTGGCTGCTGGGAGACGCTGACGGAAATGATGAGGTGGTATCAGACGAACCTTCCAGTCTGGTGAGTATCTGTTATGTAAGTTTGTCACATAGCAGCAGTTGTTGTTGTTTTGGCAAAAAAAAAAAAGGTTCATATAAACTTACTTTACACTACTCTCCCAGTAACGTAGTGAAGTTAGAAACTGGCTGGTGAACATAGTGAAACATTTAGCCGTGCAGTGAGTTAGTGAAAGCAGCTGAAAGGAGAGTGAATATTGGACTTAAATTTGTCAGGTGACCAGAAACATGACAATGAAAATGTGTATGTTTACAACTTGTTCCACCGCCCCAAGTGGCCAAAGAAAACAAAAATAACACCGCTTGAAATGAAAATTTTTGCTCTTGACCAGGATGAGGACGACTTCCTGTTTGAGAAGGGGGATCTGAACCTGTGGGCCGAGCCTGTCCAGTGGGTGAAGCTGCTTCACAGAAACCTCAGCTCCCTCATCACGACCTTCAAGCAGACCCAGCACCCAGGAGCCACAAGCCTGGACCAAGCCCAGCTCCGCACACTGTCAATCCAGGCCCAGGCCAAGGCCCTCAGCTCCCAGCAGGCCCTGGAGTCCCTCCCTGCCCTGCCCCAGTTCTCCTGCACCGTGGAGCACGCCCGGCTGACGCTGCGGCACCAGAGAGCAGCACTGGCTCTGGATGTGCTGGAGAGACTGAGGTAGAGGAATTCCTAATATTTCTTTAGAGAGAGAAAGGTTTCAGATCAATGAACAACTTCAATGAACCAACACATGAGAGCACAGACTGGCTTTGTGGTCTTATTATTATGAAATCAAGGGAATGAAGGAAACAATAGGATTTTTTTTTTTTTTAAATCTGTAGTTGTCTCTTACTTTGTCTTACAAATGTTGCCCTCACTGTTTTAATTTTTATGATTGCTGTTCCTTGATGTCTTTTTTAAATAAATATAATCTCTCAAATTACATTTTTGATTCTCCTATTTCTCCATAAGGAAAGGCAAGCCGAACGTGTCACTTTTTAATGTTAATAATTCTGAAAAGAGGCAGGAGAGAGAAGAAAGAGACAACCACAATATTAACATTATATGAACACATGTGGGGAGGTCTGGCATTTGTGAAGCCATAACAATAATTCAGTCCGAGCTTGTGCTCAACAACACTTGACGCACTGTCCTCTTATCAGTGGGAATGTGTCACACGACAAATTTCAACAGTGTCAGCATTGAGTAAACAGACTGCTCTGCTTCCTCCATGTCTACCAGGGATTTAAGGTTTGGAACAAAACAACTCGGAGCCCGAAGCTTCAAGCACTCACTTCAATGGTGTGATTGTGCAGCGAGCCAAGCTTTATAACCACGGCATGGGATTGTGAGAGCAAGTGTTTGCGCTGACACGTCACCAAAGTTGTATTTCAGTATACGCTTTTACCTCTACTGTATGTTTATACGAGGTGTTATTTTCCTGTGATATTTAATTTACTGCGGGATTCTTCCCATTGGACTGCGTTTTATGCTTCCCTCCAGTTTTTGCTGGTTATGTAATTAGGAGGACGGCACAATGGACTACTGTCCTCTGTGTGTGTAAAAATGTGTGTGTGGATTCATGCTGCTCGCTCATACAGCTGGACCCTTCTCTCTCCCTGGTAGCCATGTTCCCTGTTACAGTAAAACTGACGTAATGTTTTGGAACAGCTCGACATCCCCCAATAAAAACAGAGCCGCGTGATGGGAGAGCGGTTTCTGTGGACGAGGACATGTTCAAGGGATTTCTCAGGAGCCTCGCTGTGTCTGTCCTTCGCATTAAACTATTTATCACAACTTGCAAAGCGCAAATAGTCCTAGGGCAGCCCTCTGCCTAATTTTAGGGTTGGTAGTAGTAGATTCCAAGCTCTTATGTCACTTGTTTTTCGCCTGTTGCTATTTTCCCTTTTTTTTTTCAAACCTCTCTCCTTCCTTCTCCAACCAAACCATTCAGCACATCAGAGAATATTGAATCATGTCACAGAAAGAAAAATCATTTTTAAACCGCTCTTTCAATTACGATCCTATATGGAAAAGACTTAATGGTCACGAGTGTCGCAGAAACCTGCAATTTCTGGTGATATGTTGTCACACAAGGTTTTTACACCCTCAACACCAAAATATCAGGCTTTCGGAGCCCTGATATACAGTGCCCCGTGCTCTGCTGCCAACTCTGCAATCTTTCCACTGTGGTTTTTAAAACTTGACTTAACTCCAAGAGTAGAGTGGAGTAGTTTGACATTTTCATGTGAACATTTTGCCATCCTGGGAAGGTTACATCACGCCGAGACAGGGGCAGCTTATTGCAACCGCACTGCACTCTTTGACTTTACAAAGAAGGGACTGTGGCGGCGGGATGGCTTTGTTATTAGGGAAGAAAGGAGGAAGCAGGTTTTGCAGAAATAACCAGAGCACCCCTTCTCAAGGACTCTGCTCTCCATCTGATGTTGTGATCTGGCTGTGTGGAGAGAGAGAGTACAGAAAATACAAATTCACAATGTATGACATTATTACAGCCAGTTTGTGCTGAGTGTGCCTTTAAATCTTGCTCCAGCTCTGCTCAGCAGATGGCGCCCCAGTCTTTTACACTCAATTCTCATGTTGCTCTCATGGGGGCAGTGTTGCGCTGCTGTACCACAGTAAAAACCACATTCCTGCAGTCTGGGCTCCTTCATTGGGGAAAAACAAGTTAGAGAGAGAAACTGAGAGTGCCTTAAAAAAAAGATTTAACCAAAGCAAATCCTCTTTGTGTTTATAAAGATTCTACATGTTGTGCTTTAAGAGCAACAGTTTTCTAATCTCAAGGTGAAGTCAACATTTCCAAGTTTAGTTTTGAGACAGTACAAAAGTAGGTCATGTGAGCACAGTAGGTATTAACTGTCTATTTTTCCATGTGTAGTAGACTGGAATAGGCTGCTGTTGCACTGTGGAAGTTGATTATGCAACCAGTGGAGTCTAAAAATTGTACTGCACTCTGCCTGGACTCCTCTCCGCTCATACTTGTGGTCTCACCCCATCCACAGGGAAAGAGAGGGAGGGAAAGACAGAGTTTCCTTCCATTACAAATACATGTGTCAGCTTCCAAGTGTGGTGGTCCAGAGGCTAGTGGGGTGGCCCCTTGTTGCTGGAAGGTTCAAACTTCTGGACCTGGCTCCATGAACAAGGGTGTTTGAGGAACCATTTCTCTTTTATTTAAATTCAGTGAAGAAGCTTTTGAGCAAGGCACCCAGCCCCCCCCCCCCCCCCCCCCCAGCTTCTGAAGAGGACCCAAGTGTGAATGTCTATGGTTAATTGGCTGGAGAACAGCTTGCAGACATAGTAGACTTCCCTTGATGGTTCTACATTCTTTCACAGCGAGAGACAGCCCAGAAAGCAAAACCAACTTCCACAAAATTGGTTGTGTGATTAAAAGAGAGAAAAAAAAACTTTGAGGGGTGTGTGGAGGATAAGAGGGGAGGGGAGGGGGGGTTGCTGGGGTTGGATTTCAAGGCGTGGTGTTAAAGAATAGGCGGCCAACCGGTGAATGGGGAGGAGGCGGCTCCTAGCAAAAGTTTGTACCAACTTCAGTTCGCCCCTCCCTGGCCACCGCCAAGCATTTATATTGACGCGGAAAGGCGAGAGCGCACCGCGAAGCACTCTGGCTCAGCGCTTCTGAGGGGACGAAATAAAAAAAACCACCTACAACTCAACAGTACTAACCTTATCCCCTCTTCATTCCTTCTTCTACGGACTTAAAACTGCACATAAACTTTTAAAAGAAACTTTTCAAAACTTTTCCACAACCAAAACCAGTCGTGGCACAAACTACCGCTCGTCGCATTCAAGGATCCTGGTCGGTCCTCCATGAAAGAGGGAGCGCGACAGCAAATTTGGGGAAAAGAGATGTCTGCGACCGTCTTGTCTGCTTTCTACGACATGGAGATGCTTTACAAGGTAAAAACACAAATGTGACAACAAACGGAGTTTTTTTTCCTTTTTGCATTCAGGCTGAAACACTCGAGCTGTAGCTGGATTAGCATGCTCCAACTTTGAGTAGAGTTAGCATGTGTTCAGCTGCAACAAGTTGTGGCGTTGCAGGCAAACAGAGTTTTCCTAAACATGCCATGTGCTCAAAATGGTCATACAATTTGTTGAAGTGCATTGCTAACTCGTGTCTTTTCCTTCCAGCAGCAAGATAAAATGAACATGAACGCCCTCCACATAAACAGCATGCTGGACAAGAAAGCGGTGGGGGCTCCGGTCACGACTCCGGGCTCCGGCGGCTCCTTCACGCCGGGATTTTTCCGCAGAAATTCAACCAGCAACGTGGAAGCGATGAACAACGGCAACAAATACTCGATGGGCTCCTACAGCAGCCTGAAAGAGAACACGCCGAGCAGCAACAGCAGCGCCACGGCCCTCATGAACAAGGAGAACAAGTTCCGCGACCGAGCTTACAGCGAGAACGGAGACCGGGGCGTGCTGCAGCAGAAGCCCGGCTCTCAGATTAACTCCACCCGCTACAAGACCGAGCTGTGCCGGCCCTTCGAGGAGAACGGGTCGTGCAAGTACGGGGAGAAATGTCAGTTCGCTCACGGCTACCACGAGTTGAGGAGCTTGTCCCGCCACCCTAAATACAAAACTGAGCCGTGCCGCACCTTCCACACCATCGGTTTCTGCCCATACGGTCCCCGGTGTCACTTTATCCACAACGCCGACGAGCGCCGGCCCGCTCCGGTCGCCAACGCTAACGTGCAGGCAGGGGAGCCCAGGTCGGCTCGCGAGCTGTGCAGCTACGGCCAGAGGGAGGTCCTGCCGCCGCAGCAGCTCGGCTACACCCAGAGGGACAGACCAAAGCTTCACCACAGCCTCAGCTTCTCCGGCTTCTCCACCCACCATGGTCTGGAGTCTCCCCTGCTCGACAGCCCCACGTCCCGAACACCACCGCCACCCACCAGCGCCTCCTCCTGCACCTCCGCCTCCAGCTTCTACGAGGAAGTGCTGTCTCCCAACTCCGTGTCCTGCATCAACAGTGCCTTCTCTTTCCCCGGACAGGACTTAAAAGCCTTACTGGCCCCCTTGGCTGTGCACAACCCCAGCGGGTACGCTAACAACCACTCCACCGGTGCCTACTACGGGAACATGCAGAGCAGCGTGTGCCCTCCCTCCCCTCCGAACTACAACATGAGCCACTTGCAGGCGCTGCGCCGCCTCAGCGAGTCGCCGGTGTTCGAGCCTCCTCCCAGCCCGCCAGACTCGCTCTCTGACCGGGAGAGCTATGCGAGCGGGTCCCTCAGCTCTTCCGGGAGCCTCAGCGGCTCCGAGTCGCCGAGTCTGGACGCTGGAAGGCGTTTGCCAATCTTCAGCAGGCTGTCGATTTCAGATGACTAATGTTTTGTTTTCAAACGGATTTATGGACGGGTCAGACTTGGGGGTTGAGAAGTCAGGGGTTGTCAGTGAGTGAGGTAGACTGTCCTTCAAGCAGAGGATCCAGGTTAAGTCCCCTCACCCCTAGCCTCCTTCACCCCACTTCAGCAGCATCCATCCTGCTGACGTGCCCTTGAGCAAGACATTGAATCCCTACTAGCTCCAGGGGTGCTGACCCTGCTCTGACCTCCCTGGAGGGGGGCAAGAGAAGAGAATTTCACCCACAGGGATCAATAAAGCTTCAAACAGTTTAAGTGTCCTTGACCTGGCATTAGTTTAGTTTTTTTTCTGTATGTAATATAGCTGTATTAAAACTTAGATAGCAAACAGAAGGCATTCCAACAGTGCCTTGCCCAAGGGCTCATGGCAGCCCGCTCTCCCTTTTGCTCTATCAGGCAAGCCACACTTTTCCTGGGATTAGATGTGTGTGTAACATGACTTGACAAGAAGAAGAGACTGTAAGCGGTTTCAGATTTCCTCCCATCCTGCCAAGAATATGCCTTGACTCAAAGTAACATTTTTTTTCTTTATCAAAGTGTGTTGTTTTTTTTTTCTTTCCTCTCTGAAAGCTTCAGCTTCCATTCCAGATCTGTCTCCTCCCAGCGCCACCCAGTGGTTCGTTTGGTTAGTCTAGTTTGTTGCTTGGTTAAAAAGCACTCTTGAGTTGGGTTTGTTTGGGGAAATCACTGCTGATGGTTGAATATATATTTTTTTAGCTGTTTTTGAGTGATTTACATAGCAGTGCATAACTGGCTATGGACTATTTAACTTATTTATTATCTTGTGAAAAAGTATAGGCTACATTGGTAATTTGTGTCCATACTGTATTTATCAAGTATGATGAAGCAATAGATCTATATTCTTTTATGTTTAAATTATGATCGCCATTATTAATCTGCATAAAGTGGAGTGTATGTTCTTTTCACAGTAATATATATATTTTGTTTTTTTTTTCTCCTTTTTTGTAACTTCACTTGGTTATTTTTATTGTAAATGAGTAAAAAAAATCTTAATTTAAGAGAACGTATGTGATATTTATTTCATTAATTTTGTTTCCTTGTTTACGTTTATTAAAAAAAAAAGTTTGCGTGATTGCTGTTTGCTCCTGAGGTTGTGTGTCAGTGCTGTAGAAGGCTTTTTTTTTTTCTCGAGGATCCCTATTTAGATGTTTCTGTAGAATGTATAAACAATGTGGTTGTACAGACCGTCCAAACCTTACTTCTTTTGTTGATCTAGATCAGACTTCAGTGACAAAGAACCCAAGTCAATAAATTAACCAAAAAGTATTTTGTTTTCTTTCTGTTTGCACGAGGTCACACTGTGATTCCAGCCACGTGCTAAAGAATGTAGCAATCCCTTGTGCCCCAGTATTATTGTGTAGTGCCTAAGGGGTTCACCATCTTGACATGCCTTAAAATTAACCAAATAAAGTATTTTTCCTACATGGCATCTTTTTATACACAGGTTGAATTGAATGTAGTGTTGGATTCTGAAACTTTTTTTTTTTTTTTTTTTTTAAAGGTTGTTACCACTCAGACACTCTGATAAACAACCGTAACTTTTCTCAAAATCCCCATTCCTCTTATTTTGATTTCCTTTTGCTCTGTTTTTCTTTTTTTGATATTGAAATCTAGTCTGAGTCTTGAGAGTTTGCTGGAGAGGGAAGTGGATGAACACGTTTGGTTTGTACATAGTAGGTACAGGGGGATGCGCACTATGTACTTTTGACTACTTTATCAGAAGTAAAGCTTTTTGAATGTAACAAAAACGGACAAAAAGACAACGAGAGTTGTAATATTTTTTTGGGGAGTCAGTTCACTACAAATTGAGTGTGAGACTGTTAACTTTGTACTGTACATTTTTTGTAGTTCTCCCAATAAAAATCATTTTGAAAAAGTTTCAGATTTCTCAGGCTGTGATTTCTTCCGCATTTTCAGCACAAGGATTCAACAGGTGTGACTTCTAGATCACAAACGTGAGCTGATGACGTTCACGAGCGGGACAGCTCTGGTTCTCATGTTCCTCACATAAATACATCGGATGCGTCGGTGTGACTTTAGTCTTCCTCCAGTGGAAAAAGCCCGGAGACAGACAGGAAGGAGGGAGTGTGTCCTTGGTGGAGTGGAGCCCTAGCTGCCCTGTGACACTACTTGGCCTGGGACCCTCAGGGGGCCTTGTCCTCAGCATACAGTAAAAGCACTGACCAGTTAGTTTCCAGAGAAAGGCACAACCTGAATTCCTGTCTCCTCTCCAACGAAGGAACAACTGAACTGTAGGTGTGTTCTGTGACAGGAAAAATCTGATTCAGCAAACTCATTATGAACAACACCACCACGGAAACTGATAGCCCTAAATAAAAAGTATGTAATATTACATAATGTGTAATGTTCTGCTATAAACAGAGGGCGATGAGCGATACCTCTGCACCATCTGAGGAATGAAGTCTGGAATTTTAAAATGGAAAATGTGCAGCAGCACAGCGTGTTGCAGCCACCACAGCAAAGTCAGCTGAATTGTGTTGGTGGCTCAGGCTGTAAGTCTGTCTGGGTCTTTGCCATCACAATAAGATTTTAATCTTTTAATAAGTCGTGCATTATGATCCCATTTTCTGACATAATGTACGCTGGCACTCCGCAAATCTTCCCCGTCCCTGGAGAACAGCAACCCAAAGTCTATATGAAGATTAAGCACCAGTAGAAGTACTTTGAATATATTTATAGGGGAAATGTCTCTTTGATGGATCTACTCATAACGCATAGATATCTGGAAAAAGACAAGGTGACTCAACTGCTTTTTTGTAAGCCAAAAATGTTTGGAATCACAGGATAGCAGTGTATTTTATAAGCTTATGATCATGATATGATGACATGTTTTTATGGAAACTCTTAATCTGAAAAGTAAGTGTAGCTGTCAAATAAATGTAGAACAGTAAAAATACACTTTCCCCTGAAATGTAGAGGGGTAGAATTGTAAAGTAGCAGAAAAATGGAAATACTCAAGTAATACCTCAAAAGTCAACTGAAGTACAGAACTTGAGTGAATGTACTTTCCACCACTGAGGTGAAGAAATGGATGATAAACCTACAAATGGATTATTGCTCACAAGTGTGACAATTCAATGCGCTTCAGTCACATCTTAATGATCCCATATTGTTGCTTTACTCACTGGTCTTTCAAAAATAATCCATCAGGAACGTGCGAGTGTGAGTGATATTACCGTGCACTGAGGTCAGACAGGCTGAGATGGATGGATCAGTCTGGGAACTGAACACCAGCTATCAACCCATAACTGATTAACCCTGCAGCTGTAAATGTGTTTCTACTATCAGTCACTTGAGCAGGTAAAACAGGGACAGTGGTGAATTTTTCAACTCACCAAGCCTGTAGCAGGGCAAAAATACATCCTTCTCCTGCTCCGACTGGAGTGTCATATTCGGTCATGTCTAGACCAAATAACAGCTCAGTTTGTTATGGTGCCTCAGTTTCCAGGAGCCTTTCAAAGAAACACTCTTTTCTGCAGACTATTCTGCGAAGTTATCAGTGGTAGCAAAGGCATTAAGAAAATAAAGGGCCCAAAAGTCATGTGGTGCCTGGAGTTCACGCCAAGATAAGGCAGGATGATAAGGGCCCCGGCAAATATTTACTGTGTCCTCAGGATTTCATAATGAAGTGTTTATCAGAGCAGCGCCAAAGGGCTGCACAATGCACTAGGCCCCGCCAAGTAGGATCCATGTACCTGTGACTCAGTGTGTGTGTGTGTGTGTGTGTGTGTGTGTGTGTGTGTGTGTGTGTGTGGGAACATGAGTGTGTGTGGGACTCAATCAACAAAACCCACATGTAATGTTTAATTGAGTGTGCTAACGTTCATATATGTTATGTCTATAAAAGATTAACATTTTCTATATAAGGATGTATACGTAGTGGTGTTCGTGTGTGCGCACAGGGGTCTTGCTGGTTAATGGGGTCTGGAGCTCCTACAATGAAAGGAAACACTCTCTGACTTGTGATTAGGGCAGGAAGAGTCCCGCTTCCTGGCCACCACCCATTTCCACCTCTTCTTCGTCCTGCTGTTTTTCCTCCTCCTTCAGTTTCCCTTCTCCTCTGTAGTGGCGGCTTCTAGAAGTTACTATTTGTGTTGCTGCACTGGGAAGCTCGGCTCGTCCTGGTATTGTTTTGGCATGCTAAGCCCAGACCTGGGGTCAAGTAGTAACAGCACATACTTTTGAGACTTTGTTTCAGCCTACATGGGTGCCAGATGGGTGGCAGTTTGCCAAATGGAAAGCGGAGAGCAGAGGTTGTTCATCATCTTTGTATAAAAAAAAACAAAAAAAACCCAAATTAGAATCAGATAAGGCCTTAACCTTCCATTTGATCTGATTTTCCACCCAAGTTTGGTTCTTGTAAAAGTAGAAGATTACAGAGGTTTAAGAGAAATCTTCCTGTCTTTAATGAGCTATAATTGCAACTAATAATTAAAGTGAAAGTAAACAATTTCTCATTTTGACTAAAGGAGTCCCTTCTGTTTGCTTATCTGTGATTGCAAACTTTATGTAACACTATTCCGGTTTCACAATAAAAGAATATGTAGCATGAGTTTGTGTCTTTGTGCAGGAAACCAGCTTGAAACCCCACCCAACTGGCACGACTGCAAGATTCAATAGAACACGTATTCAATCAAAGTATTCAATTACAAAAATAGCAAACGGTCACTTAGAAGCCAATTTCTGTAATGTAATTACTGTGGTAATACTGTGGTATAAATACAAAGGTAGATAATATCTAAGTCCATTGTAAGGTAATAAAAAAAGCTGTAGCCAGCCAGTAGAGAGGAGCGGAGTAGAGGAGGCCTGTAACTTAAAGCATAGCCATGTTCCTTTTGAACTAATAAATAACATCTTCTTCCTGTTCCGCATGAAGTGATGAATCAATAAGCAAAGGAACACACCCTTTTTCAGTTCAATAACACGCAGGGGTTTTGCTGTTACAGCTTTGCTTGGTCTGGTCTTGCCAGGAGCTTATAGCAGCTAATGTTATCAAACTTTAGATATTGCATTCAGCTTGCTGTTTTAATGACTACTGTTGCACCACAGTTATCACGACACAAGTAAAAATTTTCACTGATTTTATCACAAAAGATAAAAAGGAAGTAAACACGTCTTACCTCACCAGGAAACATGTTTGTTGTTTTCAGCCTTGTGGTTACACTCCACTTGCTGTCAGTTAAGTCACCAAATGATAATGTATTTAAAGCTGCACCAATCAATATCTTATCTTATACCCTCAACAAACCAAATGACTACATGTAATGTGAAAGATGTCTCTTTTAGTCACAAAGCTACGGCCTGTAAATTCACTGCAGTACCAAGCAGCTGTTTTCAGAGAAGAATCCCTGTTAACCCGATAGCGCTGCACATGCTGCACCAAACAGCAGATGAAGTTAGCAACTAGCTGATGAGCATTTAGCAGCTAAAGAGCCAGATGTTTTACTCAGGAGTTGGTGTAGTTGACTAACAGCCCCAACAGGAGAGTGAATACTGCTAATGTTGCTCTGTGTCTGCTAAATGTGTAAATAGGGAACTGTTTTTCTAACAATATCACCATAAAAAAGTTTATTAGATGACGCTATGCTAAAATTGTGTTTCCAGGTTGTCGGCTGCCTCCTGAAATTGCCAAAAAGTCAATAAATGCAGGTTTAAAAACAACTGAATCAAGGAAAATCGGCACAGGTTCCATCATATCTTTTTAACTGTAATTCACAAGTAATCGTACCAGTGGTGTGGGAATTACCACTGGCTTGCAAGTGGAAAATGACAAAAACCTACCATATTGGGGTAGAATGCAGGATTTTGAGCCATGTAACACAACACTGTTTGTATACTGCTGCACTGCACAATATTTGGGTACATTTTGTACTTGTTATTAACCAACAAATACTGCTTTTGTGACTGGCACGAACAACAACAAACATGTCTGTTTGCCAAAACCTCATCCAGCGATGCAGTGGACAGTAAACTCAACACACTACTTTGCCTGATACAAACATTTCTGATGTAAATTCAATTTATACATGAGAAGTATCAAACTCTTTCGACAGTATGAAAATTTTACTTTTTTTTCATTATTCCTAGCCATTCACCTCACCATGACCACTACCGCCGTTTACATTGACTTTCAGCGCGCCACTGCCTCTTTTATTGTGAGAAACTAAAAACATAATCTTGACTTTATTTTCAGGAAGCAGCCTCCGGCCCCACGCTTAGCTGAAGTGACCTCCCCAGCTGCCACAAGGTAAGCCAAGGTAAGCCACAGTGCACAGATGCTGAATAAGGTTATGTTGTTTGCCCAGTGGATTTGAAGTCTGGGGATGGTCAGAGGTGATGGGGGAGGTGGAGAGGGTGGAGATGTGTGGGGTTGAGCAAGTTGGCTGAGGCCGGTCACGTTCGGCCCGGCGCTGCTTGGTCCGCCATGTTCCTCTCCCTTCAACGCCTGCCGAGTTGTAAATATTTACAGAGCATCTTGTGAGGGGCCTGAGTGTTTACCACCAATGCTTGTGGCTCTTCAGCGTGTGTGCCTGTGAGTGTGTATGAGCAATGCAGAAGAGATGCTTCTCTTGGTCCTCACACAGTGTAAACCCTCAGCTGTATGTGTGTGTCGGATGAGGTACTTCCCTTGGTCTCTCCACAGTTTACTAACACTGGCCCCTGGCTCTTGTTCAGGCCCTGACTCTGAGCTCAATGTATGAATCAACAGAGAGCGCCAACGAGAAGAGGGGCGGTTGCACCTCACTCTACCTTCTCTGACCCCTGCAAATGACAGAGAGAGAGAGATCGGAGAAGTGTTTGTTTACCTCGCCCCACCCTGTATATGAGGCTGTGGCGCTGACATCACGTCTTTGCGGGTGGAACATTCTCATAAAACATGTTTTCTTCACTCCTTTCCGAATGTAAATAATACAGACGGTGTAAATACTATAAGGACTCAGTCAGGCCATTTTTAGGCAAGCAGTTCTGTATAAGGATGTTTCCAGATTCATGAAGCCCAGGCTGAGCACGTGAGTGGAAGTTTCACTGTGTTATGGTTAATGAAGTACACACAGATGCAAATCTGGCCTGGCTGTAATTCTGTTCTCAGCTGCTTTATATCAGAGGTCAGAATATTCTTGGAGGCCCTTTTATCTACCGACTGCAGACACAGTAAACTTACCATAAAAGATAGGACGCTGTTCAACTCTGCACAGGGCAGAAAATGTCCCAAATCTGGATGAAAAAGCTAAATATCCATTAACAAGTGAAGGTTATAAAAATAACACAATATACCATTCTCTCAAACCCACTTACATTAAAGGAAATGTGTCCATTGTTTCCCACAGCTTCTCCATTACTTTGTTATTGATCTCATGACAGGTGTCACATTCAAGGTAAAATCTGAAAACTGAATCAGTAATGTCCATTACACAGCAACATCTGTCTAAAGTTTGCTAGCTCTGACCATGAGACTGTCATGACAAAACCTTAGGGCACTGAACCCAGCAAGTGTGTGTTTTATTTCTTATGAATTCAACTTTTCATTTATTATTTATTCTTTCAAAGGTTCACGCTGTAACGGTCACATAAGAGTCCTTCACTGCTACAAGCTAATCTTAGCCACCATAAGCTAGTGGCCATACCAAACCAACTTAGGAACAATGTGTTTTTTCCTCTTGTGATGAAAAGATGACACCTTTATAGAAAAAAAAAAAATGAAACGGAAACCAGTCGAGCCAACAGTAAGCGTCTATCTATAACACTCCTTCGTAGGCTAGCGGCTTTGAATACACATCTGATTAGTCAACACTTCAAGTGCCCATGTACGAAAGAGAGCAGCCTGAAAATAACAATCACTATCTCGTTGCTATGTGTCGCTCACTCTGCCTGTTCAGCTTTTGCAGGCCAACATGACCACTGGTCTGAAACTGAAGAGACGGAGGGCAGGCGTGAAAGTCTCAAGCCAGGGTATTTGACAGACTTAGTTGTAAAATTTAGCATGTCCTATCTAGTACAGTAAGGGGCTTTACTTAGACCAGGCGTGGTCTCAAAACATGTGATTGGCAGCCGAGCTCAGAAGGCGATAAGGAAGTATCTGTGAGGCGAGAGGGTGGGACTGGAGAAGAAGTGAATGCTGGGAGTGTGTGTTGACATTGCGTGGCCTACTTACACTTTCTGACCAATGGTGTCGAAGACAGAGGGAGCCACACATGAGATCTGGGCCGTGATGAATGAAGCTTCATGGTCAGCGCTGCGGTTTGAGAGTGAGCAGAGAGTGAGAGAGAAGGGAGTATGGCAATAAGTGACTTAACTGACATGAAAATATTTAATTCGGGTGTTTATTTGGAGAGGATCTTGGCAGTGAGCATGTCCCTGACTTCTTTCATTTCCCTTATTACTCAGTAAACACTTTTCAGCATGGAAGAGAATCCCTGAGGTCAGTGTGTGCAGGTTTGTGTCCATCCGTTCATGAGAGTGTGTTTTTGTGTGTGTGTGTGTGTGTGTGTGTGTGTGTGTGTGTGTGTGTGTATTTATGAGTCAACGTGGATGTCCGTGCACCCGTTCTGCACGGGGTAATTACATATAATCATCCAAAATGTTTATACTGTACAAATAGCATAACTATGCTGAGTGAGTGGCTGTGTAGGATGGGTATAACTGGTGTTGTGAATGAGCCTGGCCACTCCGTGATTACCCAGGCTCAAGGCCAGGCTCAAATTGTCATGCAGCAAGACAGAGAGCCTGCTAACACTTTTTATGACCACCATGTCCATACTGCACTAAACAACATATCATAAACTCTATGTACTCATCATGCATCATGGCCATGCTCATAGTAGAACCCGGTGGAATGAAGTGCTCTCCATTCATAAACTTCAGAAATCCCTTTGTCTTGACGAACTACAATCACTAAACTTTCCCCCAATCAGTCCAGTCACGTTTTTCAAACTAATTGAATTTAACACATGCTACTTATTAAACTGTGCATTGATACATCCTTGCCCAATAATAATCATGTCAAATTGTATTTTTATGATGATTACTAGACTGTACAGTATGTTCGTGTCATTATATGACTCTCATTTTGCATTTCCTTGCTAATTAGAGCCTGATGTATCACTTCCTTGGCGTTATTCAGATTTAATCAGAGAACATTATGTTTTTCTCAGATTAAATAAATGGGACTTGGAAAAGTTTTGGACCTCCAATACTTTTGTTTTTTGAGACATGCAAGCAGTGTGGTTCTTGGAAGGGCAGTGTTGGCCTGTCAATCCACCGCTGTGGTCCAGACTGAAATATCTCAGCAATTATTGGATGGATTACCACTGAATCTGGTCCAGATATCAATGGCCCCCAGAGGATGATTCCTAATGACTTTGGTGATCCCTTGACTTTTCCTATAGGGCCACCATGAGGTTAAGATTTTTGTTTTTAATGAAATGTTCCATTCATGTTCCTGTCAGGAGGACATTGGTGATCGCTTGACTTTTTATATAGCACCATTATCAAGTCAACATTTTTCATTTGTCCAGTACTTTGGTTTATGTCCCACCTAATGACATTTCCATCAGCCTAAGATGTATTTTGACCATAGTGGTATTTTGTTAATGCTTACATGAAAAACTAAGATGGTGAACATAGTAAACATTATATCAAAACATTAACATGTTAGCATTGTCATTTTGAGCATGTTGCATACTGACATTAACATTTACTTGAAATATATCAACCATTCATAGAAAGTAAAGGCACTCTGAGCCCTTTGATGATTATAATTTGTACCTATAATCTTTTTACATGTGGATGTTATGCATCACTTAGCAGGCTATAAAGCAATAAGAATACATTATGAATGTTCATATGAATTGATAAAAACAAGGTATGGAGGCACTCAGAGTTAAGAGTTCAGCGCACCTTTGAGGTTTGACCTACATCTGGCAGAAAGTTAAAGGGGGTTGAGGGTCACCTGGTCCCGGATGTGGTTGCTGGTAGGGCCATGTGAATCTCTATATGTATGTGTGTGCGAATAGAAGAGGATGGGTGTTGTCAGTACCTCTCGGTCTAGTTCCAGTGCTCTCACTCACGTCCATATTTCATAACTGTGGCTTTCAAACAAAAGCAGTATGTTGATACAATCTACTGGCCAGCCGGAGGAAATGAGTGTTTGTGTGCTCTCTAATGATGTTTTTTATTTCTCTTTCTAATGCGATCCATTTTTTTCCACTGAGCTCATTAGATTGCCCTGTTTCATTTCTCAACATAACCACATATCTATTCTTCTGGGCAGATCATTTCATCATACTCGTGATAATGAAAGACACATGGAGTGTTAGCATCAATCTGTAGGTGAGACTGTGTGCTTTTCTATTTACTGGAAAGATTTTCAGAGTAACATCTGTCGGCTGTGTGCAGATCAACCCTGAAACTTTGAGGTTTCCGGCTGGCTTACTGTCATAAATTTGCACTAGGTGGCATGAACTGAGAAAAAAATTTCAACCATTTGATGATGGAAAAAGTTTGGGGATCAGTCAGAGACTGAGCTGTCACTCAAATACATAGGCCTATGTGGCCACAGTCCATGTGCTCATGGTCAATACACACAGTATGTTGCTAACTATCTATTAGTACAGCTGATAGACATTTCACGGTGCAAATTTGTATAAATAATCTGAACTAGAGGTCTTCATGGGACCACTTGGTTCCTATTAATTGCGAGCCAACCCGACACAAGAGTCAGGTCATGTCCAATTTAGACTATATTCAGTTTTATCAGGTCCACTGGTGTCCTACCCTGTGTTTGGTCTCAGGTCTGTGAGTCAATACCCAAGTGTAGCACGATAGTCAAGCATTTAATTGTAAAGTGCAGGGAAACATTATGTGTACTGCTGCTCTTTTTTGTGCTGCTTCTCTGCTGCTCTCTGTCAAATCTTTTAGTTATCTGTCAATTCATACTTAATATCTTTTTTTAGGTTAATTTATGCAAGTTTGGTTCAGTTATATTCATAACTGATGTTCTTTATTGAGCACCAATTCATAAAAACAGTGAAACCTGCTAATGTTATTTGACTTTGTACTTCAGTCAGTAGAATAAATAACTTGTTGCAGTTGACAAGGCTGGACCACCGATCAGGCAAAACATCCAACTGCCCCGGGACACCAGAGCTCTTGTGACCCCAAAGCTCCGTGCTTACTGTTTGTCACCTGCTTTGTGCTATTTAATTTAAAATGTGTTTGGGAATATGAACCATTAAAGCCTAATATCAACCAATATGATGAGGGCTAAAATCTAGTTTGAGACTCTCAGTATTTCAGTTTAAAGATGACATCGCACATTGCATAAAGGGTGGAAGAAGTTGGAGGTAATGGAAGCCAAGCAGTTGAATATCAGTCCAAAAAGACTTGTATCTGTGCTGGCCATTAAAAACCCATTCAGTCTTTTTAACTGTTTGCATGTGTGTCTGTGTGCAGGGCCATATATTAGCCTGTGGTGGCCTCACATACTGGAGGTCTTGGCTGTGTTTGTAGGCTGAAGGATCTGATGTTTGGCAGCCCTGGCCATGTTCACAAACTCAGTGTTAGACATTTTGCTTCACAGACCTACCTCCCCCACCCCCCCCCACTCTCTCCATCCATCCTCTGCCGGTGTGCTGCAGGCGGATGCAGGTCCTGGATCTGCAGCAGCCAGCCGGCCCTCCCATCAATGCTTCCTTTAAGGGTAAGTGGAGCTGAGCTGCAGCACAGACCACCTTTATCTAGCACTCTCAGGACACTCATTCATACACCGGAGAGGGGGAGCTATCTGAAGCAGCACACATACACACACGCACACACACAAACTGAGCAAAGTGTATGTGTGTACTTGCTTGTTCAAACACCATCGGGGAGCAAGAAAACACACCTCCTGCGCTCATTTGCAGACTCCGTATGTGCATCTGTGTCTGTGTGTGTTTTGCATCTGGGACTATGCATACACACACCTCTGTTTACTGTAAATAAAGATAGGTTTCATTTTATAAACAAACTCATGTTTATTTGAATGATCAATCTCAAACCTGCGCTTGTGTGCAGGCATTCAGGAGTTTGGTTTTTTTTGCTGGGCACCACGCGGCCGCCGCTCCAAGATGAACAGCAGATGCCGTTGGCTGTTTCCCATGAAGTTCACAGTCAGATTTCTCAATGGTGCATTTCACTCTAATAAGGCAGAAAGAAAGAAGAAATTGGTATTTAAAAGATGATTCAGAAACGCCCCTGCACATATTCACTGTTGAGTTTGTTTGGGTTGGTCACACACAGTGACCCACTAACACAAGCACACACATACCTCTGTTGTTACTGTGGCAAGTGGAACTAACCTAAATAATCTCTTATTTAAAAAGTTGAGTCACCTTATAAACACACAGGCAGAATGGCCTCAAATCACCCCGAGTCCAAACAAAACAGGAAAGTGGATGTTATCAATAAGAAAAAAATGTGTCCTAAAACAAAGGAAATGTATTTTCTTTCTTCACTTTTCGGTCATCATATTAGTTCTTTCATAAATTGTACTTATTGGCATAGAAATCTGCCTCATTCTATCTTAATTCAGATGCTAAACCTTTGGCGAGTATAACCCTTCATTTCATTTCATTTTAACAGTACTGTGTATGTAATCTAAAATAGTTATGCAAAGTGAAAACAAGCCTAAAGCAGAAACTGGTACCACCTGATTAGCGGGTTCAGACGCAACGTGAAAGCAACAAATTTTGCGTGTCGCATCAATAACTGACTGCAATAATGGATACAATGACAGATGGTGAGTCATTAGGCCCGAAGCATTTAGACTGCTTGACCTAAATCTCAATCTGCCTCTCTCATTCCTGTGTGTGTGTCACTATAGTACAATACATCAGTTATTTACCCAGAGCCAGATCTTATGCAACATTCATTTGCAAGAGAGACTGTTTTAGAAACTTAACCCCATTTACTGAAAGTGAGGCCAGTACAAAGTCACAAGCGTCTCATCAGAGAAACCTGATGAGAGGAACAATGATAACCGTTTTCTTCTCAGTTATTTGATCACAATTTACAATATAAGCTATGTAGTCTGACCTTAACAGGGCATTTCCTCTCCATTATGTAAGCCTTGCCGCCTGCTGCTGCAGCTGTCAAACTTTTGATTGTCGCATGGTAAATTAAAGTTTAAAATGATTATTTTGAACGGCGGCATACTGCTCAAAATTCGTATTAATTTTTGACAGTGGATCCTTGATTTGGGCAGAGGTCAGCAAAAGCACATTTATTTCTAGCTGTTCTGGTGGTTGAAATTGCAAATGTTGCTAGCAGACTTTATTAGCTGTAGCTATCTATCCAATGAAGGGGAACGCTAGCTGCACGAGCTGTTTGAAAAAGCTTTGCATGGCTGAGTTTTTAATGTTTTTCAGCTGACTAGTTTTAAAATGAACATCTGGAAAAATACATCTCTATTCACTTTTGATGGCAACATACGTATGTAGTATTGTGCTAAAAAAATGTAGGCTACTAGCATTCTCACCAGCTGATCAATGTAAAAGACATGGGCTGTGTCCGAAACCTCGCCATGGGTTACTCATTCTCTACTCCCTATATGAGAGATGCTCTTTAATAAGGAGTAATTTGGTATTTCAGACACTCACTAATCAGCATCATTTTGCGTCATCACTGGAAGTGTGACACAATAGAAACTTTTGCATCTATAAAACACAGCACATTTTCTTCTGGGATTGTCAGAAGAAAGAAGTGTACATGCTGTGAACACTGCTTGTAGACACTGAAATAAAATGGTGGATATAGTTCATTAGGGGAATGGAGCAGGAAGTGTATACAGCTGGTTGGGAAAATGAAAAAATGTTGGGTTTCTCTCTAACACATCCTGTTTGGCTGCATTAGTTAAAATACTGTATTTGTCTGTACTTTCAAAAAGTATGTTTCACTTTTTAAGGCTTAAATCTTTTAGAACGAGGACTAATCCATGTGTTTGGCAAACCTAACACTATCAGGGGTAACACTGGAGTTGCTTCCCACAATCCATTAAAGAACAGCACAGAGCTGCTAATGTACTAGTTAGCTAGACATGCTAACAATAACAGTTTTCATTATTCATTATTCTTTACACTTTGCTCTGGTGTTTTTGTGTTTTGGAAGACTAAAAAAAAGAGACCTTACTACTAGAGCCCCATGTACATGTGGAAAATCCAAAGCTTTTGAAAGGCCTGTCATGCCTACATGCGGTTGCTAAGTGGTGATTTAACAATCATTATTTGGGGGGGGTTGAGCGACTTTGAGCTGGTCACCTCCAGCTGGATCATTCACAAGCATTTATCGCTGAAATAATATTGATGGTAGAGCACATCATACCCTCTGTGCCTCATATCCACACAGAAATCCCCAAGGATTGCTGCTCTCCAGAGGAAATGAGAGGTTTGAGATCTCGCCGATGATAAAGTGGGAAACCTGTCACCGTGTGTTTACACAGCAGCACGTTTTAGCTGCTTCCCACCGCCTCTGACTGGACCAGAACTTCCAATTTAAGTCCTTTTCCACTGCTGCTGTTTATTAGAGGATCATTAGATTGACTGTTTTTGAAAAAAAAAAAAAAGTTGTTTTCTTTTTTTCATTCCCAGAGAAGTGTATGAAGTCATTCATTACCGGTCAGAGTGTTTTAGCCACTCTTCGGGCTCTGGATTAATTCCTTGTCAAACATTTTGGCATGTGAATTCATATTCATAGAATTAGTTTCCAGCACTGAGGTTGAAATTTACTGATGGGTTCTTTTACTCTTGTAAAAGTCTTTCCAACTGAGGCCAACAGGCAAAATGTGTGAAGACTTTGTGTGAGAGAAATAAGGTGGAGCTGAAGAGGAGACAACCAGAGCTGGGTTACATAGCTGAACTAATTCTCACTGTGAGTCACTGCTGTAAAACTGAGATGGTCATGTCAGATATAGGCTTTCATTTCATGATACAGATGTATTAAAACCTTTAGGTACTCTCTTAGACTAATGGTCCTTTGGGAACATCATACAGAGGAAGATAGGATGGTATTCATGAGAAAAAATACATCAGCCAATACCAGCCAGAAAAAGCTATTATCTGCTAATACAATAGATATGATACAGTTTCATTTACTAATTTGGTGTCATTTTAATAAATAGGTATGAAATGTTGTTATAATTATCCAAGATTTCAGATTAGTATAATGACGGAGTCGGACACACACGCACACACACACACACACAGACACACAACACACAAAAATCAACATTTTCTGAATGTTTGGTCTATGCTCTAAATATTATTTTACAAGTGTACATTCTCCATGGCATCTGTTGCACTTTCATTTACCTTAAAGCTGCTTATTGCTGCTTTAATTTTCAAAATTCTTTGTTATAGAAGTATCCTACATGACGAGTCATGTAATTCTTCTAATTCTTCTAGTAAATCTATGAACAGTTTTAGTCACTACCTGGTTTCAATAGTCTTTTTTTTCTCCCGCCAGCACTCAAATCCTGGGGGAAACATTTAGAGTCTTCCAGGAAGGGAAACGATCATATGTTTATTGCGTGATCTCTGGATCAATAAATAGACTACTGCTTCAAAACATCTACTGTCAGCAGCATTAGTCCAAAGATAGCAGTGTCAGTGACAGCATTACAAAAGGCAAGCATCATTCAAACAGGGTAAACACTATAAAATGTGTCCCTCTTCTCATTATAGGTATTGAACTCCCTTCAGTCTCCCTCCCTCTGGCACTGGGTCTAAAAAGGGATTACCCCACCTTGTGATGCAGAGCAGTAGTATTTGTTGCTCTGAAAGTGGCAAGTCAAGTCAAGTTTATTTGTAAAGCCTGATATCATATAAAAAATTTCTCAATGGGCTTTACACAGCTTATTCTGACTTTCTAGGAAAACAAGGAATCACTCAGACAAAACCTTAGTGCATTAGGAGAAATGGAAGACTCAGAAAGAGAAAGTTCAAAGACAGACTGGACGACTGGAGGTGCAACAAGAGCTGTGGGCAGGATTATTATAAATTAAAAGAACTGAAGAAAAAGTTCTAATTATAAGAAACTGTTACCCATTTACCAGCCAGGTTTGTTTCACTCCTCCTTGTGCCATGATTTCACTCCTGCCTTGTTGTACTTCTGGTTGCAACACTGACCCAGATTCTCACTTGAAGATTATTCTGTGTGTGTGTGTGTGTGTGTGTGAGTGTGTGTGTGTGTGTGTGTGTGTGTGTGTGTGTGTGTGTGTGTGTGCGCACGCGCGTGTTCACATTGCACGTATGTAACACGATAAGAGACACAGGTGGTCATGTTGCCGCTCTCCATCAAGTTCATTGAGACCAAACACTATACTGTACGACTGGACCTCACACACATTCACACACACATTCACACACACACACACACACACACACGCACACACACACACACACACACACACACACGCTGTACTGTGGTTATTGACTCACTAATACTATAAGCCTGTACTTTACAAACAGAAACTGTGCACATGATGAAATGTACACAGAGGCCTCATATGACCAGCATCAGTGGGACTGGTGTGAAAAATGAAAGGAGATGATGTAATCAAATTATAAAGATCATATACAGTCATTTGTGACGCCGTATGATCAGATTTCGGTCATAAACATGACAAAGATTACATTTTACTCACAATCTCAACAGTATTTTAAATAGGTTACGGCTTATGAAGAGACTCAGTGAGTTTCATTAAGGACTAACAGACAAACACAGTATTACACACTTGCATTTTCTTTTCTTTTTTTGTTATTTTTTGGGCATTTTTATTGGTATAGACACAGTGAGAGAGAGACAGGAAGATTGTGGAGAGAGAGAGAGGGGATGACATGCAGCAAAGGGTTCTGGGTCGGATTCACCCCACGGCCGCTGTGGTTAGGACTAGGCCTATGTGGTACGTGCTCTACCAGGTGAGCCACTGGGTCACCCCCGTGTACACACTAGTATTAGATCCCCAACAGTGCGACAGCATGTTAAAGCGTTTAAATTCCTCCCTCTTGCCCCTGGGTGCACACAGAGGAATCTCAGGCCCATCCAATAAAACAGAGTGTGTTTGTACAACTCCTGACTACTAAGGGCTGCTTTTCACATTACCAAATACTGTACATTCCTCCAAATGGTAAACACATCCCCGTCTCTCTCTCGCTCTTCCTCTCTCTCTCTCTCATACACACACACACACACACACACACACACACACACACACACACACAAACACACACACGTACACAAACACATTCAGAAAGCTGAAATACTGGTGTGTTTGTGTGTGTTGGTGCACAGCACATAAATCCGGTGAGTCACAGATAGCTGGTGAGATAACAGTGGTACTGAGCATCCAAATGAGTGTGTGCGAGCACGTGTGTGTGTCATTAGTGCTAAATGCCACCCAACCCACCTCAGGAGTCGGGTAGGGAACAGCTGGAACCAGGCAGCAACATCTGTCAGTCGCGTCAAACACAACCTGTCTGTGTGTGTGTTTGTGTGTGCAGAGGGGTTGTATGACTGTTTGTACACCCATCAGTGTTAACCTCTGACACCCCCTCCACCTCCCTCACCCCACCTGAGCCCCGCAAGTGCAAGACCTCCAAAGGTCTCTAGGTTAAAGTCATATCTGCACACGTCCCCAATACTGCTATCAGCTGGAGTGTGTTTGGTTTCTGTTGTGTATGACTGGATGCTGCTGGCAGCAGGAAGTAGTTGTGAATAAATACCATAAAGACTGTGATAAGATATTCTATTACAGCAGCCTGGTAGATCAAATAATTCTTTGTCTCTAACAAGGTCTGATCAAATATTCTTCCACAGCAGTTTGCACCAGCATTTTAATGTTATTGAACCACAGTAATGAGTTGCATTGTGGGTAATGTAGGTGCAAGATTTTGACAAGGAAGAAGAATATGTGAAATAACATTTGAATGAAATAACATGAGTATGACAATGTAGGAGTTCAATGGTCAGTCCGTGGAGTACTCTAAATAATATTTTGTAATTTACATTGATTAAGTCACTAATTAAATCCCCTGAATCTGAATATATTTTCAAGGGATTTAGAAATAAGCAGAAATCGAGGTTAAAGATTAAAAATGACATCCTTACTTATTATTTATTAAGTGGTTAATACTCAAAAACTCAATCTGATTCTTAGCAATAGCAAACAACCCCACAACTGTCATCAGCCACTCATCCAGACGTTGCTAAACTCTGATTGGTGCATGGAAGGAACCAGCAACAAAAACACAAATACAGAAATTACTTGAGACATAACCAAAACTGTTCTAACTGCCTCCTGTTTGCATGCACTTAACACTTACTTGCTGTGGAAGAAAAACATGTGTAGTATATAATTTTTTAGTTCAAGTTTTCCTAATCTGTAAGCAATTAACTGATCTGATTTACTGAAGGAACCACTCAACGTCTCAGACTAACTTCTTGGTAAATTTTGTGAAATAGATCTAAAATGGGAAGATCAGTTGTGGTTTTTGTTGATAATAAAGCTTAGACAATAAATTAAAAAAAAATGCAGTGATGCTGAAAAGGAAGTAATAAATGATGAAACGATATTCTAAAACATATATCAAATCTGAAGTTTAATAGCTACACAGCCATAACGCCTTGATTGGAAAGCTCACATACTGTTTTCATGCATTTATAGACCTATTATTTTTTATGCTTTTTTTTTTTTTTTTTTGTCATGATAATCCAGGCTTCAGGGAAGGTCAGCCAAAGGTCCCAAACCTCATTTGACCTCAGACGTCATACTTGCAGCGTGTATAAGTTGCACTTCTGAGTAAATATGATGGGAAATAAGTCAGTCTCCATGTATCACATGCTGGTTCACACAGTCTCAGAGCTCTCTTACAGCTCAGTCACGTCACCGTGTATTCAACTGCTCTTTGAAAACAACACCGCTTCCATTCAGTCTTTATCAGTGCATCAACAGTCAGGGGAACACATGGCTGTCCTCACAGTGCCGTGTTCTCTCTCTATCATATTTCACTCGGTTCCTCTTTTTCCTGTTCTGTCCCTACACCCTGAACAAGAAGGGTTCTATGCAGTACTAGAAGATGGTTCTTAAGGCCTGGAGCAGAACAAATGTTTATTACACTTTTTTAGAAAGGGTAACAGGTTACACAAGTTGTTTATTTGATTTGCCTTTTTATAAAAAACAAATTAAAGGTCATTATAGTTCCATATAGAACTACTTTCAAAACCAAAGAACCACTGAAAAGCTTTTCCTTTCCTTGGTTTTCAGTATCATAGGTCCTAAAAAACCTGGCTTTATACAGTTCAGGAGATATATGGGTTTAGGGTGGACGGCTTGCTACTTCCCACCATACTACCTATTATTTTGGACCAGTGTATGTGTGTGTGTGTGTGTGTGTGTGTGTTTTTCAAGGCGCATGACTTTTAAACGACTATTTTTGTTGGTTTTGGTTGAGTGTTTCTGTGTGAGAGGGAGAGAACGTATGTTTGCCTTGTGTGGTTTTCCTCCGGCTGTGGAGAGCTTGCCTCAGCCTCCATCACCATCATTACAGCCAACTGAACGAGACAGAGACAGAGAACATTAAATATCGTATTTATGAAGAAATCAATCTTATGAGCTGAGACTTTAGGAGCCATATCAGCTAACGACTTTGTCTCAACATAAATGGGCATTTTAATTTAAGTGTTGTTTGTGCCTAAGACCTAATTATTTTCTCAACATTACCATGGTAGTATGGTTTTGCTAAATATTGCTACTTCAGTGTTAGCACATTTAATTTACACAATAGCTAACATATCAAGTAGATGCAAATTAAACAATATCACACGAGAGGGCCGCAGGCCTCGTACCTGTGACTGCTTCACAGCCGTGCTGATATTCAGTACATCACTCCCTATCGTGTGATATTGCTTTTATACAACATACTACGAGCGCTGTATTAGTTAAATAAGTAACAACAGATTATGATTCGTTTGTTTATTTGATCATTTACTCGGCTACAACAACACGAATAGTTCCACATCTGGATTGGTACTGGACTGTTGCTAAGCAACACATAAACATTTTCCTGACCTGCACAGTGCTACTTTGTCTACATGTTACCTCAGGTGTGCGCTGAAGTATAGGCTTCTTCCCTTCGTGCTCTTCTGACGACCATACATCATTTAATTCAAATGCTATTTCTGGAAATATTTATCTTTGCAAAATTTGTTACAATCTAAGCTAGATAATGACTGTTAATGTGACACTAATTAACGGTTAATAGAACACCTGTAAAGCGGAGTGATACATGCAGTTAAAAGTCCCAGTGCTACTGTACTCTATATCAGCACTCACAGAATGTTTCTTGTCCAATCAAATGACTTGGTCGGAACTAACAACTGTATATGCATCACCAGCACTTATATAACTGCTAGCCATGTTCACAGCAAGCTAGCTGTCAACATGCTAACATTATCAGATAGTTTAAGATTTGGCCTAGCAGCTACCAGTTAGCTACATGTCAGTTAAGCTAAGCAGACAAGTTTCATGCTAACACTAATTTCTGGAGCTAAATTATCTTGAACATCTTGAAACAGTATACACACACACTACAAACATTTTTAAGTTTTTTATACTGGCTTGGTATTTATCTCTAGAATGAGTGTCAATAATAAGCGAAAACACTTGAGATGTGAAAGATGGCTAGCTAGGCAAGCCTTGAAAAGGTTTAGGGTCTCTGAGGTGACACACACAGTCACTCTCAGCAGGTGGGAAAGAGCATGGTGTGTTTGTGCATGTGTGTGTGTTAGGGGTCGGGGAGGTCAGTGGGTGGTTGCCTGGATTCCTTCATGCTAGTATTTAGCCACGCTGCTGCAGACCTTGTGTTTTTAACCATGACAGCTGCTAATCTCTTGTCCTGACGGTTCACTGACAACCTGACTGACTGGAAATAGAGGTGTTTGCGCATATGCCTGTGTGTACATGTGAAATTTTGTCCTTCATGTGTACATGCTTGAACTTGAACTACGTGTAAGCTGACACAGCAATGTCCTCTTAATTGCATGGCGATATATTTGTTTTTCCCTTAGGATATCTACGGGTGACATGATCTATGTGTGATAATTTCACAACCAGATAAATACACAGAACAGATGCAGCCATCTTTCATCATGCTTGATCTGCTATAGCTGTAGTTACATTCCCATCTAGAAGAAACAAGTCAAGTCTTTCTTGTTCAAAATTCAACATTGATACAAACATTAGAAGAATTTGTATGTAAGGTTTTGACTAAAATAGTGACTCTACTTTCAGTGCTGCTAACTTATATGCTTCTCTGAACAAAAAACAGTGCCTGAATGCAGATAAAGCAAAAAGGGTAACTCATCAACAGTTCATATCAACACATAACTATGCTATACATTAGATGTCCTGACTCACAGTTATTGAACTAGTTAGAGAAAGTCAGAGTTAAATATGCGTTAGCAAGCTCATTAAATTAGCTTAGCTACTAATGAGACAGTAAGTTCATACAGATTCATCCTTTCAATCAAAGGACGAATCTGTACCAACCACTGTTTCATAACCATGTTAATCATTCCAATTTTATGGAGCAGTTTATACTCCTAACAGCGGAAGGTTCTGAGGTTAAGTGGATGGTGCAAAACAGCTATGATAGCTTCCTCTGTTTAGGACTCTGTTGCCACTGACAGGACAACTTGCTATTGGTCGACGGTGCAAACTCATGCTTTTACCAAAGTTGAACTCAATGCGCTAAATTCTCATGGATTTACTAATCTTCACAATTGATCGCTAATGACTTTGTCTTATTTTGTTTCTCAATTATACCAATTTAAATGCTGATATGACATGATCTTAATTAATGTTTTAATTTTAAAACAAATAATATTAAGAAAATGTCAGTTTTGGTTTGTTTTTGGCAGCTGGACAAAAAATCTTTCCATGCCTTCTTCAGCTCCTTTAACACATTAGTACATTATAATTACTTTGTATTCTTCTGATTTCAAAACAACTTAGGTCAAGATTTCACAAGACAATGCAGGTAGCCCCATGAACTTCTGTACTGGTGCTGTGATTATGTAGGTTTTCATCTATGTAACATCCACTCTACATCAACATGCCTGTGGGTAAGTAGATAGCCGAGAGCCACTAGACTCAGCCATTACAGTAATATATCATTCATGGATTCCCTGGCGAGCGTCCAGATTAAAACTCACTGACACAGATACTTAACTCTGCCACAATGTAGGTCAATAATCTACTACACACAGTTAAAAGCAGGAGTTTTATTCCAACTCTTTACCCGCAATACTTCATTTGATGTATTCCTATGCTTATTCAGCATAGAACCTAATGACAGCCTAAGTATATATGTATGTTCCTCTCCCGCAGTCTCTCTGTTACTGGGCCTCTACACGACGTGCCTGAGTGAGTGGCATGAGTGAGGTGACTGAGTTCACAGTGTATGTGTGTGTGTGCGTGAGTGAGAGAGAGAGAGAGAGAGAGAGGGATGGATGGAGGGAGGGAGAGATAGACGGGACAACCGGGGTCGGCTGACCACAGAGGAATTCTCCCTGCAGGCCTCAGGGCCCACAGCTGATCGCAGCACATGCTAATTAGTTTACCTCAGTGTATACACACACAGTCGCACACACAAGAACACTACCGCACTCTAACATAGCAAAAACACATCTTTTACACACATATCATTTATAGACTTTCCTGAAATCCATCAGAAGTTAAATGTGACTGGTCTTTTTCTCTCTCTCACAACCGCACATACACATCTGGTTGAGCTGCACACATACACATATTGTCTGTCTCTGTCCTTGGGGAACATGGTGGCGCAGTCAAATGACATAGGACTTTGTCACACACATGACATCGCAGTGTGGAAGTGGGTCAGGCAGTATTTGCAAAGCACAATGTTTGTTTTAAAGTGTGTGGAAACCAGATGGGTGGAGTTATCCAAACCAGAACAGCCCAGGACAGTTGTTGTCAAATGCTGTCAAATTTAGAAAAGCACACAAAGTTGAGGACATTTTGCTCTGAAGAGCGAAAACATTTGTTTTATTCAGAGTTTTATTCTTCTCTGTATCTCAAACTGCATTTTTACTGTCAGGGGAAATAAACGGTTTCTGATTAAACCTGCTGTAGTAGCAGTAAATCATGATTATGCATACTTGTGCGGTATCTTTTTGACGTTAGAAATACTTCAGGCTAATCATGTAGACAATTCTATACATACATACATACATATTCAGTCACAGTGCATTATGTCCGTAGCAGTGGTTTTCAACATTATGTGATCTAATAGGTTACATATGATGCTGTTCTCACCAACAAGCACATTACAGTGTGGGAAATCTAACTTTCTGCATATAGTGGGGTCCATTTAGGAAAGTGGACCCCACTGTAGTTGGCTATATCTTTTCTATATCTGTGCTTCCAATACAAAAATCATAGCATTTTTGTATTTAATAATTTTTGATTGGAGTTCAACAGTCACATTAGAATAGCAACTAATGATTCTTTTCCTCATTGACAAATTTTAAATTTTTCCAATAAATCTATTTATTGTTTTTGTACGAAATGTCAGGACGTTTTGAAAAATGCCCATCAAAAGTTCTTTGAGTCCCAAGTGATGACCTCATATGTTTTGTTTTGTCTGACTAACAGTCGAAAACTCATCTTCACATTTGTGAAGCAGGAACCAGCAAATATTTGAAATTTTCTTCATTAAAGAACTTCAATGATTAATCAGTTATCATAATGTCGTCAATTAATGTTTTTTCAATTGACTGACCATTCAACTGACTGATGTGAAATGATTATCTCGGTAACAGAGGAAAAAAATATGAAAAGCTGTGCTGACAGGGAAATGAGCATCTTTGAGAAATGTCTCAGTGGAAAATAAGTCTACGACAACCTGAGCAGCTGGGACTATTTTATGCAAAGTTTTTATCGTTTCATATGTTTAATCTCACCCTCAGTACATCTACTGTCCATATGCTCTGCTAAATAAATGTGTATAAACATGTATGTGCTGTGTCACAGGTAATGTGTAATATTGAGGTGTTGACCAACATATGAGCGGACCACTGCTCTATAAAAGCACAGCCACATGATCTATGCACACACAAGCACACACACACACACGCACACACACACGCACACACACACGCACACACACACACGCACACACACACGCACACACACACACACACACACACACACACACACACACACACACACACACACACACCACCTCTCTTTCTCTCTTGACTTTGCAGACCGCACCCGCTGTCGACATGGCAACCCTTAACGAGTTGGTTGTCATGGCCGCCTTGACTCCTCCTTCTTCTCTTCTTGGTGTGAGCTAAGTGATCATGACACTATGGAAACACGTAAGAGGGAGGGCGAGAGAGCTAGGGAGAGAGGGTAAGGGATGAAGAGAGGGAGACACGTGAAGAGAGAAACAGATGTAAACAGAGATAGAAAAAAAGATGAGGGAAGAGAAGGGAAAGGCCACCGCTTAAGGACTGAGTTAATTTACATTTATTGAATAACTCTTGACATCAGTTTTTCAATTACTGTACAAATGCCTGGAAACTAGGGTCTAAGAGTTTTGGGAAATGTTCCTTAATTGTGTGTGTGTGTGTATTTGTTGCATGCATGAATGAAGACTTTTAAGGAAACTTTATGAATTTAGATCAGATTTTTGATGAAATGTGATAATAGTATAATAATAATAATTTTATAGCTGAGGCTTATTTGCAACACAAGACGTTTTCACTGCTTCAAACCAAGAGACAACAGGAAAAACAAGGTCATCAGCTCCTTTTCAGGATTTTCTTGTGACGTGAAGTATACGGTCCATGTTCCTGCTGTGGACAATACATGGCTGACAGTCAGCCTACACTCAATGCTGCTCATATGCTCCCACCTATACAGTTTAGTGCAGGAGCCTCTGTCTGCAGTATCCTGTGATAACTATAACCACTTGATGATGCAGCTCACTTAACGTAACACACTACTGGGCCTATGTGATCTTGTGTAGTTTAATGGCAAACACATGACATAGTGTGGAGGTCACAAAGGTCAATAAAGTTAGGCAATGAATAATTTGTTAGTATTAAAAGAACTACAGCTCCCATTAAAATTTTTACCAGCATGACAGCACGGGTACTTCCTGTCTGCATTTTAACTTTTTTTTTTGTTTTCTATATCAATGATTGGTTTCTTTTGTATCCATTATATATATATATATGTCTGCTAATGTCAATTTACCAGCCTTTTAGCTGTATTCTCTGCTTTCAGAAAAATTGTCTACACCCCATTCAGCCCCCTATGCTCCTGCTGTTATTAAAGGAATGGTTTGACATTGTGATAAAAATGTTTATTTTCTTTCTTGCCGAGAGTTAAAATTGATGCCACTGTCATGTCTGTACAGTAAATATGAGGCTAGAGCAACTTCATAGCTTAGCTTAGCATAAAGACATGGAAACAGAGAGCCTGGCTCTGTCCAAAGGCAACAAATCTGTCTACCAGCACCTCTAAAGCTCATTCATTAATAAACATGTTATTATTAATCTGATTTGTTTAATCCATTAAAAAGTAAAAAAAAAAAAAAAGAGAGAAAAAAGTCATTTAAGTAAGTACAATTTAAATAAGTGCATTTCCCAAAATGTCAAACTGCTCCTTTAGATCATGTCTGAAGTACCTACAACTGATCAACTTGCCCACTGACTTGCCTCATTCTGTGAAACTAGTAATGTTTACCCTGTGATGGTCTAGGGCTCATGGGAAATTATGTTTGTAAAGGCCGCTACAAACATAAACAGCTATATTAACTTTCCCCCCCTTTTTACTATAATTTAGATGTATGAACTGAGTAACATAACTGGATTTTGTTTATTTTTAATTTCAATTAATCATTTTTTATTTTGAATGACATTTTCTTACTTCTGGAACAAAACCCAGAAGTTTGGCAGAAATCGTAGAGATGGATATCTCAAAACCTGGGCAAAAAAAAATCTAAACTAAACAATATGGGTGGTCATTGTACACAACACCAGCAAGGTTGTAATTTAAATGAAAGATCAAACCACAAACATGTGGCTGCTTGGAATACACACATGGCTTTTACAATATGAAGGTTTAATGCTAGAATTAGTTTAATGTACAAGCAAAGCACTGAAATATATCTCACTCACTCCTCTATTTTCCCCATGAATGTGACTATAAGCACAAACTGACCCTTAACATGCTCAATAATGTCATTCACAAGTCAATTTCCACCAGCACATATTGTAAACCCACCCGCCCGCCATACAAATGGACATTAAGCTCATTGCACCATCTAGCAGTCAGGACATTCACATTACTCTCATTACAGTGAGTGTCACCCTCAGGTCAACACGCTGACCTTTACCATTTTTGACCTATGAACACAGCTAACATGACCTGTCTGGTAGACGTCTAATAGAATCACATACTGGGGTACTGCTCCTATGATATGTGTGTGTGTGTGTGTGTGTGTGTGTGTGTCACTCCAGATTGAATGAACTGAATGACTGAATGAAAGAAAGGAACTGTGTACTGTGTGCAATGTGAAAAGAATTATTCAGTCTCATGGGTCAGTTGGTGTGTGTGTGTGTGTGTGTGTGTGTGTGTGTGTGTGTGTGTGTGTGTGTGAGTGTGTGTGTTGTTGTGTGTTGGTGTGAGTGTGGTGATGTGTGTGTGGTGGTGTGTATGTGTGTGTGTGTGTGTGTGTGTGTGTGTGTGTGTGTGTGTGTGTGTGTGTGTTTGTGTGAGTGTGTGTGAGTGTGTGTGTGTGGTAGTAGTGTCATATGATTACGTTAGTCAGACACTGAGTGCATTTCAGTGCTTCTGCATAAGCCTTCTGGTAATATGACTACAAATGTTTTTTTTAAATACACAAATAACAATTACAGCCCAGCTTCTCACAACCATGTTTTGAGAGAGACATGAGTCTTAGCATCATGTGAATCTATGAATGTGTAACTGTGTATTTGTGCTTTTGTTTATGTGTTCATCACTGGAAACTGTTTTCTCAACCCTTTGTACTTTGTTTACCCTTTTTTTTTTTTCAAATGACCCATTTCTAAATTGACGTATAGAGCTGCATTTTCATACATGTGGCCTAAAACATGTATCTATGTACATTTGCATACGGTAAATTTGCATGTGAAACCACAAAGGGACTGAAAATATGGTTTAACCCTCAAAGCACTGACTCATATTAGCCCACTTGGGAACAAGCTTTGTCATGCTTTTGCAGCTCTGCTGAGAAACACTCTTTTATCTTTCTTCTCAGAAGATTTTGGATGGATTTATTTGAAACAGTATTCAGATTAGAGTGAAACTGAAAATGGTTCTTGTGATATAAGCCGTTTGTGTCTTATCTGTTCCCTTACTGAACCTGCTCTGACTCAGAGTCTGGCTTCTCACTCATTCATGCCAGCATGCAACAATGCATAGTGATTATCCTCATTAGAGCAGATGGCTCCATTGTTTTTTTGGGTAATTGAAAGCATCTTCTGTTTTCCCTATGCACACTGAGGAGACAAAACTATACAGATAATACCAGAGCTTTATGGGATTCTGTGATAATACTGATAATTAATAATAACACAGGATATTAAAAATACACTAGTGGTGAAAGCCAAGTATATTAACCAAGTATTGCATTTACAGTTTTGAAGTAGGCCAACTTGTAGTTTTTATGTGACTTTATTCATCAATATATATTATTTTGGAATTTTTACTACATTTACCAATGTTAACTCTTGCTTCTCTCACATCTTTTCTTCTACTGAAGTTACTACTACTGTAGCTACTGGACATAACAAATGTAGTAAGGCTGTAGAGGCAAAAAGATAATATCATAATATACATAATGTTCACAGGAGAAATTCAACATGAGTGCTTGTGTACATTCACTTGAATGAAAAAATATTGAAAAAATAATTTCGTCCACTGCAGTGGAAGAAATTATTTTTTCAATATTTGTGCCCAGTTCTATTAAGATGAGATGAAATGAAAGAGAAGTACAGAGGTCTAAAGACAATTAAAGACTCACAACACTCTTGTAGATAAGACAGACACATTTATGAGATGACTGCATGTGGTGTCACCAGCTCTGATGAAGTAATACACTCTGAGCTGATTGTAGCTTTTTAACCAGCAGCTGTTCTACTCAATAAAAGTTACTGCTTGACAAACTACCAGACAATATATTACAAAGTAACAGATATCTATTCATTACAAAGTGCAGAAATGCAGCATGTGCAGCTGCTGTTGATCATCACCTTTTAGTTTCTGTATGTGTGTGAGGCAGAGTTGATGCAATCCTTGATACATACTTCCTGTATTTCCTTGTACTGTGCCTGTGTCTGTGGCTACAGAGGCCCATGTGGGACAGAAAGCCCTGGGGGGAGTGGAATAAAAGTTGGATAACTGTATCTGGTTGTGGTCAGACCAGTCATAACCCATAATTCAGCATGAGGAACATCACTGGCCTGGGGGGTAAAAAGTTATGAGACAATACTCTGGGTAATGCTTTTTAATATGGCGACCAGCTGTCTATCTGGACCTCTACCTGCCTGCTTGTCTGTCTGTCTGCTTGCTTCCCTGCCTGCCTGTCTGTGTGTGTGTCTGTCTGCCTGCGTCTAATATTACATCCTTTTAAAATCTGGTGCTGCATACCTGATCTGCGACTTGTTTATGGAAACTCTATCCTCGCCAATGTGATTGCTTCCTCGTCTCCCAGTCATGCCTGACTCACTTTATGAGGCGTCCCAATGGACAAACAGGCTTTCATGCTTCACGTAACTCTTTGTGTGTGTGTACTGGGAAACTTTTACTCATTCTTAATTGTTTGTGAGTGTGCACCCGGGCAGGTCTTGCGGTTTTTCAAACAAGGTCTGGAGAAGAGATTCATCAGTGAAAGATATCACCTCAGTTTTTGTTGCTGGTTGCACAGAGCACATGGACTGCTGGAGGATACATGTTTATCCAGATGTGCACTACATGAATCATATAATATCATGTGAGAACATTACATGATTCAAAACGCAGAAGTCATCAAAAAAAAAGTACAGCTGGACACTGATGACATTATGTGTAGTATCTACAGCTTGTAAGTGCTTTTGTGTCGATATGGCGTGCTACACACACTTACACACCTTGTCCTGCTCCTCTGACGTTGAGCTCAGTCCAGTATGTAGGCCAGTGGATAAGAGCAGTGGCAGTAGGCAAGCAGTCATCAGACAAGTATCATACAGTGAGAGGAGACACATTCCTAATCATCCGTCAACATAATCCTGCTCAACAATAACTGACACTCTGAGTTATATAAGAGTTATTCACCCTGTTAAACTCACAGCAAGTGAGTAAGTTGTCAAAAGCGGGTCAAGTGTAGTCCAGAGTCCAGGGCTGACACGAGAGGAAATGAGGGCCTAGTTTAGTTTTTTAACCAAGAAAGGAAAATTTAGGTTATACAGTAATACAAGTCCTAGCTCAGCACCTCAACATGAAGTCATATGCACACAAAGGTCACCGGCTCTTGTGGTATCTTTGCAGTTTAGCAGGCTCGGGTACACACAAGTGCACACAGTAGGTTTGGTTAAAATATAACTGGCAACCTTTGCAATGTCAGCTTCCATCTGTCTGCTGTCTCATTACTGTAAACTCTGCACAGAAGATGGGTAATGAAGAGTGAGACACAAACAAGATCATCAGTCTTACTGTGAGCTAACAGATTACAAAAGGATGTAATTTAAATACAAGTCAAGATGTAATGACTCTAACTTTATGCTTTGATGTGGAGGAGACAAGGCCTCTCACTTCCTGGAACTGTCTTTCAGCAATTTATTGTAATTCACATCTGCAACTTCCCATAGATAGATAGATAGATAGATAGATAGATAGATAGATAGATAGATAGCTAGATAGATATCAACCACAAAGCTGCTAAATGGGGTCATGGTGAACCAACCTAACCTGATCTAACCTCATCCAGCCGGCTTCCATGACGCAGCACCACCACTCCATTCAGTATTCATCACCATCTGTGGTCTGCTGCCACTGCAGGACATGGCTGTAGGCAGAGCATACAGTGGTTAATATGGAAGTGCTGGAGAGATGCATGTATGAGGGATTTATAAGGATAGAGTGAGTGGGCAGGAAGGACACTGATGGAATAAACTGGGTTGGAAAAAGTGAATTAGTCGTGTTTATTAAAAAAGATGCATATTGTAGATGTGGAGGTGGCCTTGGTCTAGACTGGAGCACCAAATCATGTCAGGTAAAAGACAGAGGGAGAGACAAAGAGAAAAGGAGATAAGGGAAAGAGAAGAGGAAGTGACATCACTGCAGAAGGAGATTTTGCATGTTTGTTAGTTCACTCTGACGATGTATGTGTGTGTGTGTGTGTGTGTGTGTGTGTGTGTGTGTGTGTGTGTGTGTGTGTGTAGGAGGGTAGGGGGAGTATGTGCCCCGTTCTATGTGAGTATGTGTGTTTGGCTTTGGTATGTGAATGAGTGTGTGTGTGTGTGTGTGTGTGTGTGTGTGTGTGTGTGGGTCAGTGTGTATAGTGTCCCGCTGACAACAGTGTCCTGGCTGTGATTTGGATAGTTGGAGGTGCTGACAGGCTGGTGTTGTTTCATGGTCCTGTTGGGGGCTGTCAGGGCAGGACGGGGCACAAACGCTCCAGCCTGCTCCCCTTCTGTCCCCATCATGGCCAAACCTGTCAGGGAAATGTGCAGACCTTCCTCTCCCAGTAAGCCCATCACCTCCTCAACACTTGACACTTAATGGTATTTGGCAACTTCTGGGTTTTTACACTGAAACTGAACTGGTGACTATCTTTAAATGTAAAGCTGCACTAATCAATATTTTTAGAATGGAATTAATGACTGTGTGTGATATGAAAAGGGGAACTCATCAGCCCATTGTTTTGGTTTTTCTGGCCAGTTTATGGCCTTTTATTCATCAGCTGAACCAGACAAATTACCACAAATAAATGCTAGTGTTGCTCTGTGTGTGGTGGATTGTGTTTGCTAACACATTCACTATAACAACTTTATTAAGTGATAATTAGCTAGTGGTTTGATCTTTTCAGTTAGTGTTGTGTTGACAACTTGTTGTGCTGCCTCCAAGTAACTAAAAAATGTGTCCTTTGGAAATGCATTCCTCATATCAATTCTATAATTTGACTATATATAAATGTTGTGTTACAGTATTGACCTTTAAATTAATACTGCTTTAAGTAATTAAATAATTCACCAACTCCTGTGTTGAGAAGCCTCTGAGTGTGTGACACTAAATGCTTGTTCTCAGCAGAAAAACAACAGTATTGGTTGTTTGTCCAATGTCTCTTTTACCTACATTTTAATGAATGTTTTACGTCATCTTAGTACTTATCACTTATCACTGCACACTGTGTGCTGGGGTTAGTTGCCCCTCTTTCATTCTTCCACTGACATTATTTTATTTATAAAGCCGTTTTTGTGCTATTACCAGCATATCTATGTGTGTACAGAAGGAAAGATTACAGTTACACTTCCGCTCACAGAGCATCTTTTTGTTTGAGTGTACTTAAAGTTCGAATTGAGAGTTTGGTAAAAGAGCTTTTCCGTATGCAGCACCCTGTATATAGAACCTTCTGGAAACTCACTTGTTTCTCTGGGCAGTTTTAAAGCTTTACTGCAGGAATATCATCATCTATCTGTCAGTGCCAGGGTGCTTGCTAGGGGGTTTCCAATGCTTAGTTGGTGTTGTTGTTCAGTCCAGTGTTAGTATGTTTCATGGTTGTGTTTTTAGTTTTTAATCTTTATTATAGACTGAATGTTTATTACCCACTGAACTCCGACCTTATAAATAGATGTACAGGCGTGTTCTGTGACGAGAAGAGGGTTTATTTTGTGGAAAAAAATATCCAGATGTGAAGTGACATTTACATGGAAAAGGTGGACATTTGATCACAGTGGTAGCCTCACTGACCTGTGTGTGTGTGTGAGAGACGCTCTGTTGTGGTGTGGTGTGTTGTGTGGGTGTGAGTTAGTGAGGTGTGTGTGTGTGTGTGTGTGTGTGTGTGTGTGTGTGTGTCTGTGTGTCTGTTCAGGAACATCCCGGCCAGTGAGAAGGCCAGCAGTCTTTCCATATCTGTCATATCCTGTTGGAACAGTCAGAAGGGACACACATACACATACACACACACACACACACACACACACCACACACACACACACACACACACACACACACACACACACACACACACACACAGACACACACAGTCACAAAATCACAGACACAAATGTATTGTACACACTTGTAATAGCGTCTCGACTGTGTATGTGTGCATGAAAGTTTTAATGTTTATCTGTACTTTCTGTCAAACATTTGTCAGTATTAATGGTCACAAATGTTTCCACATTTTGTCTTTCTGGTGCTTCTTCTTATGCTGAGATGATATAAAACTCACTTCTGCTGTTATTTCAGCTTATAATAGCTGCACATTAGCAAAGTGAGCAAGCAGAGAAATATATCTGCTTCTGGACTTCTTGTCAAAATTTGGCGCACTCCTTTAAGCGGGCTGTCATCGCATGCTGTCATCCACAACTGTCCTGGAGTCAGTGATGGAGCGGAAGGATGGAAAAAGAAAGAGAGGAAAGAGAAATGAGGACGAAGATGATGACAGATGTTGAGAACATCACCCCTGACTCATGAGAGGAGGCGCACGAGCCAAATCTGACATTTGTGTCTGATTTAGTTCTGAGGTTCAGTTTAAATCTTTCTCAGCACTCCCCTTCTTTTCATCATATTTCCATATTTCCATCCATTCCTTATTCATTCATCATACTCCAGTGTTTCTGGTGAGAGGGGGCAAGACCATGGCTGTACTTAAGGTTGCCCTATCTTCTCTCTTTTAGCCTACTTTTCACCCTTTACTCTTTTCTTCACATTTCTATCTCTCTCGTCCTTCCCCCTGTCCTCAGAAAGCAACTGTATGATAAGAAACATGCTAATTATAGCAAAGTAGGCCATTTTGGCCAAGGACGTCTGCCATAATAAACACTTAACAGCAGACACGGGCACAGAGACTCACTCATAAGCACATATTGTGCTTATTGAGTGTTGAGGCTATCACTGCAGAGACACTTGGCAGTGATGTTTGAAAGAGGAGATAGTGGCTCTTAGAAAATCTAAACTCAGCCTGTCATCTATTCTGTATGTGTGTGTGTGTGTGTGTGTGTGTGTGTGTGTGTGTGTGTGTGTGTGTGTGTGTGTGTGTGTGTGTATGTGTGTGTATGTCTGTTAACCCTGTGTCTGTGTCAGGGTGATAAAATCCATATCGGTGGCTAATAAACTCCACCTGTGTGTTTTTATTTCTTTATGGTAGCCACTGGTTGTGAAGTGTGTTAGTAAGTAACAGGCTACATTCCATTTGAAAATTGTGTTTCCTTGTTTACTTCACAGTTGGGATTAATCTCAAATTATTCATTAGTAAGTAGATGTAAATGGATTTAAATATAATGACTGTTTGGTATACTTGGTTGGTGTAGGCAGTGCGTGAGGCCACATTGTAGTGAAGTGTGTTTCTGTTTGGAATGCAGCCCAGGAGTCTGGGAGGCCATCTGGATTGAAGATTGACCTGTCATACCTGCAAATGATCTACAGCCTGCTGGAATCTAGCTAACACACACACACACGCGCGCGCACACGTACACACACGTACACACACGCACACGCACACACACACACACACACACACACACACACACACACACACACACACACACACACACACACACACACACACACACAGAGTTGTCGTCCTGGCCTTTCAAAAACCTAATAACCAATAGCAATACACAGACTTTCACATGCATGCAGGCCCAAGTTCACACACACGCACTGACACACACTCCCACAGACAACTCTGCTGATAATCTCTGCGACCTTCACCACGGCAGGATACAAACACATGCACATGCAGACACACACGTAGACACACAAAGGCACATTTACACAGAGAGGAATGCAGTAATATGCAGGTATACACAGCTCAGGAGGACATTAAAGCCGTTAAGGAAAGTTCAAATGCTGACTTTTTAAAGTCCGAATCATAATGTCATGTAGAAACACAAAATGTGTTGTACTGTATGGACAATATTAAAGGAATTATTGTAATGATCATATGTACGCAATATGATGAGTGCAGGACAGAGGTGATGAAGAGAGGTGGTGCATTATGGATTATCTAAGCCTTTAAAACCTGAGGCTTTGTGAGAACACAGGTTTTTCATTAGACTTTTCCTTTCACTTGCACAGAGTCCAAGCCAGATCGTGTGATTAAAGTGAAAGAAAGGAGGCTAGCACCTGCTAAATCTCAGCTTCAGAGAGAAACATACAACAGTGGGAAGCGAGGGGCTTTCAACATGTCCGATTATGTCAAGAAGCCACATTGACACACCTCCAATATTTTCCTATTTGGTGTAATTGCGCTGAAGAGACCCTAAAACTTATTATTATTATTATTATTAAAACTATATTACAGTGAATATGAAGCTACAGCAAGCAGCCGGTTAGCTTAGCTTTGCACAAAGACTGGAAATGGGGAAACAGCTTGCCTTGCTCTCTCCAAGGGTAAATTTCCAATCAAGCTTTATTATGCGAATTTAATAGACAGATTTGAGAGTGGTATCAGACTTGCCAAGAAAGCAAATAATATAGTATTTCCACAAACTATTTTATCTTAATATTTATCTTAATGACAGATGGTGTTTTGCAAAGAAGTGAGGTTAGGTCAAATTAATGTAAGCTCTGACTCCTGGAGGAATTCTGTCACTGACTAACTCACCAAATAAATATTTTTTTAATTAAATCTTTAATAACTGACCAGTGACCCATGTTTACATCAGGCAGCAGCCATGACAGGAATGCCACCAGTGAAACCAGTGAGGGTCAACGACAAGTCAAGGGTCACAACAGCACTTGAGAGGAGGAGGAGGAGGGAGAAGATGACAAGAACAGAATTGACGGACTCAGGGAAGAATGACGAGGTAAACGAGAGAAACAGATGAGCGAAATGGCACACTCGACAGTGAGCGCGACAGACCACAGCCTCACTGTGTAGATCCATGTGTTTGTTTGTAGGTCCGTAAGTTTGTGTTTGTGGCTGCATGTTTTTGTGTGCGTTGGTGTTGTTGGTCCCTAAATGTTGCGTGATATGCTGTTGACCATGCATGTTTGTGTGTGTGTTTGTGTGTGTGTGTGTGTGTGTATGTGTGTTTGTGTTTGTGAGAGTGGCAGAGAGAGAGAGAGAGAGAGAGAGAGAGAGAGAGAGCAACAGGCACAAAACAGCTAACTAAACATCAACAAAGGGAGAAAGCTGAGTAAAAGTGCAGCTCTGCTCCAGTAACAGCAAATGGCCCCACAGTGATGAACCCATATGGGTGCACGGACACACATGAACTGATGAACTGATGAACTGATGATGGCACATTTTTGACATCATGCAGCTGAGCTGAAACAGCATCAGCATGGGGAAACTGCACTGAAAAGTGTAAGAAAGAGGAAACAAGTGAAACCTTGCATGTGTTTTTGTGTGTATGGGTTACCCCTGAGTGGTCATTTTAGTCATTTCAGACACGCTGGCACTTTACATCCCCAGCACATACATACAGGACACTGACAGAGCTGTCATTTCTAAACACAAACTCTGCAGCATGTAATATAGACTGTGAGTAGGAATGAGGTTGTGTGTGTGTGTGTGTGTGTGTGTGTGTGTGTGTGTGTCTTTGGCCAACTGTTTAGTTTCAAGGACGGGTTAAACACTGCTGTCTTTTTATAGCAGCAGCAATTCAGCTTGTGTGTGTGTCTGTGTATGTCATAGTGAGGAACTTGGTGAATGAGAGAAAAAGAAACCAAGTGTAGAAAGCTACTTGTGATACTGTCCTTTCAGCACGGCTTTGTGCCCTACTGTCAGGGCAGTCATAAAAGTGTATGAATCAGCCTGTGTGTGTCTTTGCTCTTGCACACACAAGTGTATTTTTCCATTCAAGTGTGAAAAAACAGACAGCACTGTCAGAGAAGAGAGGATGACTCACCTGACCTGCATTTCACACACTCATTGCACTTGCCTGGGAAACAAACATATCACTGTTATTTTCAACACGTCTATATGTCTGCTCTGGAAGGATATGCTGTGGGCTATATGGAGGACTTGTCAGGTGTTCAGGTATTCAAGGTGGGTATGTCAAGCTTTCTGAACAACTGATTGTGTCTCTAACTTTGTGATGTAGCTGTTGTATCTAGATGGGTCATGTTTGGCTGGACCGCAACAGCGGGGCCAGCCCTACAATCATGAATGTTCGTGACTGACTGACTGAGTGACCATAATTCCACCATTGGTCAATCGTTGCCATGTTGTAGTTTCTCCATTGGCTATTGCTCTTTGAATTGGTGCAATCAGTTTATATTAAGGGGCCTGCAGTGTTGCCAACTTAGCACATTGGTCGATAGATAGATTGTTTTTTTTTTTTTTTGTAAAAGGCACCTGGCGACTTTATGGACAAACCTTAGCTACTAAAAGTTATAGTTTGCCTCATTAGCAGGCAACGATAGCATTAATGAGCTACAGTCAAATCACAACCAACGACCGAAACAGAAAACTAACTGAATGACAGCAGTTAAACAGTGGGTGTCTGCATTAAATCTCAGTATAGGTGATGATGGAGAGCAGAAGAGGTTTAACTGCACTGCTAAACAAATGTTTCAGTTCATGTTTGATTAAAAGTTTCATTTCTGATTGAAAGAGGAACAAGAAGATTTAGCAACTTTTCCCCCATTGACTAGGTGTATCAGTGTGGAGACCAAAATGACATGATGGCTTAGAATAGATGTAGCTAAGAACCTAACAAGTAAGCTAACAAGCTTGCTAGTGTTTGCTCACAATATAGTTCTGAAGACGTCTTAACTCACTTTCCAGAAAGTCATCCTTCATTAGTTGTGATATTTTATTAATCACTGATGAAAATAACTTGAGTGTTCCTGCTAATCAAATTACTTTACTTTGGTATTCTTGCTCTTTCGGTTATGTTGCTAGAATTGGCAAATCTCATATGATCCTGGTAATGTAATACAGCTGACACTGACTGTGTGGAATTTTAAATTATTATACTTATATATAAAAAAGCTACTTCTGATATTAAATGAATGCCTCCTTTGCCTTGTTTTTCTTGTCCTCTCTCTACCTCTACCTATCTGATGTGGTGCATGTATATGGATCTTCACAGTGGATAATAAGCAAATAGATTTACACTGTGTAATACACAGTGCAACAATCATGTTTACATTGTGTAATACACAGTTCAAAAATCATGTTTACAATGCTATAACAGTATGGCTCACTATAGACAGTGTATGTAGGGAATTTCCATCTTTATCTTTTCATTTAAAAACTTTTCTTTTACAGTCAGATAAGGGAAAGAGTTATAACCACAGAGAGATGAAGCACAGGATTTCTACACCTTTTTAGACTTTAGGGCCTCTGATTAAGAAGATATTAAGAGTTTTGTGACATGATGTAGCTATTATTATAGTCATGTTGTATAATATGATCTTAGAGATGTTTGTAATTGATTTCTATATTTTATATTTTATATCAACTATCAGAGCTGCAACATGATAGAGTGGAAAGACTTGAAAAGAATTAATTCATACAGTTATCTCCATCATTGTGAATAATCAATTAACATATCTAACCATCATCTTAATGCACAGCTACATAAAACTTACGATTCCACACTGAGTCACCACACTTTGATGTTGTGAAAAAAGATCTAAGGTCTGTATCTTTGTATTTCGAGGCCCAATAAAATAGCTTCTTAATAGCAACTTAAACTCATATTTGAAGGCTACTCAGCTTATAATTGGTAACTGGTACAGTTTAAAGACTTATAACTATATGACAAGGTACACCTGCCCTCTCCCATCCCCCCTCGGTTACTCCTCTCTCCATCTGGTTTTCAACTCCGTAGCTTGGATAGACACCACAGGCTCAGAGCTCTCTGCTGTGTCTGCCATGCCTGGAATGACAGAAATGGCTGTGTGTCAGTCAGCTGAGTCACTGCAACCGTTTTCCTGGGCATTATAAACACACTGAAGCTCTGCCCCTTTAATTAACCCATTGGCCCAGGCAGCAAGGTCACAACTGTCATAACTCAGGTTTTTTTTTCTTTTGTCTATTTTCTTAAGGACTCCATGACAATGTTTTTGTTTTTGTTTTGTTGTTTTTAAAAAAAGAATGAAATGTGGATACAGATCACAGCTTCTCACTGATTTATGACTGCGTGACACGGGCCCCATGACAGACACAAGCATTGTGTGTGATTAAACTGAATAATAATCAAACACAGCTGACAACAAGTTGAAACATGCACCTTGCCATACACACCCATTCTGTGTATTTCAATAGTTCCCCTTAAAACACGGCTGTCTCCTCTGTGTATCATGAGATTCCAGGTCTGGGCTAAGTAGAGACCTTGGACATTGTCACAGGGATGAAATACGAGCAGCTACAGGTATGCTCCTATTAAGGTTCAGCAGTGTGAGAGAACATTGTGGTTATTAAGTCAGCCTGATAACAGGAATGAAAAAGATACCCTATTATCTTAATGCTGTCAGTCATCTCATTTTCCACCACTCATCTTTCAAAGTGGTGTTTTGGGCGTTTTTGTTTTTGTCATCGTCCACATGTAGTCTGTCAACGATGGTGGGTCATGGGCTCAGCTAGGTATGAGATGAGGAACAAATCAAAACTTAACCAACACAAGTTATTAAAAGTCATTTTTTTAGTAACTCTAAATATTTAGGTTCACTTGTACTTGTACTAAGTAAAAGTAAAATCTTGAGTACCATAGTATATTTGTAAGTAACTGGTTTACTTAGTAAAACATCATAATACCTCTTCCTTCTTACTTAATGCTGACACAAAAATAGGTTAGACAGAGCAAACGTTAGAGGTTAGATGATCAGACAGGTTGTAAATAAGCTTCCATTTATCTGACTGATTCATCACCTACAATTATTGTGAGCAATCATTAGAAACTTTACAGGAGACTCACTTTTGCCTCCCAGCAATTACCGTGGTTGGTGTTGTTATCTTAACCCATTTAACTGTTGAATCTAAAAATAAACCAGTGTTGTTTTCTTTTAAGTCTAAAACGATTAATCAATTATTCGCATAATAAAAAATCTGAAACTATTTTGATAAATGTTCTGTTAAAGCAATTTTTTTTTAAAACATTGTCTGGTTTTAGCATCTGATTTGCCAAAACTATAGATATCTGATGATGCTTCAGGCCCTCTAAACTAGTGACTTCGTATGTCTACACTGGCCAAAGACAGGGAAACCGCTCTGTTTGTAATTGCCTGTCAAATCAAGTCATGCATCCCTTGTACAGTGTCACATCCAAACTTCACACATAAGGGGAGTAATGGGGAAGATATAGCTGAGGAAAAATTAAAAACATAGGATAGAAATGTATTTGTGGGTGAACTTTGACATGAGTCTGTTCTAGCTGAGTCTAGCTTAGTAGGCTGTGGTCAAGGTAAGTATTTTTCTGCAGCAATGGTGAATGCCTGTGAAAGTCTGTTTATAGGATAATTACATAAAATGCAACGCGTCTAATTTACCTGCTTTAAGTTTGAAAAGGCAACTTCACTAAATTAGACACAATCTGATAATTGCCAGTTACTTATCCCAGGAGTATTTTACAGTTTAGAAAACTGTTGCTCTGGTGGTGGATGTGGAACTTCGTCCCAACATTTTAAAACCAATCTGTCTGTTTACCCGTCTCTCTCTCTGCCACTCACATAAACACAATGCCTCCTTTCAAACACAGCTACTCTTAAACCCACTCAAAATATATTCTGGCAAACTGGCATGAACACACACACACACAAACACACACACACACACACACACACTGGCTTTGTTGGTGGCCAGTGTTGCATGCCAGTGAAAACAATGACCGTTTGTGAGAAACAGGTTGGAGCCAACCTGTGTTTGATATGACAGGTGCTATAGCAAAGCCTATCACATTACACCCGTAATCATTAACTACTTGTGGCCCACTTTCTGTGTGTGTCTACGTATGTGTGTGTGTGTGTGTGTGTTGTCTCAGTCAATCACTCAGCCCTGCCAGGCTTTCTTATGCAACAGGTCATTGCTTTTGTTGACTAATGACCTTATCAGGCCTCTGTACACAGTGATGTCATTTCCAGGTGTGAGAGTGTGTCTGAGTCTGGGAGTGGTAGATGTCGGGTTTACTTTTGTTTGTTATTAGGTGCTGTATCTTTACTGCACAAAAACCATATTCATATTCCTGTTTGGCTCTGAGGGTGGTGGAGGTCATTCATAAAAATGCACTTGAAATACACCATGTAACCTCACGCCGGCCACTGTAAAATCCAAACGTAGAGATCGGGTTTTTAAGGGCGTTGAGGAAAATTATTGACATCACATTGACAAATCTCATAGTAAATCATGTTTACATCCATCTTACTTCCCAGAAAAGGATCACTCTCTAAGAGAACATGTCTCTGTCAGTTCACTCCCTCAACACTCTTATCACCAAACTTAGAACAAGGTGAGGAGCAGGAATATTGTTTTAACCCTTGTGAAAACACTGCTGTTGTTTTCACATCTGACATTGACAATCCACAGGAAAAGTGACTGATAACCTGAAAAAGAAGACATCTGTGGTAGACGTTGAGTAAAAATGTCAGATACTTGAACCCTGCAGCACCCGGTGGCCTTCTGAGGTGTCCATGGTGCAACATACTAAACATAATTCAAGTAGAACTGGGCTTATATAGTGATCTTGGGTTGGGCTGATGTTTAGTGTATACATTATGATATTATGATGGAGGGATGCAGCTGAGTTAAATGCACAGCAAACCAATACTTGATTCTATTGACCTTCAGGTTTTTTAATGTTCAGTGCTAGCATTTTTAGCCCAGCTAGCAGTGTGGCTCCATAGATGACTCTCCATCAGCTAATGAGCAACTTTTACCCAGAGAGCAAAAATGAAACTTCTGGCCCAACATCTGCTTTGGTCCTCAGCCCGAGTCTGGCCCATATACTTCTACATCTGGGCAGACTCTGGCTGCTATCCTCCGGTATTTACTGACAGCTAGCAGATTTTTCTGTGTGTGCACCAGAATTGGTCCAGATGTGGAAGTGGCATCTGGCGATCATGCTGTATGTGGGTGAGATCCGGGCTGTGGAACTGGGCCTATACTGGGCCAGAAGAAAACAAGCATGTGGCAAATATGAGCCAGATTTATTTTGCTATATGAGTATCATGCTAAACACGCCAGAGCAAAACAGCGAAAATAGTAAATTATATACCTGCTAAACTCCATCAAAACATTGTCATTGTGAGTTAGCACACTGACATTAGCATTAGGCTTAGTTTGGCCTAAATTCACCGTTAGTGGCTGTAGACTTAATTTTGTAGTCTAATGGGCACTGTCTAATCTGAATTTTTCAAAAGCATTACCAGTGGTTCACCAGTGGCTTTTGGTAGAAAAGCTGCCAGTTACTAATTAAAAAGTACAGCAATGACTGTAGACGCTTAAATTATAATTTTAAGATATCCACAGTACAGTATGGCTAAATATTAAAACAAAAGAAAACAGATGACACTAAAATCTGTTGTGCTGAATGCCCATCAATCACTTTATCTCCACACCCTTCTGTCCCTCTGTGGGGCAGAGCAGGCCTACTTCCTGCACTGGCATTGATCGTTGGCACTGGATAAATTGTGTGTTATTAAATCATCCAATATGAACCTAATTGCGAGTGATTCCGGGATGTCAGGACCACATTGTTTGTCTATGGAGGGTATTTAGGGTGAACTGATTTAAGGCAACATTTTGGTCACATTAAACACACATAAAGACATATGGTGACTGCACAAAAACATTAGTTGTAATGCTGTTTCAGCTGGACACGATGGACAAGATGTGGTATAGTCTGAAGATAACTATCAGAACAGATGATAATCTCTAATCAGTCTCAGTCTGCAGCTTGAAATGGCACAGAAATGGTTAAACGCAGTCAGTAGGTGTTGCACTGGTTATTTTCCATCCGCTTACTGAGATGTGGCATCCGATTAACCTGCGGTATGTGTCTAATGTTAGTCTTGGAGCAGCATGGGGGAATCTCCAGCTGCCCAACTTTGTTTAGTCAAACTTTTTAGTCAAACACCTGCTCATTACCGCACACAAACACACACTCATGCACAATCCATTTTTCTCAACACACACACTCACTTAACAAAACTCCGAGGTGCCAAGAAATTCCTGTCTAATTGTTGAGCTCAGGTAAATTAACTATGACAAGTGCAAACCAATCTCTCTCTATCTATCTTTCTCTCTCTAACCGTCTGTCTCTCTTAGTGTTTGTTTTTGCTTGGCCTCCATTCAGCTCTTACGTAACTGTGTTGGTGAGAACCTGCTGGCTGTCCAAACAGGTCGGCATCACAGAGGATTAGAGGCTGATGGACACGACCCACATACTGAGACACTTCCCTGCAGGTAGCTGTCAGCCCGTCAACCCCGCCCCCTCTGATACACAAACAAAGACTTGCAGATACTGTGTACACACTCATACATGCCCACACAGAGGAATCTGCTCCTGTCATGTTTGAGGATCAGGGCGATACATAGATAATAAATGGAAACAGGTGACTGCAGCGCTCCAAGTCTCATGTGAAATCTGGCTAAAGGCCACAGATAGACTTTTCATTGTTCTGCCACGTCTTTTGTTTGCCCCATGACTCATGTCAAATAAGTGGCAAATTCAGTTTGCGCAGAAGTGCCTTGTGACTTGCTATTGTGTTGCTTTTATTTGTGATCTATGGCCAGGTCTCTGCTAGTCTCCTAGAAAGTATTGGTTAAACCAAATATAAAGTTAAAGACGATGATATTCTATAGGGCTATTTTTCTTCCTGTTAACAGATCACAAGAAAAGATCTTGTGGCCGTCCATCTCTTAACACTTTTCAATATTAAATCCATTCATTCCTACTGAAGATGTAAATCTTTAAAAACTGGTCACTCACAGTGTTGTGGAAGCTATTTTCAAACTTTAGCCAATGAAGTTATAAGCAACTCGTCATTGGATGTACTTAAGTTAAGCTATCAACAACACACCACACTAATACACTTATAGCTTCACACGTTGAAGCTATTTCACATCTGGAGTAATATAGATCATTTCTGAGCTCATGTTTTCTCCAAGACAAACTAAAAGACAATGCAATCCTGCTGTAGAAAAATGAGCTCTGGAAACATTACATGACTCCCCATCACTGGTCATTGATATATCGTCCAATTTTGATAAAAGGCTAAGTCATTTCCCAAAACAGCTGGGCACTGTAGTTTTTAGAAAGTGTTACTCAAATAGAAGTAACTAGTGGATTTTTGAGGACTATTTTCAGCAGCAGATTGATACACATTTGGAACAGTAATATTTCTGACAGCAACAGTCTTGCTCAGTGATGTGTTTTTAACAGCTTTTGGACAGTGGAGTCACACAATGGAGCTTTATGGCACCGAGGAATAAGATATATCAGGCTTTGGATGCACACACACAATACTTGTAAGTAAGATTAATCCATTATTGGTTTTGTATTTTCATAAGAAAATGAAATAATAACAACTACAGTATATAGTTGAATAGTTTATTTTATGAGTGAGGCACTATCTAATATTTTGACAGAAGACACCAGAAGTTTGGACATAGAAACTGCCACTTACTGATGGTTTTTGTACCAAAATTCCATATCTTTACATTACACCCCTTATACAAAATATTATTATATACCATATATTAAATATTATTTTCTATATATGCTCTATACAAAAACAATCCAAAAATATTGAAATATTTAACAATCAATCAATCGTGCCCTTATTCTGAGGGCCGCTTACATAACACATCATGAGGTTTGCAAGCTAGCAATTACAATAACAATCAATATGAGGTATACGGTACTTGTTTAAAGCCCAATCACTTTAAATTACAAAAATTACTAATATTACATTTAGTTACATAAATGAAAAAGAATAACACTGAATATATAATAACATGAAGTGGATGCTAATGACAGACATGGAGATTAGTTTTTATTGAAGATCAGTTTCAGCACCAAATGTCAACAATAGAAATTATACTGGTCCAACCCTAACAACGTAACAAACAGACATATAAACATAAAGCGTGAGTCATAGAGTATTTATTTGTGCTCTCAGTCTAACCCTGCCCAGGAAGCCAGATGAGTGAGGCTTCACCGCACTATGCCACGGAGTTAGAAAACCACAGGTTGTCTGTTAGTATTTATCTCTGATTTGCAGCTTCATTGACAATAGCTTCATTATTCTGCTGGTGCTGACTCCACCAAGCTGGTACCTCAGGCAGGGCAGACAGAATGTCAACTAGAGAGAGAGAGGTACACAAGCACCTAAGACCGAACATGTTTACATGTGTGTGTGATTGTGTGTGTGTGTGTGTGTGTGTGTGTGTGTGTGTGTGTGTGTGTGTGTGTGTGTGTGTTTGTTTGTGGTGTATTCAGTTCTGTAGCATGTGATTATGTTATGTATATGCTTATGTGTGTGTTAGTAAATATACGGTGTGTGTGTGTGTGTGTGTGTGTGTGTGTGTGTGTGTGTGGGGTCTTTTGCCTGTTTGTCAATGTAAAGCAGAGAATGAGAGGAAACAGTTCCAGGAACGGTGTATCAGCTGCTAACAACATTATAGCTAAATCAGCTTCCTGTTTAACACTTTTCCACAGCAACTAGCAACGCCTTGCAAGTTAAGAATATCAGTTTGATATTTTGGGAAATACACATTCATTTTCCTGCCAAGAGTTGCATGAAAAGACTGATACCACTGTCATATCTGTCTGTTCATTATGCAGCTACAACCCACAGTCTGTTAGCTTAGCATAAAATGGAAGCCTGGCAGTCTGGCACATGACCCCCTGTAAAACCACAAATTGTCATTTTTACATTTTATGTGGTTGAGGTACTGGTAAGGGGATTTTGTTACCTTTGGACAGAGCCAGACTGTTTACAGTCTTTATGCTAAGCTAGGCCAACCGTCTCCTGGCTTCTCACCTAGTTCTCGGCACAAAGGCAAATAGCTCTGTTTCCCAAAACTATTCTTTCGAATTTGACAGTTTGATCTGGTATTTCCCCCAAAATTTCATTTGACATTTACATCACTTTGTGAGAGCTGAAAGTCGAAGTCGATGAAAGCTGAAATCATTGTTCAAAACTAAAATTCTCCCAGGGTCCACTGCTTCTAATTAAGAGTAAAACAGAGGTAAAAGAGGAGTAACATTCGCACATTTATTTATCACTTATCTTGGACCAGAAGTTCAAGGTAGATTTGAGTCATGCACCCACACAGGTTTTAAGAGAAAGCCCTCGGTAATTAAAATGTCACTGTTAATAAAGATTACATGGGAGATTCCACTGTGTGGGGGTGGTTACTAATACAACATACACATGTATACTACAGGTGTGTAGAATCAATACGTTTTTGGGGACAGGAGGTAAATGCTCATTACTGTTCTCGGTTTCGACTCTCATGTTGTTTCTTTTGGTTTGGTAAAACCTGACGTAATGGTTAAAAACTCCCTTTAAGATTAATTTCAAAACAAACGCTATTGCATATTTTGGAACTGTAAATGTGAAAAGCTGCGTTCTCTGACTGCACCTTAAATCCTTACCCCACGTGTTTTCCTAATTTTAATTGTAAGTTTAACTTAAAAACTCAGAAGTAAATCAATGAGAGATTTCTACATACTTATGAGGACATTTAGTGGAGATACAGGAACACACACACACACACACACACACACACACACACACACACACACACACACACACTAAAAAAGAAAAAAGGTATCTTTAAACACAGGCATTGTAAAAATTGCTTACCTGTCAGGTTACTATCAAACTGATAGTTTTTTTTACGTACGTTTGTGGCATATGTTTGTGTGAACTCTGCACTGAACAGATGTCACAAGATTGTGCGTCATTGCGGAGTCTCCTCACACACTGTGAACCAGCTGAGTGAAGGCTCTAAACCACAGGCCTGACTCACCATGCTGCTGTTTTTCTTGTTGTTGTTCATAGGCTCTCTGTTGTTCCACGACCCTCACCTTTGCACTACTTTCTCCCCGGAGTGAGTGAGCATCTCTCTGTACTCCCTGCCCTCCCTCCCTCTCTTTCTTTCTTTGGTAGTTTCCCTCTCGTTTTCTTTTATCTCGACTTGGAGCGGGCTTCCTGCCTAACAATTGGAGGAACCCGGCAGTCAGAGGTGTCACGCTCTCTCATCTCCCTGTATCTCTGTCGCATGCATAGATAGAGGACACACACCAACACATGCACACATTACAGACAGCTGGAGGGATGAGGGAATTCTGCAGGAAGACCTGGTTCCTGTTCAGGACTTCATGGATGACGATTGTTTTTACTACAGATTTAGCATTTGTCCTCAGTTTAAAGTTGCGTTAACATTTTACAATAGCTTCAATAGTACGGATGGCTGTTGTCTGAAGCGGATATGATAACATTTTACTCAGCAACTGAGATCTGGAAACGTGACAATGAAAATGTCACACTGGCAAAAAAAGATCAGTGAGATGTTCAGACAAATTATAAGCAAACCCCAGGTTTGCTAAACTTGTTTGGAAAGAAAATGAATACAGAATATGGACTTATCACGCCAGCTGTCAGTCACAATCACACATCATAGTTTGCACATTCCTGGTTGAATTCTGACCTAGTGCACTGATTATAGTTGTGCATGCACAGCTTTCTTATCCAGGGAGGCAAAGGCACTGATTCTGTGGGTGCTCGGGCTTACGCACCCACTGGAAATTGAGAACAGCCAGAGGGAGATTACACTGTGAGGTTACCAATTGGGAGAAGAATGATGATGATGATGATGATGATGGTGATGATGATTCAACTTTCCAGGTGTGGACTGACCCCTGTCGGTTTTGGTCACTCACTGATTTAATATGGAAGTGCTTCATTTTGCATCACCTTTTCAACCGCAGCCAGGAATGTACGTTAAAGAGGCGCACAATAACTTATAATAAATAACACATGCTGTCCATCAACAACCACACCTTTAAAAGATAGATATCTCTTAAACACATTAAACACATTATATGTGTCTGAAGTTGAGATTCGGGGGTATGCGTCTGACTGAATTTGTGTAATTTTCTGAAACAGACCACCTACATCTGTCACTTTTCATCTGTGTAAGAGCAACACCATAAATGCCTTAAGCTAAAGATTGTCCCAAAGTCATAGGCTGTTATCCTCATGTTTAAATGATCAGAGCGCCTCACCTCTCCCCTTGCTCTGCTGGAAGGCTCTTCACAGATAGAAACACTTTGGCCTTCAGATGTGGCCGGGCTAGTACAAACTACAGCATGATTGTGTAATGGTGGCTATGTGGATCAAATGTGGGCTGTGGTCAGTTGCATTACTGTCATTTAAAAAATAAAAAAAATTGCTTCAAATGTCCTGTTGTATGAAAGGGGTGGGTGTTGCGCGTCATGTGCCTGGCTGTACTTGCAGTATGTTTGGTGAACCCCGCTAAGTCCTGATGAATCTTTTGTGAGAAAAATATTTACTTTGGTCAAAACGGCAAAAGAAAGAGCCAACTCGGAATACACCGTACGATCCCTTAACATTTCATATGCCACTTTTTCAAGAGCGCGGCGGGCAGACACAGATAGAGGAGTTAGACAAACAAAGATATAAAAAGGCCAGAGCTCCCACTGTGTGTTCAGACCGCTGGGTGAGGTTGGGGGAAATCCTACGGCCGCCTCATTGGACGACACTTTGTTTATCAGCTACATTTTCTACAGCATTGTGCAGCGGTCATGGTGACTGTGTAAAGTTTGTCTTTTCAAAGATGCGGGTAACCAAGTCCTGAGGGACTGAAACGCCAGCCCTCTGTGTTTGTGAGTGTCTCGATGCCATAAGTGATTATACTCTGTTTAAACATTATACACAGGTTAAATATGCTTTTTTTTTCAATAATGATTTCATGGGAAAACAGCGTCGTAACAACTCATGACTGACCTTACCTAACACAGTCACACACTGGATACACACACACTGGATAACAGCTGGAGGTTGCCCTGGGTGCAGCGGTCCACTGTGTTGATTGACAGGTACTTTAACAGGCCGTGATTGGCTCTAATCTCACCTGAGATGGAGCGGTTGCTGGCCACCATCTGCGGTAACAACACTTGACACACACACACACACACACACACATGCAGAAATGCAGTCGTGCATACACTCATACACACACCTACCTAACCCCCTGCCTCCCTACACTAACAATACCCCTTCAATGTCTCAAACTGTGTCCCTCCAAATTTCATCCGTCCCACGTTCATTTGGAAATGAAGACATTCTGTTTGATCTGCATAGGAATTTCCCCCTCTGCCATCTCTAGGACAGAGCGAGAGAGAGTCGCACAATGTACCAGTTAAAAAGACTTGGTCTCCATTGAAACTGGGCCCTCTAAACTCCCTGTAGAGCCCCCGGGGCCCCCATTACGGTTCTGGCCTCTATAGAAGGAGCTGCGGCGCTGAACACTGGGCCTCCTTGTATTCTCTCGGTGCCCCAGCCGAGAGCCATTGACAAGCCCCACAATGTCCCGAGCGCTCCTTTACAGTAGAGAAGGGCTCTTTTCTCTAAAGGGTGGCTCGGGACTCAGAGAGGGGGACCTACTTTTTCACAAGGAGTCCTCTCCAATAGAGGCATCTGCAATCTGTTGCTTGCCCCCAGCCCGGTCCAGCCCCTTCTCCCCTTCAGCTCCTTTTTATTGCAAACCGGCCACGAACAAGGACAAATCGACCATGAATTCCTCAGCGCCTGGCAGCCGCTGCCCGCTCTAGCTCTGTAAACCCTATCTCCCTTTTTCTCGGCTTTCTCTTGTACTCTCCCCTCTCTCTGAGCATTCAGTCTCCCTCCCTTACTCTCTAACTCTTTCTTTTGTCCAAAAAAAAAAAAAAAAGCCCTGAAGGCCTGCTTTTTCCTAGACTACCCTTTTACTTCTCTACTGCTCCCTCCTCATGTGTATCTTTCAACTGCTTCCCACTCTCTCTCCGGGAGTGAAGTGGCGAATACAGGAGGTGAGAGGGCTAACGAAGAGAGTTCCCAATAAAAGGCCTTTATACAGAGCTGCTGAATGAGAATCTATTTTACAGGGCATCCATCCATCTACCAGCAACCCCATCCAAGGTCCCTTTCCACCCCGTGAGATAAACACAGATAAGATACAAGGGAGGGGGGGGGGCAATCCTAACTGCACTGGCTGTTATGGTTACCACATTACAAACCTTTCATCTAAAACTCATAACTTTGATTTAAAACTTTGAAAACGTACTGAGAACAGTTGAGTTCCAAAAGAACATGTCTGCTTGTCCGCCATCCTGTCAATAAACGTCCTTCTGTCAGTTTGCCGTCTTCCTGTCTGTTCTCTGAAGCAACTTCCATGTAGCGACTTGGCTGAGTGAGAGTCACATAATAGCTGCTGTATAATGGGACCAAAGGGCTCAAAGGAGGCTCATTCAAGCCAGAATACCATTTAAACCCACCTGTTTTCCTCCTCTCCATCCTCACATCCTTCCTTTACAGAGGAGCGGGTGCGGTTCAAGGGCTGTAAAGCTTGCTGTATGGCCTCTCATCACACAGTCACACACACACACACACACACACACACACACACACACACACACACACACACACACACACACACACACACACAGCTACACACAGAGAGCACAACACAATTTTGACAAACAAGACAATACACATAATAGATATAAGTGAACCTAAATCAAAGAATAAATCAAAAAGTCTATCTTGCTTTTACTCTTGGGACAAATTTAGCTAGCTTTGAGCAGTATTAATGAATTTATTAGCTAATTGGTGGCAGCACAACAAGTCATAGACACAAAATTGACATACTGTGACCTTATAAAGTTGATACAGTAGACAAATTGTGAACTTAAAAACGAGCACTGGAATTTCAAATAAACTCTCAAATTTCACAAGAGAATTTATACACTTGCATGGGATGGTTTTTTTTCAGTGTGTGTTTCACAAGCACTATTTCGCAAAATTGAAATGGAAAGTTCCAACCGAGAGGCAGACCGCTGGAAATCCGTCGTCACGTTGAATTGGAATGATATCACGAGAACACTCAGCATTATTATTTGGAAACACAGACCTGTATTGTGTTTGGTCGACTTTTTCAAAAAAGAAATCGCTTCTATTTTGCGCAAAACTGCAAAGGAAACCCGGCTTGTGTCTGAAAACGAGGCTGATGATAACGGTGAAGTAATGGACCCTAGAAACCAAAACGATCAGTTCAAAGATGCTAAAAAGCTACATAGAGGTGAAGGGGACTGCAGAGTTGGGTGATGCAATCCCCCTTCACATTATGCATAGTCATTTGTTAAAAATGATTATAGCAGCTTTAAAGACATCAAAATTAAACAAACCCTCATATAACTGATGGAAAAGGAGCATGTAGCGTTTACTGTCGATAACATGGGAACAATGTGCTACAGCAGAAAGCATAAATGTAATCCAGCAGAACGACATGAAGAACTGAGGCCACATGAAAACACTTGTACATGTATGAACCCGTCTCGGGCACCTACAGTAAATATAAGGGCCTTGGTCATACAAGCCCTCTGTCAAGGCCACTCTCATCATCTTCCCTCCCCCCTCTCCCTCTGTAAAGCCCAGGGGATCCAGTCATCCAAGGCCACTCCTCTGTGCACATCTGCTGTGCTGGACAGCCAGGCTGGCAGGCGAGGCGAGGGGGCCGATTTGGGGCCCGGTGGTCAGGGGTACTTGGCTTTGGAAAGGCTGTGGAGGGGGGCTGGCAGCTGGATGGAGGGGGGTGGGGGGGTGGGTGAGATGCCTCTGAGCAGTGCGCGGGCTTCCATGGAGATACTGTCTTACAGTGTTTACAACCTCCAATAGCGTGTCCGACCTCTCCTCCCCATCCCTCTATTCCTCCACAGGCCCACTGTGTCCTTCCTCTTCTAATGTAAATGTCGGGGGCTGGCAAGCTGATGAGTGTGTGTGTGTGTGTGTGTGTGTGTGTGTGTGTGTGTGTGAGGGTGGGTAAGTTGTTTTGGTGATTCTCTGCCTTCCCCCTGTGTCCTTGTTGAAGCAGTGCTTTACAGTGTCAGCCTTTCATTTTATAACTCCCTCTCTCTCTCTCTCTATCTTTTCTCTTGGTTTTATAAGAGGTTCTGTTCTTCCAGGCCTGCTGCCCACCATAGGCTGGTGCTAGTGCCATCGGGCATTCACACTGCCACCTATTAAAGTGAATGAAAGGTGGCAGGACTTAAGAGTGCTGTCTGGCCCCGAGCAGTGGGCACCTGGCAGTGTCCATGTGCCAGGCCGGACACCAGGCCAAAAACATCCATCTGACCAAGTCATTTAATCCAAAATGGAGTCCTGAAATGTTAGTTTTCTAACGTCAAAATAATCTGTAGGGAGGGATTGTGCCATCTGTTTTCAACTTAAGTAGTCATAAGATAAGTCATCACATCAAATCATGCCTGATTTTAAAGTCAGCAGCAGCTAGTGCTGTGTTCCCCCTGCAGAACAGAAAGGAGTGGTGCTAGCTGGTATCATCATCTCTCTCATGGATCCAGTTGTGATAGTTGTGATGTCTAAACCTCAGCGCACTGTATATTATTCTATGATCAACAAACGTATAGACTCGCGAAAAGAACCAATAGCTAACAACATCTGGCCTTACAACTGGTTAAGAGTGTGTGTGTTGGTTAGAACTGAACTAATACAATAAACTATTTCAAGTGGACGCCCATGCAGATGTTGGGACGGCAATTTTCCAGATTGGAGACAGTAATGTGGGGGCCGTAAAGACAGCAGAAAAATCAATAAAACCTAAATGTCTTGTTTCTGGTGTTGACAGTTTTGACTTAATAAATACACCAGTCAGAAGAAAGACCAAGTCTGTATTATGTGGGAGAGCCGGGACAAATTAATGCACACCATTAATTGTTAGACCGTATGTTCTAAAGATTACATTTCATATTTTTCATTAAGATAAATTACAAAATATGTTTGTAACTACATATTAAGAAGGACAATGTCGGACAATTAGTAACATGAACAATTCAAGTCTATACTGTTGTGTTTCATCTGTTGGGACAAAAGAAACAACGCACAACTTCCATTCATGTCAAATTACACCAAAATCATTCCACATCTGTACTAGAGAACACCTGGTACTGATAGAACACACATGTGAGCTGTCTGTAATATTATCTTTTATGCTGTTAAGTGTTTCATTTGTACCTGCGCTCCCCTACTGTCTCGAATGTAAAAAATGTAATTATTGATTGACTTTAATACTCTGAAATGCTGAAGTCTAGTTCCTTGTACCAGTGTTTTATCTCTGCATGAGGACGAACATGTGACCAAAGGTGTTTCTCAGTAATCTGCTCGTTTCTGCGTCTTTAAAAGGTTTTTTACTTTCTTTGAAAAACAGCAAAAATGAAAAGCTTCTGGTTTGTTTTTCATTGGTTATCCTGCAGCTCTTCTAAGAAGAAATCAGCAAATTAAAGATTTGGCTGAGAGCAAATCAATCTGTGGGTTGAAGATCATGACTCACATGTAATCCTGTGAGATTGCGACTGGAGGAATAATGAGCCGAGTGAGAAACTGTTTAAACAACAGTGAGTCATTTCTAACTGCGCGGCATCAGACATCACTTTCTTTTCTAAGAGTTCATGGCTTCACAATAACTCACCTACAGTTATATAGTCAAAGGGAGAAACAGACACACACACACACAACTCAGGCAACCAGAAAACTAGCAGACTGCTGATTGATTTCTGTGGGTAAGAACAGAAGCACCTGACCATTAGTGGAGAATGAGGGGTGGAGCCCGTACAGAGGGGCTTTTTACAAGCCCACTGTGACTGACAACAACACCAGGGAACTGTGTGTGTGTGTGTGTGTGTGTGTATGTGTGTATGTGTGTGTGGGTGTGTGTGTGTGTGTGTGAGACAGAGAAAGAGACAGAGGGGGGAATCTGGAGGAGTGTGTCCGTGTGCAAGTATGTGTGCCTTTCTGCAGTGTGTGTGGGTGAGACAGGAAACTTTCACTATGTGTGTGTGTGTGTATGTGTGTGTGTGTGTGTGTGTGCACCTGCATGTGTGTGTGTATTTATGGTGTGTGTATGTTGCGGGGGAGAGGAGGAGGCTCTCATCATTCCCATCAGTCCAGCTGTGCCTCTTTTTATCCGCACTTCCGAAGCCCATCAAGTTTGCTTTTTCACACCCCCCCACCCAACCCTTACCCCATCCACACACACACACACACACACACACACACACACACACACACACACACACACATACACACACTCACACTCTTCCCCACCAGTGCACTTGACAGAATCTTGGTCTACCGCTGCACATCAAAGGCAGAGGGAGGGGAAACAACCTCTATGAAGGAGGGAAAGAGAGGAGACCCCCCCTCCTCCTCCTCCTCCAGCCTCTATCTCGGGACCCCCCGCTCGCCTCTTTTGTTGTGTCACTTTTTCTTTTCTCCCCTCCCTCCTTAGCTCTTTTTTCCTACCTATCCTATTCATTTAGGAGACCGTAAAAAAAATAAAAAATAAAAAAAAGAAGATTGCCAAGTTCATAAAGGGTTCCCGATCTGCTCAGGGGTCCATTGTGGGACTGGTGGTGGCGATGGGGATGTAGAAATCAAACACACTGGGTGCAGTGTTGGGTCTTTCTTTCGGGAAAAGAAACCAAAATTGACTGCTAAATTTCCCTACTGTTAAAAAAAAGAAAAGTTTAACAATAACTAACCATTAGCTAGAAATTGGTGTAAAGTTACGTTACATATTTTTATGTATTTGACAGGGTTTGGTTACAGTAGCTGCTCTGATAGCGTTCCAGCTAAGCCATATATAGCAATATAACGTGCCCATGGCTTATTACTTTATAGACCCCTATCAAAGCACATGTTGACTTGTAATAGCAGAAACAGATGCCATAGATACGCCACTGTTCCATGTACAAAACCATTCTTCATTGCCAGACACTTTGGTTGTGCCCAAAAATCACTCATTTACTATAGTTTACAGTATTTACAGTCTGTTCATGTTGTAACTGAGTGTTCGACTTCTCTGTGAGTGGGACATCTGAGCTCTAAATTTATAACCTCAAAAGTTCCTACAATGGAACATAAAAGATACAAATATCCAAAACATCTACTCCACCGTTTACTATTCTTTCAAATGTGACACTATACCTGTGGGTAATGATTGTAATACGATGATTAATTCGTGATGTCAGAAATCATTTTACTGCTCACTACACTAAACTACTGGGTGTCTGTGACAGGAAATAATAGTTAAACATGTCAGCGCAGAACAAGTAGCCTACACCCTGGAAATGCAACAAATGATAGCAATTCAGCCTCCGTTAACATTATCAGTTGCATCTGTTGTTGTCTGCTGTAAAGAAATTCATTGTACGCATCCTTCAGAGGACGTAGCCTTTGTAACCGTCGACGACCTTGACAACCTTGACAACAGTGACTTTTTTTTTTTTTGTTTTGACTCCATCAAACAAGTGTATTTTGCCATCTACAGACTCTCTCTTAGAACATTCCACAAAATAAACCATGTCATACGAGTCTGTATCAACAACAACACAACTAAGGCTTAAGTTGTTTGAAAAGAGGTTTTCCAGCAGAGAAGTGTGTTTACTGTGAAAAAGAGTTTAGTGGAGTTCCTCTGGAAACAATTAGTTGAGCTCATAGTGCACGTGCAGTTCAAGACATACCGATATGATAAAACTGATGACTTCCCATTAATGACTGAGTCAACCGGCTGCTCCAACTAATGAATTACTGTAAGCGAGGGAGTCTGTCCAGGATGTCTGCACCGTGTAGGAGATATTCAAAATAGTGGTTTTCTCACAAGTCATCACCTCCGTTTACTGCAACAAGGGGCGTTTATGTGAAAAATGGGTACCAACTGTGAACTTTGTGTTTAAAGGGGAAAAAAAGGAACAAAGGCCTGTAAATCATGTGCTCTCCAGTCATTGTCACCCCACAGCTCGTGCAAATCACCTGTGGTGTTCGTCTGTGCATCACTGGAGGAAACCTCTTCAAAAGATCTCCTCGCATCTCAGCAGCGGTGGTGGCAATGCAGCATGCTCTGCTCTGTGCACAAGAGAGATAGTGGCAGAACGAGAGACGAGGATGAGAGGAAAAGAAACAGAAAAAAGAAACAGAGAGGCAGAAAGAGAGAAAGAGAGACAATCTGTGCATCCAAACAATAATGAGCTAAAATAGTCCTGTGTTATATTAGAAATATATCAAAACCCCTATTTCCAATAAGAATATTGTGTAAATATTATAGGAAATTATATAAGAACTTGACATATGATGCTGCTTATTATCAAGAGGCATACCGAAAACCTCCCACATAGGAATATTATACAGATTCCAAAACACATGACAAATACCATGAAGTGCATTAAGTCCTCTCTAATCACATGTTCCCCTAAGTCTGTTTGTCCTTTTGGAAACTTAAACAAATATTATAGTGATTTTTTTCTTTTCTTCAAGAGGAATGAGAGACGGCAAGAAAGGGAAATAGAAAGAGATGAAGATGGGTTACGATAACATCAGAACACTAAGTTCCTCTATCTGTTGGTGAGTCTGGTTGCTGAGCAGATTGACTGGAAACCTCTATGATGCTGCATGGTTGAAACCACATCACACACACGCACGCACACACACACACACACACACACACACACACACACACACACACACACACACACATAAACGCTGGATTCTCAGTGATGTGGTGGAGCAGAGGACACACGCTCTTAACAAAGCATTCACAAACACCCGGCTGCAGTGTACCCTGCTGCACACATACTGTTTGCCTGACAGCAGATATGAGAAAGAACAGAGCGAACACCCAAACACATGCACAGACACAAACGCGCACACATGTGAGCAGAGATTGTGCTGATGTTACACCACATACAAAACCACACTGTTGGCAAAGTACTACAAATGCAGGCCCTTTTCCTGTACCTGCATAGGCAAATGTGGGGCAGAGAGATCACATTAAACGTGCTTGTGTATATAGAGATCATTTTGGGTCGTTGTGTGTGTGTGTTCGTGTGTGTGTGTGTGTGTGTGTGTGTGTGTGTGTGTGTGTGTATCGGTTCCCAGGTGTGTTAATGTTGCTTTCTGTGTACATGATGTTTCTCTGTGTGTGTATGTGTGTATGTAGAATTCACACATCATATATACACAACATGACTGTGTATGTGTGTATGTCCAGTGTGTGGGTGCATGCTGTCAATCAGCCAGTCTGCAGGCTAAGTGTAGACAAACAGAACCCAGACAGATGAATGAGAAACACATACGTGCTTCCCCACCTCGAACACCCATCAAGTTGCCCTTAGCCCCTTGGGAAAACACAGCGGTGATCTATTAAGACATGCTATTGGACATTCTGGTGCTTCTGGTGCATCGCAGCCTCTGGTTGGAAGGGTAAGTAAGACATTGTTGTGAATGAGGACACTCTGTACCCAGCCTGAGTCAAGATGGGATGACTCATTCATGGACTGTACAGATGAGACATGAGATGCTCTGAAGCACGAAGCTGTGACGTGGGTAGGATTCACATACAGACACACTGCCTCTATTGACATGCACCAGCTAAAATAGTCTCCATATTTCCATATAGCCTGGTGCTGGACATTTTCAGTGAAAACTTCCTCAGTCTGTGCAGGAAAAGGCAAAGTTGAGACACATTACATCCACACACAAAAGCAATTCAAAGCTTTACTAAAGCGCACTGCATAACAAGTGAGCTCTATATACACTGACTCCTACATTTTCCATAATGCAACATTCATTATGTTATGTTCCATGAGATGCTCACCGCCAAGCAAATCCACACATCTTGTACATTCCTTCCCCCAAGTTTCTGTTTTGTTCTGTTTAAATTTGAATTCTCAAGGCCAACCTTGATGATGTCATAATGGTCATTTTCTTAGACCTATCATACTGTAGCTCCCCCAGTGCCAGAAGCCATTATAGAAGGTTGAGTAGTACTCCTATAGGGAACTACAGAGTCAGACATTAAGTCATTTTTCACATATACATACACATTGATTGCTTTATTGAAAAGGCTCTAAAGGTCCCATATTGTATAAAGGTAGATGTCCGTGTGTTGTTTGATTATAAAGCAGCTCTAGGTTTTATATTAACACTGTGAAAGTATCAAAGCGCTCAGTCCACAGAGAAATGCACACAGCCTGTATTTAGAAACTGAGCCTTAAAACCAGCCATCAGGACTTCTGTAACTTTGTGATGTCACAACTATACAGTCACTTATCTCAACTGGACTCAACATCCGACCTTGCACGATTTGGTGTCTCTGAGTGTTTACCTGAAATCTGATATATTTCTCTTCAAACACTCAGAAAACAGTCAGCCAATCAGAAGAGAGGCTCAGAGCCTCCTCTCCTCTGATTGGCTCACCAACCTGTTGTTGCTAGAGCTTCAGAGAGAAGCCTGAGAGAGGAGATGTAAAACTACACTGAGATGGTTTTTGGTTCTTAAAACCAGAAATATATCTTCTGCATGGATCAACACTTCAAATGAAACACAGGAGAAGTGTAAAATATGGGAACTTTAAGGAAAAAGACTGGACAGTATTTGACTGAAGTGACAATAACAACATCAATACAACACCGTAGTGACATAAGTACACCATCATGGTGACCAAAATACAAATAGTGATGTACAGTAGTCAGCAGACAACACAGATTCACACTGTGCAGTCAGTTCATGCAAAGTGGCAGAAAACATAATGTACTAAGTATGTAATGTTAGCAGAGATGCATGCAAAAAAAGACACACAAACAAGAAGTGGTGACAGACAGAAATAAAACCATACACATACACTTGCAATCTTCAATAAAAGCACAAAAATTTAGAATAAATAGGAATGTCTTGTAGAAGCGCATTGTCTTATCTCATTAGAGTGACAGACAAGAGAAGGGAAAGTTTTGCAAGGTGTTTAATTGTGCTTTCATGCATATTTTTGTGAGTCTGTGAAGAGTGTTCATATGTGTTGTGGGTCTGATTGCATGTGCCTGTGTGTATGAGCCTGCCAGTGTGCTAATTGTAAACCTCTCATCTCCCTTACATCAGCACACTCAGCTTGTGTACCTGTCTGCTCTCTTACGTACACTGCGGTCTCTCAGCCAGCCCTGCAGTACGCTCGCACTCACAGATAAAAGCTGTTTATCTGACCACGGTGGCTTCCTCTCCAGCATACAAACACACTCCATCCCTCCCTCTCTTTTACTTCTGCTCCTCGTGCTGATGCAACAGTAAACGCTGCACTGAACATGTTGTGTTGAGCTGTTGCTCTTGTAGTAATCTATGGTGCCTGAGCGTGGATTAAGATGTGCAAGATGTTTGCGATGGTGTGCGCCAACACACCCAAGTGCTGCAAGTATCTGCAGGCATCTTTTCACATAGAGTCAGACAAATGCTGTATGCGTGCACTGACAAGCACCCTAACAGACTCCAGGAAACAAACATACACGCAAAGAGAGAGATGCACGTCAGGAATCTTCTTACACAATCACTCCATAATACTCTGCTGTCTGACATGGGAAAGTCTACGCTAGAAATCGGCTCTTGAAAAAGAAGGCTAAAGCCAAAAAGCCATTCAGTGCACTGATGATTGACAGCCTTCTGTTCCCATGTACTCTTCTGCATTCATGCATGTACCTGCAGTTTAAACTGTCTGACACCTCTGATACACCCTGGGTACTTCTCTCCATTGAGAGCTGAATGATTCACTCTGCAGGTCAGATAAGATTTCTTTGTGGATTAAAGGTCATGAGGGTAGTCTTAAGTAAGTGCTGCACTAATGTCTGCAAATGTTTTAGTGGGCTGGCGTAGACAGAGGTGGCATTTTGAGGTTGCTATGTACATATCACATGAGGAGGCCCCATATTGCATCTATGTAATCTTATGAAACACTTAGAAAGATAATAAGTAAACTTTATTCTCATGTCTGAACTAGGGCTACAAGGTACATATACAGTATACACAGTATATGGTGAGGATAAACTGTGTAATGTCTTAAATAGTGCAGCAGATGAGCTTCGACATGGAAGGTATTGTGCATTTTATGACTTCCGAGTTGCCCTCTGGGACAGGGCAGAGCCCCCTGGAGTAATGAGTGTGATCCAGACCAAACTAGCATGCTAGCTTCTGATTGTAATGTTAGCTAATGTGCTAGCTAGTCATGTAATTCGCTAGAACATACAGCAGAAGTTGGCAGTGGTTTTAACAAGCTATAGCTACCTTAACACCTGGAAATGATGTGGTCTGCAGTCTGTCTGCAAAATTGGTGCGATAAGCTAAATTATGTCACATGGCCACAGCAGCAAATAAGCATCTTTATTTGATAAAAGTGATATCCTGGCAAAGATGTACATGATTATATTGGAGGATGGGACAGAAACTGGAAAAATGCAATGCTGAGATCAATGACCTTTCAAGGTCACTAGAGGTCAGATACAAATTGCCTCCAAATCTGAAATAAAACCTTGGAGTATGTAGCTTATATGCTGAAGCTTTAGTCATAAAATGTACAATTGGTTTGCCTATCTGCCCCACTAACACAGGGGTGATATGGGAACACTGTGGAGAATTTGAAACTAATTGTAAACGTGCGACAGCTTCTTGGCTTGAACAAAAATACTGAGCATTACAATTGTCAAGATGAGACGAGACAATACAATGGATGATTTGTTCGAGCTGTTAGAGATAAGAATGGATGCAGTTTAGCAATGAAAATGAGGAGACTGAATTACAGCCTATTTTTTTTTGTTTTTCAAACTTCAACTTGACCCATAGGTTTCTGGAAACCAACTTTGAGTCAGAATGTAGGTGCTGATGTAAAATGTCAAAGATCTGATCAGGGGTGGAGTTTTGTTGTGATTAAACTGCAGACATCCAGACTCTAAGCCTAAGAAAATGACAGCATGTTACAGTATGTGTCTTCAGTTTGAGTTGTAAGTGAAATTAACCTTGGAGAATTGCTGCTCCAGTCGGCATTGTTGCTCCATCATGGAGACAGGAGGGGTGTTTGGCAGGGGGAAGCAGAAGGAGAAAAGGACAATAAAATGAGAGGAAAATGAGTTGGAGATGGAGGGGGGAGGGCGGAAAGAGAAAAGTGGGGTAACAGGAGAGTGGGAGCGATGGCGTGAGAGAGCACCTGTCCTGCCGGAGTTGGGTCCACTTGTGGTTAACCAAAGTTGGCAGCACATCAGCTTGACCTTATCCCCCTTACGCCGCTGCTCCCCTCTGATCCCATTAGGGGCCAGGCACCATGGCAAGACCCCCGCCATACACACACACACACACATATGAACACACTTTCACCAACATGGTCCACCCCCCCTTGTCGTCCCCTCCCATATCCTTTCCCCCCATCTTGGGCTCGGCTTGGTCTTATGGGGGCCCAGGACAAACATCAGGCCTGTGGAACAAACAGGCTGCTAATGTGGGCAGACAGGACAGACAATTAGAACCAAGCACATGCTCTATGTGAGCGCGCACGGGTCTGAGAAAGGACGCGTGGACAGACAATCACGCAAAAAAAAATAAACACATGCACAGAACAAGACATTAAGATTGACCCAGTATCTCTTGGTAAGATGCTGAACTGTGCATGTGAACACCAGCTCAGGTACCTGCTCAAAATGTCAGACATTTACACATTAAAGCTCACCCGGCTATGCATGCACAAGTGGATATTTCAAGCTCAGTAACCCGCAGCAGAGGTTCTTAAGTGCTTTCTCATCAGCTCTCAAATTTTTGTCGGCCACAAGATTGTGACCTACATAATGGCATTATGTGAGAATCCTACAATGAGCATACCAGGTGCAGAGGCGCAGTCAGACACAGAGATCACATTGTACTGACAGACACACCAAAAGGAGCGGAAGAGTCAACACAGTGAGTAGGTAGAGCAAAGATTCTTGTCATTAGTCACTGTCACTTGTGCAGGTCCCTGTTGTCCCTCTTTGCAACCTTGTCAGGGTTTCCTGAAAATACATTTTTGGTCTGCACTGGTTCAGAAGGTCTGACCTAGTTGGCTGATTATGTAAGACTGTAAAGGGGGAAATGGGAGGCCACAAAAAGATCTTAGACACCTACGTAAACAAAGTGTATGACCTCGTCTGATGCAGAGACAGCCTTAATGCAATTTAGGCATTCCTGTCGTAAAACATATATATATATATATCTCCTCCTCTCATCCCTCAGCTCTGCTTTGCTTTGGCTAGAACAAAAGAAAAAGCCCCTGCCTGTGTATTTGTGGTTGTATATATGAGCAGCGCATGTACACATTATGCTAAAGTTAGCATTCGTCTGAGGGCTTGGCACGGCCACAGCTCTTTAACCGCAGATTCAAATACATCCAGCCACACACATTCACGCGCATGGAGAGTGTAATACCATCCCTCTGAGAATGCAAAGGATTATGGGTGAAGCCTGGAAAGGAACTGGGGATTTAATGAAAGTTATGTCACTCTTTGACTCATGTTTGACCCTTAAGTGACTGACTGTACTGCACATGCTGAAACTGATACACAAATATAAATATGTCTATACATACACATGTACACCCTAAGCTCAATAATCCAAACTCAGTCTGAGACAAACAATACGAGTCAGTCTGTTCCTGACATTCGCTCCCACAGACTCCCTCACAGGCTGATACCTGTTGCTGAACCTCCAGCCATCGACACAGGCCTCCACTCACACTCTAACACACATACACACACGCACACACACGCGCACACACGCACGCACACACACACACACACACACACACACACACACACACACACAGACAGACAAACACCTACACACAGACTGGTTGAGACCTGTCACCCACAAGACAAGACTGCCTTCCCCCCTTTTTACAGATCAGCCACCACATCTCACATAAACAGGTTTGTGTGCTTTTACACACTTGCACTAAGGATATATAAGAAGGCAGACATGTAGCCACATAAACTTCACATCTGCACATACACACCTCCCAGTGCAGCACAAACTGACAGGCTGGTGCGTGCCAACACACCTTCAGTGTGACACTCTGAATCAGGCCTATCCAATGAGACATATACTAGAAATTAGCAAACTGCTGGGCTCCTTAAGAAGAAGAAGAAAGAAGAAATATTGAAGTCATGAAATTGGACACAAATGCTAAAGTGAAACAGAATACAGAGAAAGCAGGCCCGGTATACAACAGCAGCATGTGACAGGAAGCTCAAATGCCAGTGTGGCTACAGAGTGAAAAAAAAGTGGAAACAGAAACAAACAATACACTGGGCTGAATCCAGGATATGACTATTATTTCCTATAAAAACAGTAAAGTATTTTGGTAGGATTGAACTCACACATAATGGAAAATTACTGTTTCCTACAGGTCATGTTTAATATGATAACAACTTTGTAACTGCAGGTCTTCATGTATAAGTTGACATGTATTTTTACTTGTTTCCTCTGAATGGAGAGTGTTGTGGAATGAGGGGGCAGCTGCAGAGGTATGATAATTATATCATTTGATTCAACGCATTCTTGAATTAATTAGATTTTCTTTGGAAAAGATGGAAAGGTTTCACTCTGCCAGATTTTAATTGACTCAAGAATAGTACAATTTAAAACTCAAAGTCGACTTAGTGACTTAATAAAATGCATGTGTGCATGTCAACCACGATTTGTTTTCTAGCTGCTTGTATTTACACTGACCTTGAATGTATAAATGTATGTATCGCTCTGATCAGATTCAATAAGAATACCCTGTGGAAACCATCCTTACACTGAGATAACTGCCAGTTTATAACTACTGTCACGCCTCCAGGAAACCAGATGAGGGACTCTTTAGGTCAACTCCCACTTCAAAGGCCAGAAATGAGCTTTGTCGCTGGGCTGTGGGCAGCGAGCTACAGCGTCCTGGGGCTCCTGCTCCCTCACACAGTAATGGGATTAAGGCTTCCACAAGGCAGATTAAGGGGCTCCGGGTCCTAACCTGTTCCCCCTGTCATCCAAGGTAACTCACATCCGCCGCATCCAAATTTATGGATGATAGCAGAGTGGGAAAGCTCCTGGAGTCATTGAACAGAACGTCAATAATGACATGAAGTGACATCCTGTAATATAATCTAACATAATCCCAACGAAACATGACTTGATATACTTTAACATAACATAACATGACATGACAGCACATAGCATGGCATAGCATAGCATAGCATAGCATAAAATAATATAGCATAGCATAGCATAACATGACATGGCATAACACAGCATAGCATAACATAACATATCATAACATAACATAACGTAACGTAACGTAACGTAACGTAACGTAACATAGAGAATTTCAAGGTCTTGCAGCACCAGACCTGCATTCATGGCATTTGATGGGGAGAGCAGGGGGTGAGAGATTAGACTGGTATGGATGTCATAAATTGGCCATTCTAAATATAGGTGGGCCATAGTGGATGGAGTTATTATTACACAAGGCATGCATAGACATGCTTGCACAGGATTAAATGTACACTTGTGTGCATACACAGACTCACACAACCACATCTACGTTTCCATGCATGCAGCGATACAAAGAATACGATTACACACACTGAAATGTTAGAACAAGAGATAAAATGAGTTTGGTTATGTTTAGTTTTTTTTGTGATAGATTCCAGTGTAAGCTGAGGACACAGTGATCACAATTAGAATAATAAAGCCAGAAATCATAATAGAGAGTGGAGTTATTACAGACAAGACAGGGGTAGATGCCTCTCTGTCAGGCCCTGGCTGCTGGTCTGGCCTGCAATGACAGAGCAGAGAGCCGGTCTGACTCATGTTGCATGGTAGGTGGTAGTAGTGCTGCTACTCTCTTTACTCGTAGGAACACCGACCCCTAGTGTTCAGCAAAAAGTTTTCAGAAAAAAAGCACAGAAAGTCTTGCTTCCAATTAATTTGAGAACCTTAAAAGGAGAGAAATAAAACGGTCTCACTTCATAAAAGTAAAAAATAATAGAAACAGAAGAAATTCTTTATTCAATTGTCTTTTTTTCAGTTGTTTTAAGAGCTTCCTCTGTGAATGTTTAGTGAATGTGTATGACCCGCAGGATTGTTGAATAATTAAAAAGCATTCAATTCACTGTGGCTCAAAGACACTGTAATGTAAGGATGAGCCAGTGTATGGGTGTATATGTCTGTGTCCTACATCTTCTTGCTGACTCTTTGATCTCTTGCCATGTATCCACTCTTTTCTACTCATGTGTTTTTAGCTCTGTAATCCAATTTGGTGAGAAGCATCACTGCATGCACACACGCACACACACACACACACACACACACACACACACACACACACACACACACACACACACACACACACACACAAAGACACAGGATCCTGGGCCATAGTGTCTCTGGCCCCCGCTATGTTGAAGTTTCCCTCTCGGCCCAGCTGGCAGAAGTTACAGCGGGGCAACAATGTGCCTGCAGGACGGGCCAGGACGGGTCCGGGACTGGGGCCCCATGGCCCTGCTGAAAGGCTCCTATTGTCCGGCCCCACCTCCATCAGGGACCATTAATTATGGGCCGCGGAGCACGGCTCTGAGTCAGAAAAAATACACACACACACACCAGGCTCCCCTCCATCCCCCTGTTACAGCATAAACACACTGATGGGGCTTAGGGGAACCAGCTCCTCCTCCCCTTTATCCCTCCAACCCTTCTCTCGTCTCCGCTGGCTCTTTTAATGAAGCCAAGTTGAGCGCTGAGCAGAGAGCCATTACAGCTCCTGCTGATCACCTCCCCCCCCCCCCCCCCTCGAGAATTTACACTTGAGCATTGCAGGACATAAAGAGAAAAGGAAAGAAGGGAAATGTCCTCAAAGGTGTTTTCATTCTACTTCTCTCTCTCCTTCCACTTTTACCAGAGGATTTGGGATCTTGGTGGCTTTTCAATGAGTCTCTGCTGCTCCACTTTCATCTATTCCTGATGGCTCAACTTGGCATGAAAGTGCCCACAGTATAGTTAGTACACATTTTATTTAACGCAAGAACTAATGGCAACATCATACAGATGAGAGTAAATGTTAGCAGGCAAAATATTTCACAAGAATAGAAGAATGAAATCGAAGATGGGATAAATAAAAGGCAAATTATATAGGATTATATAATAAAACCAAAATTACATCATCTGGTTTCATTATTACATTATACTGTTCGATCGACCCAGGGGGATGACACATAACATTACACATCCCTCAATAATGTGACGCCACCCAAGAGCAGTTACTCAACACAAAACTACATTTTGATTTGGACAATAACCTGTGGTCTAACTGTAGCCAACAGAGCCCCACCTCCCGTCCCGTCCCACTCGCCCCGGGAGTTTGATTTCATTTATTCGTAGCAACTTTAACACGTTCACATCATAAAAGAATTGTTTAATGACACACGCGAGGGCTCAGTCAGAGCAAATGAAACACTGTGAGAAAGACAGTGGGTTTCCAAAGCACGGACTTGAATGAATTGGTTTGGGCAGGATGTGTAAAACTGAAGCCCGAATGTGTATCACATTCAACCATATGGGCTTCAAGGAAAATTATGAGTACGTGCTGACAATTTATGAGGCCCAGGCTGAGCGAGGGTTTGTTTTTGAAAAGATGTCATGTCATATTCAGAGAGTAGATATGTGTTTTATGGCTGAAGTGATGTGTTTAAGGACCTGCTGTGTGTTACATTTCAAACTCAGAAAGCGTTTACAAGTACAGATTTACACATCATTACATTAAGATGGGTTGCACTACAGAAACTAGCGCTTAGACTGAGACATGTTGTTACTAATAGTCAAAACTAAATGAACAATCCTTTTCTACTGAAACTTTTGCAAGTTCGATGCATACTGGGTCACTCGGTATTGACACATACTGCCACCAGTTTGTATGTTCCTGGCTAATCCCAAAATGGGCAAAGAGGTGGGGCATGTGTAGAGCCCAGAACTTTGGGGAATGGTGGTTTGTGGCAAGCATACGGTCACCCACCTGTCACTCAAAGCAGCCACGCCCTCAATTATGCATAACTTTAAGCCTTAATAGAATATTAACAGGTGAGTTGTATACAGCTACGTACAGTTGTCATGAAGAAGGTAATTCGCTACAGAGACTAAAACTGTTTTTGTACCAGGCTTTGTAACTCGGTTATTTTGGGGCATGTCATTTTAACATGGAAGTCTATGGGGATTAATTCACATTTGGAGCAAGCCTCAAGTGGCCATTCGAGGAACTGCAATTTTCTGCACTTATGCAAACTTAGTGTAAGAAGGACTTTGCACACAAACTTAGCATTGGATTTTGAAATAGCTGGTGAGAAAGGGCTAAAAGGACGCAGGAGGAAAAGTAGAAATGTGTTTATTCTAGGGCTGGAGATGTATTTATATATAGGAATAGTATGTGTTGGGGTGTTTATATAAGAAGCATGGAGTGAGTCGGAGAAAAGGAAATTGTGTTGATACATGAATGAGGGAGGGCAGAGAAACAGAGAGAGGTCGTCCGCTGAAAGTCATACATACTCATACATACCTCATATCGACAAAATAGACTGAGAGGAAAGTTTTTCTTTCCTTGTCTTTTTTCCTCACTCATGACATTCCTCCTCTCTTCTTCTTCTCCTCTCCTCCCTTAGTCTGACCCTCGCTTTTCCTTTTCCCCAGTGAGGAGGTTACATAACATATTTCCACACACAGACACACACACAGACACACACAGCACACACACAGACTTGTCAGCTGTGAAATATCTCTCCCCCAGACCTCCTCCGCTGGACATTGAACAGACTCTCAAATGCGTCGAGAACCTTCTCATGCCCTGATTCTTCTCTCTCTCTACATTCTCTCGCCCCCCCTACCCTCCCCCCTTTTCTCCCCTTTCATCTCTCAAACAAACACCCTGTTGCATTAATCAGGGTTTTTTTCCTGCCACTCTGACAATGGTTCTGTTTTACATCACTGATTGGGGATGTGACCCCCCTCACACACACATACGTATACACACATTCACCCCACCTCTTTCTCTCTCTCGCTCACTCTCTTTTCACTGTGTTTCCCATAATGCAGCAGTCACAGAAAAATTGCACCCCAACCCCACAACTTGGAGAGGGGGTCACGGGGGGGTGGGGGTGGTGGGGTGGTGGAGGGTGGGAGTTGACACCAAGGTCAGCCATGTCAGATCTGGGCTCAAGGGTGGGAGGGTGAGTGGTTTTCAAGAGTTGTGGGGGGACGGACAATAAGTCTATCTGACACCCAAAGAGAAAACATGCACGATGAAGAGGCCAGATATCAATGACCAGTTTGACAGTGTGTTCTCGGATCCAGTGTTTCCACTAGGAGGGAGTTTGGGGGGTCTTTTTGAGGATGACAAGTACAAGTGCACTGAGGTATGATGTGGTGGGAGAGGCCTTAGTACATTAACATATTCATCTCTAAGATATTCACTGCTAAAGTAAAATTTGGAAGTACAGTATGTATCATTAAGAGAATAAAAAAAACATCTTAACAAAAGAAATAATACTAAATAATAATAATAATAACAAAAATATATATTTAAAAAAATTAAATAAATGCATCATCAGATTGAGATTGCATCATGGAAAGTAACAAAGGGCTTTTCCTCATGTCCTGCACTTAAGTACTATGTTACTTTCTACTTTTCAGAGGCAAATATTGTACTTGTTACCCCACTACATTTATCTGACAGCTATATGTTATGCTTATGTGCTTTTATGTAAAGCTGCTCTAATCAGCATATTTTATATTAACAACTGATCAAATGACTATGTGTAATGCGAAAGCGGTTGTTCATAGTGACAAATCCCCAGAGATCTATTCTCCAACTTTGCTGTTCTCTTCAGGTCCACAGAGGATTATAGTGTGTTTCTTCTTCTGCTCTTGATGCTTGGTTTAGTCTCACTGCTCCGGGCAACGGTCAAAGTTAGCGAGTAGCTGGTGAATATAGTGCAGTGTTTAGCAGCTAAAGAGCCACATATTTCCTTCAGGAGTTGGTGGAGATCAAAACAGAGCTAGAAGGCGAATTAATAGTGGACTTACATTCATCATGTGTAAATTACTTAGAGCTGGAATAGATGTCAGGCAGGATAGCAAAGGCAAGCAGTCAGATGATCGTATAGATTTCACACAAACTTCAGAATCATAATAACTTATTTGGAAAACAAAACAAAGCTGAACAGTAAAGTCATTTCCCAGTTCACTGCTAACCGCCATTGTTCAACGTTCAGTAGTTGTGCACACAGTTTCCGGTGCAATTAGGATTATTACTGACACATTGCTTAGGTTTAGTTTTGGCTGCAATCAGGCAAAAACCTTTGGCTTGTTTAGAACATGAATGATCATGTGACCACTCTTGTTTTTGTTGGACCTTTTTTGTAGACTGGTGTTGCAGACCTCGGCAATTACATAAGTGAGTATGATGTTATTATAACCAACAGGAATGAGGCCAAAACTACAAAAGTTGTAATAAAACAGAATTACCCCTAAAGTAATACATTTGAATACTTATTTAATAGTGATCAAACATGTTTAATGTACTTGAATAAGTGTTTGCTGAGCATTAAAGTGGAACATGTGGATGTATAACATTCAGAATCAGACTAGCAAAAGACAATAAACATAGTAATCTGTCAAAGAGAGACTATCTAACACGAGGAGCTTCACATGCATCACAAAGAGCTGGGTAAAAAACATGGCATGCACCATGAAGATGTTATTGTTATTAAGTTCAAGTCAGGGAGTCTGCACATTTGAGGGCCAGTGTGTCTGTTACTATCTGACAATGTGAATTAACAGTGTGTTAAGTGTAATTTTGAGGCCTGAGCTGTCACACAACACTTTCCATATTATTAGGGGATTTACAGTTTAATCCAGGGCGTCATTGGCATTGCATATTGAATTTAATTATGAAATAATATTTTGGTTACATCATATTTGATTATTGTTGACTGGCTTTTGGAATCGAGGCACATCTGTGTGTATGTGCCCAAGTATATTGAGTGTGTATGTGGGCGTGTGTGTCCACATATACTACTACCCTTAGCAAGTTTTTCCCATGCCTCATCCTTTGCTGATCATCATGAGTTAAGTTAAACCTTTGAAAACCACAGTGAAGTAAAGCTGTATGGGCTTTGTTAGGTGTTAGACTGAGTTCACCACAGTCTGGGTGGCAGACTGAGGGCTGAGACTGACTCAGCTGAGAGCCTTGTGACTTGTGCAGTGTGCCCAGGCTCGGACGGCTTCAAGTCTCATCAACGCGTCTGACTGAGAGGCAGGGAGAGGAGGGGGGACTGCAGACTGGCACAGTGCTCGCTCAGACTTGGCACGGGTCACTGGATCAGGGGCAAACTTCCTTAAACCAGAGATGGCGGAGGGAGGGCGGGAGGGAGGGATGAGAGCTGGGCTGTTTTGGGATGCAGTTTCATAGCAGGGAGTTTAGTGCGGGCGGGGGGGGGGGGGTGAAGAGGTAGCAAAGGGTAGGTGAAGAGTCTGAATGGGTATCATATTTTGCATCTCTAAAAGCCAGCTCTGACAGAAAGAGAGGCGTCCGTCCCCCCTGCCTGACCCAATAATACACGGCAGGACCCAAACGGGGGCGCCATGCTAATGAGTGCGTGCGATTAGTGCAACAGAGTGAGCTAGCAATAGGGAGGGGGAGTTGGGGTATGGGATGCGGGTGGCTATTGGCTCTTAATGAGAAGTGAAGAGACCCCCTTTCCAAGCAGTGGCCCCCATGCACTGGTTTTTGGGGGGTCATTTCAGGCTGCGCTGCAGATTAATGACAGGCCACATACCAGCGGATAGAGAGGGTTGGGGTGGGGTAGTGGCAGTGGTGGTGGGGAGGGTTAACTAAGACAAAAGTAAAGCTGTGGAAAAATGCTAATTCACCAGTGGCTCGGCAAAGAGGGGTGGCGGCGGGTGGGGTGGGGGGCAAGGGAGGAGGCGAAGACAAAGAGGCAGGGGGTGGAGGTGGAACGAAAGGCAAGAGTGTAGCGTGTGAGAGATATTTTGGGAAGGGGGCTTAGGGTATGTGTGTGTGTGTGTATTTGTAGTGTGGGCACGGCTGCGAGCTGGAAACAAAGGCAGCGAGCGAGGCCTTGGACTCCAGGGCCTCCTGCACAGAGAAACTCAATCCCGTGTTGCATGCTGCTCTGATTTAAAGTCTGAAAGTTATGATGGATTTTACCCAGAGATTGTTGGACAGTGACATAAACACTCAAACAGCTCCGAGTCGCCTCTAAAAGGTCCAATATGTAAGTGCAGCCCAGGGCCCCTGGCCTCTGCACCACTGGCTTTGCTTTAACAGTGATTTATGTGGAGCAAAGAATTAAGCAATCTGCGAATATATTATTATGCGTGTTGTTAGAGGATGAGATTATAGGTTTGTTAACAGAGCAAACATGGCATTATTATAAATGATGACTTTTAGTTTCTGGCCCTTTGATGCTGCATCTCTCAGTACTAAATAATGCAACAGGTAGCAATTAAGAGTCTTAATGTCCCAGTGGTTTTGAAAAGTAGATGACACCAGGAAAGGTTGTATGTCTTTATTTCTACTTATTGCAATTATATTTGTCTTTCTTGTTTTTATTGTCTCTCTTGCCAGTGTGTTTTGACGAGAGGTGGAATAGGAAGAGATTGGCCTGGTGGCAGTGCAACTCAGTCTCCTTTAAGGGTTGGTGCGACTGCAGACTGTGATGTTTCATGACTGAAAAGACATAATTGTGGAGGTTTCTTAGACTGATTTAAAACACAAGGATTTTAAAGCATTTCATTCTGCTTTTAAAAGAAACACTGCTGTTTGAAACATTAGGTTTTACTTGGATCAAACTTTTGGCCTTTCTATTGTCGAAAGATTTGGTTCTGCGTTCTTGGGTCCAATTGCAAAACAGTCCTCCTCCTGTCAAGCCAGGTGAGAACATACACTGTCTAGACTTCCTCTGGCCAGGCCAGCTGACTTCCTGTTGGTTCCACACACACACATGAATGGGACAGAAATTGGATTTAATGATTTAATAATACAGTTGTAGTAGACTTTCCAAATATTACTGAATCAAAATCTGACTTGACTACAACACACCTTGCCTAAACCACCCCCCTCCCTTCTTTCTTCTGATGACAGATGTACATTATGGCGCTGGGATGTACAGAGCACTAAATGTAAATGAGTATTTCAAGTATTTCGAGTTTGTGAGTATTGGGTGTTGCACATTTTTCTTGCCACAAAAGTGTACGGTGCATCAGCATGATATACAGGTGACATACAAGTAAAACACTGTGTTCATTATCCTCCCAAAACATTAAGATGTGGCTTACATAAGATGATATATTATGAAATGCTTTCTGTGATAATATTGTTGATGCTCAGTGTGTATTTTTACAGTAAGTAAACTTATTTGTATGTATGAAAAGATTAGTTTGTTCATTTCGGGTCTAATATGTCTACTGACTCTGCTAAATCTGTTATGTTTTTGTTTGCTGATCTCCAACAGCACACTTGAAGCTCCGCAGTGTGAAAGTCCTTTGTTTACTCTTATATGACATTTTTGTGAATGAAACTTTCCCACAAGCTAAGTGGAACAGGTAGTGTTGGTTATGCTAATGATCAGGTCTCATGAATGTGCAACAGGTGGTACTTATCAGTCTGAAAACAGCGACTTAATACAAGTTTGTGCAGAGAGTTTGGTGAATCTGACTCAGAACAAACCTCAAAGAAGAAAGAGAGAATTTTAGGGCCAGAATATGAAAATATTCTTGCATGAGGCCGAATGTCATTTGGAAAAACTTTAAAGCCTTTTTATTAACTATTTTTCTCAGAACAGATGTACTAAGAAGAAGTTATTCATATAAGGTAGATCAATCAACTCTCACATTAGAGGAAACGTAAGTTAAATATTGTTCTTATGGAGTGCTGACAAATAAATTATGTCCTGGTTTTTGTTTAAACGATGAAAACTCTAATTTGTTCTTACTGAGGCTGACATACAGTAGTGTGAGTCCTAACAGACACCCATACAGCCAGTGCAATAGGAGGTGGTCTTGCATTCCTGCTGCTTTCAGGTGGTTCCAGTGTGGTTTCTGTTGACCCACTTTCTCTCCTGTCTGCTGGCTGGATAACGCTGCGGTTTTAGCAGCGGAGAGAGTTCACACCCTGGGAATAGCTGGCAGCCATGGAGGGAGGGACGGTGGAGGAGCGGACTACTGTAAGAGTGTGATTAATGAGCGAGTGTTATGGCAGCACGGCAGAGAACAAAGAGACTAATCTACAGCACATGGAGAGTGGAAAACACTGCACATACCAGAGGGTGGATCTAAAAACTAACCCCCGTCCGCTGGTTAGTAATAGAGCTGAGAACACCAGCTGTATTAGCGGACACACTGAAGGTGAATACTTGGCCACTGATGTTGTGTTGCATAATGCATCCTGCAGCTTCAAGGTATCAGGAAAGTGCCATTTATCTAGGAGTCTTCAAAGGAAGGAAAGGGAATAAACTCACAGAGATACTGAGCATGCGTGGACGCACTCGTGTACGTTCTTGTGTGTATATGCAGATGTGTGGCAGACATTGATTAATGTCTGAGTGCGATGGCAGAGTTAATCTGGTGAGCTCAGGCTTCAGGCTTATATCCCCTCTACTGTCTATGACAGGTGTGTGTATATGTGTGTGTGTGTGTGTGTGTGTGTGTGTTTCCACAGAGAAAAGGCAGGCTCACTCACTCACCTCACTCATAAATCACACACTAGGGCTAATTGATTCAGCTCTGGTTCTTACGCTGCTTACCCACCAAATCCTTAAAGAGGCGTCCATGCTGCTTTTTACCAGAGTGTTGGGTTCTGTTATGCAAGCCTCCATAAATTGCTCATGTTCTCTTCAAAAGAGTCTACAGAGAGGCGGCTGATTCATGACCCATGGCCACTAGCTCTAGAAACCCTCTACGGACGGCTTTTAAACGCTTTGTTAGGCTGTGTGTTTAATGAACGGTGTGATGATACAGTTTTTAACAACACAATGGTAAATTAAGTGCAAGGTGATCTTTGAACTCCCATTAGAAATATGAACAGTATGGACATAAAAAAAAAAAAAAATCAAAGGAACTCGCAGAAAAGCATTCATTGATGTATTAACCATTTTAGTCCTACATGAGTCCTACAGTGGAACAGGTGCAGGACCTTGACTGTCTGAATTTCAGTATGGGCACCGGTTGGGGGCTTGGTCATACACGAGTGTCTAAAGTTGAAAATGTGGGTATTTTCCGGGCAGGGAGGGTCTAATGATTCAATATGGGAAATGTACGCGTCAGGGTTTCACGGGTGTGACCATATATCAACTACAAGTCAGGATACCTTGGCTTCAATATTGATTGTTCTGTCAATCACAAGACCCCCGCCTTTATGGAAATGCAATACTAAATGTATTTTACATACTGTGGAACTGAGTGGAAGCCCTTGGTTTCCATTCAGTTCTGTACAGCATGAAAATCAATTAGCAGATTTTTGCTTGGTTTATGTAAACTGTCATCTACATAAGTATCTGTCTACATTATACTATCACTGTGTGGGAACGCAGATCCAGAGCAGATAGATTTGAAAAAGTCTCTGCAGCATTTGTCAACTCTGACAAAAACCAGTGCGGACCTGATGTTCACTGTGATTGATTACACAACCCAAATAAGAGTCTGCTTACAGATGTCCTGGACAGGAATGAATGAAAACCAATGGCTGCCTGAAATGGTAAAAAAAAACCAAAAAAAACATTTAGATTGTTAAAACTCAGGACATGGTTTGCCAAATAAAAAGTACTGTATTAATGAGTTCTAATACATATGCTAAAACCTTTAAGACCATATCTTTATTGTTGATATTGGATGGTTTGTTGACAGGTTTCTTTGGGTGACTGTTCGTCTGTCTTTCTTCTTTTCTTTTGGAGTTGTGTTTTGTCTGTGGTTCCAGTTGGAAGCAATCTGCAGGCTGGCAGGGAATGAAAGAGCTCCCTGGTTCATCCCTGATGCTCCCCCTGCCGCTGTCGGGCCGACTCTCTCCACAGGCCTCTGTCTCCAGCCCTCCCTAGTGGGCTAAGACCTACTCAAGGTCCCCTCTGTGATGTGGGCTGCCCAATAAAAGCCAATGCTAGCTTGATTCCCAGGCCCATTTTCCCCCTGGGTCTTTATCTTTCACAGCATTGGCCGAAGGTGAGGGGCTGCCAGAGAATTAGGTTTCACTCTGCTCTGACAGACTGTCTCGCTCTTTGCCTCTTTAGTAAAACCATGGATGGAAGGAGCTGAAGCAGCTAGACGAGTATGTGTGTCTGTAGTCGGGTTTCTATCTCAGCATTTTCCATTCAAATCAAGGCTGATTGGAAACTATGGACTTCACACAACAATTCCTCAATATTTTAAAATAGTTCTTAGTGGACAAGGTCAGATTTCTTCCAGTATATTTTCATGCAACTTCAACATGCCATATGTATGCTAACAGAGTTCTGGGTCACTACATCATCCCCTCTGTGCATAGTAACTATGAAGTGAATTTGTACCTTCATAGAAGGACTATACTCTGAGAAATGAGAGATGAAATCTCTGGACACTCTCCTCTTCTTGTCAAACCCACGCACGACTGCAAAGTTGAAGATATTCACTTTGGCTAACTGAGTTTGCTTCAACCTTATGTTAGTTTCAGCTGAACTTCAAAAAGCATTTTAACAAAGAACCAGGACTGTGCATTTTCCTACAGCTTCAGGGCTTAATGTGCTATACATTCAAGATATGGCTACGCTATAACCAGATGAAATGTTGATATTGGGTAATTCTGCAAAATGTTAGTTTTTCCATTATATTAGGGAAAGGTGGTTATGGAAAATAAACAATGGTTAAAGGTAACCTGTGGAGATTTTGACCATTAGTAGCACTGCAGGGTGAGAGTTTTATGAGTACATTGCTGTTTGTTTCTCATGCATGTGCATGAGCATACAGGGGAGGCGATACATATTCCCATCAGTGGTTTCATGCAATTCTTCTAATCTGCAGGTGACAGCTCAGTGATAAGGAATACAGCAAGAGAAGAAGAAGACTGCTAGCAAGCAAACATGGATGTAAAAGTAAATGATTCCAACTTTGAAGAAAAATAATCTTTGCAAGTATTCTGAGGATGGAAATTAATTCAAGATATTTTTTGGACCTTAAGGATACTCACAGTGTGTTTTGGTGAATGACACTGAATGTAAAAAGAAATCTCCACATGGGACCTTTAAGTTATGGTTAAATTTAGGGAAGGAGTTTATTACTACCTGAATTGGTAGTCTGAAATATGAACTTAGATATCTTGGATAAAAAAACAGATATCCACCATCCTGACCTCCAGTGTTGTGCATGAACACATTCAATGAATGAATTTTAAATGTAACTCATGTCTGGGATTCTTCAGTGGTGTACAATAATTCATTTAGTTTGGGAGTGGCAATGATTTGGGGCTGGTGATGGATGGGTAGAAGGAGGTTCTATTGAAAAAGAATAGCAGCCTGCTCATTAAAAAAAAACTGAGCAAATGAACGTGAACTAGTTCATTTTTGGAACTGTGAACTTAGTTAAAAATTTTAAAAAATGAATGATGAATGTGAACTGGTTAATTTTCATCTCTATGAACTGAAATTTTAACTGAACTAGTTCTTGTGTGAACTAGCACAACACTGCTGACCTCCACATGCTTCCTATAAATGTCTCTATGTGAAGGGTATATTTATGTGTAATGTTGCCAGTCGATGTAAATCCTGACCTGAGCAATTATGAAATATGGGCACAGTTCCTTTGGTGAATAAGGTCAATACAGTGCAATTGCTTGAAAAAAAACAACAACAAAACAATCAAATACTCATTATTTCTTGAAAGGCTTTTGTACCAGTTTTACTTGCATTATGATTTATTTATTAAAGGAGCTATTTACACATTTTGCTATTGCTACATAGCCAACATTAGCATTAACAGCTGTTTGTTTACCAGTCTTGCCAAGAGCTTCAGCCATCGTTGCATTTACACTACAAAAGGTTATAATGCATTGTCTGAGCAGCACAACTTCTTCTGGGTAGACTGGACCCTACAGCGACTAGTTGTCACTGTGGCTAGCTGGTTAACATGCTAACTTCGGTAGAAGAAAGGAAGTAATAGAAATAGAAGCAAAACAGGAGGGTTGCTTTTCACCTCTGTGGACAGCTCTTGGCGAGTAAAGGAACTTAGTTTCCTCTAGACTTAGCTGTGTAGCAATAACAAAACTAAAAGCTCCTTTAACTTCAACTTTCAGAATATTTTGAATTCTGAAAGTTTTAAGTTACACACCAACATTCATCATTTTGACTTTCTCAGCTCAAGTAAACCTGAGAACATATTTACAATACTTAGGGAATCTGAAGCCATCTTTTATATCCAATCACTGTCTGCTGTCATAAAACTTCCTCCATGTGTTTGGAGGCATGTTGATGTGAGGCTCCCAGCTGAAGTTAAAGTGCAAGTCTGACCTTTCTCTGATGCAACCTGATGACAGTCATGAATGGGCCTGAGCATGTAAGCGCAGTAATGTACATGTTTGTGTTTACAGCGGCACAACAGCTGCCCTGACTGCTCCCGGCTTCGCTGTCGAAACAGGAAAAGCCTTATATAACACATTACACACAGTAAAAGATTAACATGCAGTCAGTGAGTTAATCCATTGCACAAACACAGACAGAAACAGGTGTGCACACAAACATGCACACAAATCTAATTGAGTTGAGCTGAAACAGACATTCAACTGTGTGAAGGTGTGTACATGCAAACACACACATGTACATATATAAAAAGGACACGCTAGGACAAACAAATCTAAGCTAAAATGCAGAGGAGAATTTATACTATGGTCACCCTGTCATATATAAAAACATGGATACACCACATGCAGACACACACACACACACACACACACACACACACACACACACACCCACACACCCACGCATCCACGAACAGAGTTCACCCAGTCATTCCATCCTTGCGGCAGTGAAGCTGTTTTTCCATCGCTGGGCTCTTAGCGTGACATCGTGGTCCAAACAGCAGTGAAATATTACATGGGCCCGGGTTATTAAAACTGTTATTAGCATGGCCAATTGGGGCTAAACAGGACCTGACTGTCACCCTAATGAAAGGGTGGCTGAGAGCTGGGAAAAGAGGAGAGGGGGTGGTGGTGGTGGTGGTGTGGTGGGTGGGTGGTAGGGGGGTTGTCTGCTGAAACCTCTGACCATCATCCACCAAACAGCCCCAGTGAATTCTCCGCCACTAACATCTATCCACCACCAACCACCCCTTAACTCTCTGGATCCTGACCTCTGCGTGGGACAAATACAACTGTGGTGTTGACATACAAAGCTGCAGATACACACAGACGTGGAGACTGAAACAAATACACTCTTTCACATGGATAGATACTGACATATGGATGCATGAAGACGCATGTAATTCTCCTACAAATACACACGTTTAAAGATAAATAAACAGAATACATAGAAATTATTTTGGTTTGTGCTGTGTCATTTTCCAGAACAGTTGCTTTATTGGCGTGATTCTGTACTGTACTTTCCATTTGATGCTACTTTATACTTATACTCCACAACATTCATAAGAAAAACAGCAGTTTTAGCTTCGCTAGATTTTTCTGAAAGCTGTAGTTCTGTACTTTGAATATTAACATTTTACAGTATGTCCATAAAATGGTCTCTAATCTGATGCACTGTTATAAACCACAAAACTGTGAATCAAAATTTCAAATACAGCCAGTGTGTATAACCGTTCATCCTCACCAGTATCTGTTATACTTGGACAATCAAAACGAAACAAAATATAGACTTAGAGTTAATGCTGTCGGGGCGTCCTGATGACCTTTTTTGCATACCTTACCCCTCACTTACTCATACTCTCTTACTCATTTCCTGTCTGTGTTGATGCTGTTACTGTCACTGTCATATAAAGGCAAAATGCCAAAAAATAAATGTTTAAAAAAACAACAATTCAACACATTCCTAAAGTGCCTTAAATCTGTTTTTATTATATGATTATTATTTTACCCAAAGAGCATCCAACCCTACAATCTCTAACATTCTCAGATTTTTTTTCCACCAGTATCTGCTTCATAATAATCATATGAGAGACGTCCAAAATCGACAACATGTATTTAAACAAAAGTCAGTAGCACATATCAAATCTCCTTCCTCCCACTCAGCTTTATGTTTACTGTCTCACCCACAGTCTCAGCCTTGTCTGATTCCTCCAGTCTTCCCTTATAGGCTGAGGCCTGCGATGCAATAAACTGAACTGAATATCTTCATACAGAGCACAAAACATAGCTGTAGCCCAGCGGTGGCCGATGCTGACCAACTTATCGTGGGGTTCAGCTGGAGCCAGAGAGACCACTGTGGTTATCACTGGGTCTCTGGTATCCAAAACAAGAGTTATGCTAACCCCCCTACCCTCTCCCTCCCAGCCTTCTCAGCCTCCACCACTGAGGCAAATCCAATCAAACATCCAAACACGCAGTGGAAATAAAGGCTCTACACACCCTCAAACTTTCTAGGTTAGTTTTATTGCATTGAAGTCTCAAATTAAAAAACAATAAATCACAGTTTTCCCACTTTCACTTGGACAAAGGAAACAGTGGAATCAGTAAATACTTACAACTGGTGAAAACAGGAGACCAAAAGACTATAACTCACTCTTAACATTATAATACTTACTGGTTTACTTTTTCATCAGTTCAGTTATTCCTATCATATGTATGAACCATATACCAAACATATGTGAGCTATTACAAATATCAAGCTTTACAAATAAACTTAAAAAGGCCATGAGCTGTGTTTTTGTACACAAATATATTTATTAGTTATTAATATTTTATAATAAAGTAAAAGTAGCAGGGCCCTAGTGTAAAAAAAATCCTTCATTCAAAATCTAAAAGCACAGAAGTATTAGCATCAGGATCTACCACTGACTAAGAGTAAAGCTGCTCATTATGCAGGATTTACATAATGATATACTATTTTACAAATTGGATTATGATTACTGACGCAATAATGAGCAGGTGACATTCTACTGTTGTAGCTGGTTTAAGCTGGTTTTGCTTAATTTTTCTGCAAGAGTTTAATGAGTTATGATGTTGAAAAAATGTTGTAACGTTCTTTTTTTTTCAGTCTGCATTATTATGGATAAATAGTTGTTTGAGTGATAGAAGGTAAATGGTGCATTTTAATGGAAATTATAGCAAATGTTAAACCTGTGAAACATGGAGTGCCTGAAGGAAGTTGTCTGGGCCCATGTCTGCAGTTTACTAATTTACTAATGATCTTCATTTAGTATCAAAAAGGCTTGTAATTCAATGTACACTGATGACTCCACAATACATTTAGCAGAAAGAACAATTAGTGATTTCATTACAGATCTTGATCAGGTAACTAAAATGGGAAATACTTTGCCTCTAAATAAGAGGTGTGAAAATCATCTGACTAAACTATACAAGAAATAAATTTGGTTTGGTTTGACTTTACACATTACTCTACATTAGGTAATATAAGAAAACTGCAACTGGTCCAGAATAAAGCGGCACATGCAACTCTTTATCTCTTGGTTTGAAGTAAAGAATAGATTGCTGTATTCATTGATGGTTTTCATTAGGAATGTCTTTACAACAAAGACCCCTTTTTATTTATTTTTTACAAAAAACTATCCTTTAGTTTCAACAATGCACGCTGCTGGAGGTTGTTTGACTTTGCCGAAAACCAAAACCATATCAATTCAGTACACAGTAACATACACAGTGAGTAATATACGCAGCGACGCAGGAATGGAATTCACTCTCAAATCATATAATACAACACATAAATATGACATATTTGGTTTAAGTCATTTGAATTTTGAAGTATTTATTTGAGTGTTATGCAATGGTAAATGATATTTATCCGTTAGATAATGAACAATTCAGTCGTCGCCTGTCAATTGTCTTTCTGTTTGTTCCCTTTAAATTGTATCAGATGTTATTGTTGTGAGCATTAGGATGTGTTATGTGTGTGTTGTTGTGTATTGTGATGAGCAGTGTGAATGTGTATGATTGTATTGTCACCATGTGAACTTGTCCGTTAATACATCCACCCATTCATTCATCCAAACATGCAGAGGGAAGGACAGAAAGCCCATTTCCAGCTCAGGCTCCATCTCTGTCTCACATCAACACATGGAGTGGATTTGAACCAACAAACAACAAGTCTGCTCTATGAAATACGAGTCCAAAAACAAAGCTGTCCCTTCGGTGAAACCCCCCAACCACACACACACACACACACACACACACACGCACACACACACACACGCACACACACACACACGCACACACACACACACGCACACACACACACACGCACACACACACACACAGACACACACCTCAGTTTTAACCCCCCCCCCCCCCCATGATCCACTCATTCTCTCTAGACCCTTCACCTCCTCCACTTCCAACAGTTAATCACACACACAGCGTTGGGGGTTGGGGTGAGGTGAGTTGGGGGTGACACTGGGGCAACAGTGAGTTGTGGCCCTCTGGACATTCAGCACAGACAGAAACGGTGAATGTGTGTGTACACGTGTGCACGGATCTTCCCTGAGATTTACCCACAATCCCTTGCCTCCTCTGTGTTTATTTGGCCTCGGTAATGGCGGCTGTCATGGGCAATCGCCTGAGCCGGCCGCTGATTTACTCCAGGTGGCGCTTTGGCTATTGTCCAGCCCAAGGAGCTGCCCTGACCCCTGACCCCTGAACCCTAGGGTCAGCACTGTGCCCTAACCAGAGGACAGGGCTTGAGTTGTTGCTGAGGGGAGAGGCGACATGGGGATTAGACCGGGCTGAGTGGTTTGTGTGTGGAAAAAGATACTCCCACAACCCCAGACCCCCAACCTCCCAACACACAACCAATACTGGTTTACATGCATTGTAGTGGTGTTGGAGACGTTATGCGGAAGTGGTTTAACAGTCACTGCTGTTTACATCTATTATCCACATCATGTGACTTGTTTTTGATTATGTATTTACTGTACTATGAGTAATACTAAACTTGTTTCTGGGATGTTTTGGACATAGAACTGGAAATACACTCAGTGGCTGGTTTATTAGTTCCACCTGTAAATCTAATGCAGTGTGATACAACAGCCCAGCCATAAATTCTTCCTTCACAAAGGGGGATAATGTTCAGTTTTGGTTGACACTGTCAGTGATGTATTACTTTAAGTACATGTTCATCATTGAGCTCATAGTTTTCAGGGGTGCTGGACTGCATTACATTAGATCTCACAGGTGTACCTAATTAAGTGGGAGTGTATGTTGAGATTTGCATATCTCTGCACTGATCTACAAAACCGCCTGATCATAGTTCAGCACAGGACAATTACATTTACATTATCACACATACTGTACATGCCTGCATGACAGACTGAGAGGTAAGTATGACTGAGCGTTGTTGTAATTGAATAGTTGAGTCACATGTTTCATACACCCTCAAGTCATGTATGTCCATGACCTTTCTCACAGAAACATTTTGTGCTCATTCATTCTGCTGCATGTGTTCAGAGATTTGACTCCCTCCACCTCCACCTCCTCCTGCATCAGCATTTACAGTAGTTTGACTTTTGCATATTGTTGCTATAGATGGTTAAAGAAAGTCTGAAGTACTATATATGTAGGGCTCGTAATTTTCCTTTTTTTTTTTTCATCTTTCAAATAAAAAAAAATCCATGTATTTATTAAGGTTTATTCAAAATTTTAGGGAACTGGTAAACTTCAGACTCAATAATCAACTGGAGAAACCAGAGAAAAGAAAAACATGAGTGATCACACTGATCAGCACACCATCACACAGCAGACTTGAATAAATTTGCGTTTTGGTTTCACTTAAACTCCAAACACGTCGATTAACAAGCGAATTTAAAATATTCCAAATACTTTCCTTCAACCATCTCTGCTGCACTCACAGCCTTTTGTGACAAACCTCATTCCAATGGTGCCTTTACTCACTCACAACTTACCACTTGTCCGCAGCGGGACGGAGAGTGTGACCCCATTAATTCCATCCCACCAGAGTCAGGGGAATATATAGCCATTTGACCAGATGTACAGTGCGTATATCAGCCGACCTTTGCACCACCCAAAACACCCACAGCGTGCTTAAATATAGATTGAGCTTGCGACACATGACTGGCGATTATAGCTATGTTAATACCGCTGTATATGACCTTATGAACACAGACTCCCATTCTGTACATGCAGTCAGTGTCAACAGGAAAACACAGATAAAGCAGTTAAAAAAAAAATCGTTTATGATTACTGTATAGATCGGTAATAACAGTTTTGTGAGCACATTCATTAAAACGTGTATTCAGTTCTAGCATTTACACCATTTCCTCAGAGTGGGATATTTTTATTCTCTTTCCATTCACACATGCACACATACACATGCCATAACTCGCTGTGATCCAGGCTATATATATATATATATATATACACACACAGTAAACGCGCTGTATGCAGCCAGGTGGTTGGTGCTTGGTACGCGCACACGCACAGTGTTGGCACATGGCCGCAGCTGATGACAGAGAGCGAGCAGACAGACAGCAGCTGTCAGTCTGGCTCAGTTACAGCCAAGCAGCACCAACACTGATACACCTCACCAATACCCTGAGGTCCATGTCTGGGTCACGGAGCTCTAGAGTTCACCGTGGCCTTTAACTCCAGTCTGCCCCTTCTCACACAGAGCTACACTTTCATGCGGTTGCTGTTCGACGGAATGTGGTTCGGACACAGATACACCTTGTCTCCAAGAAATGTGTTTACAGTGGATGCCACTCATTTACATATTTTAACAGTTTTGTAGAAAACTTTATCACGATCTGATTTTTGTTCTGGCGAACAGAGAGTGAGGGTTACACACTGAGTCCTCCGATGATCAGGGAAGGTTAGTGAAAAATTATGATTGAATGAAACACATACTGTCTTGTGGTGTCAGTCACCTCTGACACTCATCCCATAACCTTAACCAAGTGCTGTGTGTATGTAAACATAACCCTATACTCTAACACTAATCTCACTTTAGCAGGTATTGTACTGCAAGATGATATTGCAGTGATATTGTAGGAAAATAAATGAAATACATCATTAAATGTTAAGCCAGATACTTTACATTCACTGTGAACATATTGGACAAAGGAATAAGTCTGAAGAGGTCAAGCCTTTATTAGTGGCTTCCTCAGATGACATTTCATCACCCTTTAAACTTTATGCAAATCAGCAATAACCATTATTTTAATAAATGAAAGGAAAACTATAGTAAGTAATAGTCTCTGTGGTGATACAGCCACCAGCAGAAACACAACAGAAAGTCCAAATGAAAAAAGACAGTACACAGTACTGATCTTTACTGACTGATTTGTAATGGCTGAAGCATTCAGACATGCTACAACACTGAATACTACATGTAAGAATATGCAAATATTATTGGCTACAGTTTTAAAAGTAGAGGTGCACAGTGAATGTGAAACTACTTATTTACCTGTTAACTTGTTTTTAGTCTTTCATATTCAATCTGTAACAATCATTATATCTTGTATGTAAAATCTTAATTTGTTTAGTAACTAGTCACCACAGCTGTCAAATAAACATAGTGGAGTAAAAGTGTATAATAGCATAAAACTGGAAAACCTGAGCAAAGTAAAAGTACCTATGGTGCTTGTACTGACTCGGGTAACTGTGCTGAGTTACACACCACCAGTGGTTTTACTGGTGATTTCTTAGAAGAGGAGAACAATAACACCACGGTAGGAAAGGCAAGAAAGTCAGTCTTCATTCAGTCTATTCTACATACTGTAACCGTATTATTTTATATAGCCTACAAACCATAGGAAATATAATATTTGGTGCATTCTCATGCTGTAATTGATGGTTGAGTTATGCTAGACACCACCATGATTCGCTCTTTATTTCATTACATTCTGTCTCTGTGCCTATGAACTTTACTGTGTGGATCCAGTTTTACCCTCTGAGATGATTAAAATTTCATTTCATCTTCTTGAAACTCATAATTTAAGTGATTTATGATTTTTTTGAAAGGGAAATTTAAAGGCTTTTAGGTTGCCATCCTCACATTTTACAATCCTTCCCTGACCAGACTGCAAACGGGCACTTAACCCAACACAGACCTTCGCCAAAGACCAAGGCTGTAATTCAAAAGCCCCCCTGTGTGTTAGTTATATAGGCTATCCCCACGACCGAGACCCCCCCTCCCCAGTGCTTCCAGCTTACTTCCCTGTTCCGCCTGACTGGCATGGCGTAGACATGGGCCCTCTGTCTGACGGGCTCCGGTTGCAGCAGCAATATAAACCTGCTGGAGCCAGGGAGATATAACAGAGCCCTCACCTACACACATACAGGCATAGAAGGCACACACACACATACAGCATTTACTGGCCAGGTCTTTCTTGTGAATGAAATGTGTTATGTCAATGCTTAAATAAAGATATATACATTAATATACACATACGTACATATACACAGACATCAAAAATGAGATAGCTTAAAAGATAAAGGAAATGAAAGAGAGAGAGAGGGAATGCAGGGGGTTATGAGAGAGGACGTCTGGAGCAATAAAGGCTGGTACCAGCGTTCAGAGTTTAAGGGCCAACAGGGCTTCGGATATGAATCTTGCCCAAGCATGGCGACCTCTGACCTTCTCCCAGAAACCCCTGGGGGATGCAGCGGCGTTATTGTCTTCATCTTTCTCCCCAACTCCCCCTGACCTCCTCTGTCTTCCATCTGCACAAGTCTATTACATTTATTTCATCACTACCACTATCTGCACATAAACTGCTCTTTTCTCCTCTCTGCTCTATTCAGTTTCTCGCCGTTCCCGTCCATTCATGGCCTGAACAGAGCCATCGATTCATCGGCCGGACGTGACCGTATTGTGTTAGAATGCGAGGACGAGGAAAGGGAGAAAGAGGGAGAGTACGCTCGGCCATTAGGGCGACACTGAAAAGCGCAGAGTGGTCCTGGGGGTCAACATGGAGGAAAGAGGACGGGGGACCAGCTTTAGATTGTTCTGTGTGTTGCAGCACATTCAGAGCTTTGGGGCGATTGATACTGAGGTTCAAGAGGACTCCACACTGATCTAACACCCATCAGTCATCCACTGTAAGCTGACAGTACATGTCGTGTGAAAAGGTCTTCTCTCTATGCTAACTGAACACCCCTTAGCCTATTCATCTATTAGCTATCTGACAGAAACAAAGATTTTACATTATCTGTCATAGGGATGAGGCCAGTACTCTCTTTGTCATCCTTCATATTCATATTTATGTCAATATTTCCTGTTTTGTCTGTTGCCAATGGTTTCATATTGTTTGAAGTGGTAGCTACATGATTGTATTAGTGTTACTGCCCCTCGCAAAACTTAGTGGTATGTCATGGGAAAAGCCTTCCAGGGGTCTTTTGTAGACAATTGCAGAAGGGAGCCGCAGAGCAGAATTCAAACTTCTGGGAATGATTTCAGTACAAAGACTGTTGTTGTCAGGATGTGAGCTGCAGTTAGCTTCAACAAGACAGCACTGTCCAACAGGAAGATGTTTCACTGGGTCTTTGTGCTGCGCTGCTTAGTCTTACACTGATCAGATTACTTTATTTGTTCTACTGACTGAGATCCTTCCTGCAAACACACACTCAGCTCCGTGCATGTATGTGCTTCTTCTCCGCGAGGTCAGAGAACCAGGGGTTACGTCGCACTGGACACACAGTAGGGACTCATGGTAGGGGGCGAACAAATAAACACTCTCTGTTTTAAATGCAGAACCTCTGGCCCCGCCGTGATCTTCAGCCCGCAGGGAAATCCAAAGCTTTTGTGCCAGTGTTCATTTCAGCGGCTCAACACTTTTAATCATGACATCACCTCACTACATAACAACAAACAGAGCAAGATGTAACTCAGTGACCTTTTAGCTAAGGGACCATCAACAGAGCTTCTTGGCCTCTTTCTCCCCTTCCTCATCCAACTCCTCCAAGACCTGATCCTCTTTCCCCTCCGGTCTCCAGGGACCTCCAAGTCACAGATGAAGGAAGAAGGATACCCCCCCCCCATAGTTGGGGTTGTGCGTCTGTGGCCGGAGCGTAAGAGACTGACATTCTTGCTTGGAAAGGATAGAGAGAAAAAGGATAAACGCCTCCTTTAAAAACTTCTGAGGAAGTGTTTGACTGTGCCCCAAGTAAGACCACAGTTTGGTCAGAGTGAGTCCTTATTTCAGGAGACACCTTCAACTCCTATATTAAGACTTTCCACTGGTGATCGTACTCAACAGTAGATTTTGTAAGTGTGTGTAAACCTTCCCTCACCCTCCTGGGTATGACTGCGAACAAGAATGTGTTTTTTTAGTGAACCTGCCGGCTTAAATAAGGATTGAGGACTTCCATCTCGACCCTGCCCCGGTCAGGCCCAGCAACACAAATTCCAGTGCATCATGGGCCACGTAGCCTCACAGCCTAATGAAGATGAGGTGAGGTGTGATGGGAGATGAAGTCATCAGGCGAAGGGGAGGCGATGGGAAAGCAGCGGTGGGAGTCATAAATCAGAACTCATTATCTATGGCGGAGAATGTGTGTGGAGGGGTTGTGACTGAAGGGGTGGAGAGGGTTCTGAATGGGGTTCGGGGGGGGGGGGGGTGTAATAGAGATTGTGAGGGAGATCAGGGTGCGGTCAGTGTGATGTAATCCGCTGGACATCTGTGCTTCGATGACAGACAAGACACACCGTGTTCCGGCACTGGGAGTTCTCACACACACACACACACACACACAGATCCACACCTCCCTCCCCCAGGGAGCTGCGGTGCTGTCCCTGTCTGGGAGCCAGAGACTTGGTACTAATGAGACTAAATGAGGCTGGAGCCTCTCTGTGAGGAGGTCACAGCCTGTCAAACAGTCAGCTACGCAGCTGGTTGCAATACCGGTTCGAGAATCTGCCAACCAGTCGAACAACCTGTTAGCTGGTCAGTCGGTTAGCTAATCGAGCAGGCAAGAAAAATGTCACAAATCAGTCAGCCAACAAACTAGCTGGTCTTTCAGTCAGTAAGCAGGTTAGCTCTCCAACTAGCTACTCAACCAGTCAAATTGCCAAGTGGCAAATAAACAATAAACATTCAGTCAAGCATTTTGTCATTCTGTCAGTCTCTAAGAGCTGAGTTTAGCCATGCATGTGCTGATTAAAGCGATGGGGGAGATGGAGGGCAGGCTGACTGAGTAGGGGGGGGGGCATTAAGCTTATGTAAGGAAAGAGCTAGGCAGAGTAGAACTGACACAGGCCAGGCCTTAGATTGCCTCAGCATGGGGCAGAAATGTGCTGACCAAGGCTGTGGGTTGATTGAGAGTCCAGGGGGGTCGAAGGGGATTGAAAGAAGTTTATTTGACTGTGGGTAATATAGGCTTCCTTCAAAAACAAACAGGACTAATTTTGTTTGCTGTGTGTTTTAGCAGCTGTGACCTCCTATATGACTAAGCTTGACCTCGTCCTTGGAGCCTGTGGGGGATTTCAGCTCCTCGAATGTCCGACACAGAGTGACACGTATATGTGCTTTTACTCGGCGTCTGTCAGTGTGTTTAAATGTGACGTATGGGCAGAGTTGGGTGCATGCTGTGTGGATTACATTGTCCTTTCAAGGTTGGGAGAAGACCTTGGTACAGGTGCAGGATGGAAAGATATACTGGACAATGGTCACCACACACACACGCACACACACACACACGCACACACACACACACACACACACACACACACGCGGACCTTTCAAATAACAGAGACAACACAGTCACTCTGGCCCTTTCTAAAGCCAAACCAACACTTGGACCAGACTATTCCCATGACTTAAGGGCTGGGATGATGATTACACTGTTGCCATGGCGATACTTCGGATGAAAAAATATTGTCAGTGAAGTATTCATGACAAAGTATTGCAGCAGATGTTTCATGACCAAAGAATTGTAGTAGTAAAACTCCCAGTGGAGGTTTTGACATTCCTCCTGGTACATTTAGAATCATAGGAATAAGCACAATGAAAAGGATTTGTCATTCAAACTTATTTAGCTCACTCCAGCAGACAGCTTTATCCCTGTACTGTATGTATAACACACACGGCTTAGGGACATACACAAACACAGATACTTATGAAGAAACATTTGAAATTGTTGAAATATTGAAAGAGGCTGAAAGTGCAGTTAAAACAGAAGGCCAAGTTGGGTGGAAAGTTGTAGTGTAAGCAGATGAATGAATCTGAAGTGTGATTTTAAGTGAGAGCTTTGAGTAAGTCAAATTATGACCTGTTATGAAAGAAGAGCTGAAGAGCTCAAGAATCAGTTGAACTTGAAGCACCAACAGGAGTCGAAACGAAGTTTTGGTGAAAGTTTTTTCCTTGTGCTCTGCTTTGTTCCTCTATGGGCGAATGTTGGCTATATGCTCCTGGGCTTGTGCTCACAGTATTTTATCTTACCACTGAGAGTAAGAGTAACACCGGGTGTGTGCGTGGCGACTGCGTTGCTGAACTGCTGCGGCTCGCTCACATGTGTGTTTTCACACCAGCTGTATGTCTGCTTTAAGCTCTATCTCCCTGCATAGAGTTTGCAGGCTACTCAAATGTTGGATTTCCTTTCATGATAGATTTCTGATTTATTTTGACAGAAAATGGCCAGTTTGCCAGTGTCTCTACATGCAGCTGCTAAAATGGTTAAAAGATATATTTATATGTTTGTGTCATTTTCAGATTCATCCTAGACAGAGACTAAGGTGAAAGGTGTCAGTTTTATGTAATGTTGCTGGCATGATGTCAATATGACATCAACACATCTTTTCTCTGTCTAATTTTGCAAATGAGATGCATGTCTCACTTGCGTATCATGCAAGCTGTGTGCCGACTCTAACCTGTTAACATGGCTGCTGAAACGAAAAAACCAAGATGTTCTACAGCCGCCAGGCACACGCCACGCAGCCAGTGTGCTCCTGGCCTAAGACTCTGTTGCTGTGGCCTCGATGCAAAAGGCACGATGACGTCACCTCTGGCATCCTCACGCACCCCCAGGTATAAACAAAACTTCAGAGGTGAGGGCAGCTGAAATGTCAGTTGATGTGTAGGTGTGTTACAAACCTGTTACACAATCCTCCATCACAGAGATTTATTTTTCATTATTCAAGACAGGAGTATTTGCTTTGACAACACACCACTGCATTCATTTATCTACTGTACTGTTAACAACAAAATGTTAATTTCTGTTGTTTTTATTGTTTTATGAAAAATACGTTTTTTTAAGAGAATAACAGATAATAGAGGACAGCTGCAGATGGACATGTTTTCCTGATTTGTTCTGTCTACCGCTCTCTCTCTTCCTCTCTCTTCCTCTCTCTTCCTCTCTACTTCTTGATTCTAATCCTTCTAATTAAACTTTGAGAGCCTGCAGGGCTCCTTCCTCCCCCTCCCTCCCATCCTCATCTCCACAACTTTCTCACAGGGAGCATAAAGGGCTGGAGGAGAGTAGAGAGAGGGAGAGACAGAGAGTGAGGAGAGGCTGAACAGAGGGTGGATTCATGGCAGCTCTGCTCTGCTTCTTATCAGTATCCTGACTCTGTGAATGAAGCTCTTCAGAGGAGCTGCTGGCCCCTCGACACCCAATACACCTCCAAAGCTATCTCTCAATCCCCACTGCATGTCCACACACACGCGCACACACACACACACACACACACACACACACGCGGACCTTACATTTACTGCACATGTACGAATAGACTGTGCCATGGAAATAAACATCATTAAATGCAACAATGCAAATTAGGGTTACAAATTACTGTGATATTAATTAATCTGTCAGTTATCTTGTTTATAATTGATAATAATTCACATAATCCTCCAAGGGCTTGTCGTGTCCGACCAATACTCCAAAACCAAGGATACTGAACCCTTGAACTTCAGCTTTTACAGTAGTTGCGAACTACAGCGGAACTACACTTGTGTTTGCCTGATTGTTTCAGCATTATTTTAAACAAACATATTACATATATGGCCTCACAAATTTAATAAAACTTAACCTACCACAAGTTCTTCAACTCCAGAAACCTGTTGCACCAGCTCCATGCCAGTGCAAATGTAGCTTCACTTGAACCAAATGAGAGTAAATATGCAGAATAAAGATATGATTTATGGTGGAACCATGAAACCATAGACTGTATAAAGAAACTCATTTCAGATATTTACACCAGGAGCATTTTGCCTGTGACAGACTACATTCTTAAGCATTAATGATGACACTGACACACACACTTGGTAATGTGTTGTGTGGTTACGACCATTTGAATTAGATGAGGGCATCATGATATCTTGCTGGATTTGCTTGAGATGAGAATTGCTGCTGACACCATTCGGTTTCCTGTAATAAAAGCTTGTAACTTGGTAGCTGTATATACTTTTTATACTTTTTTATATACTTTTTTTTCACATAACTGAAAACTCTTTTTCCAGAGACGTGTTATTTATGTGGCATTCAGCCTTCCACTCTGTGGTAAAAAATAAATAAATGAAATCACAGCAGGCTACAACAGGATGATTACTGAATGATTGTAGAATTAATAATGAGGTGAAGTACAAACTCAGATAAAATAAGTTTAGCTGGTCTCGTCACATGTGATGGCACACAGTTCTTACAAACTCAAGTTCTTCTGAGGGACTATAGTTCTTTTAGCTGTTGATATTGTTCAAAGTTTCTGACTGTAATAATTACTGTGTGTGCGCGCGCGTGCGTGCAATACTTTATAGGATTTAATTATCTTTTGCTGTACTGTATATGTAATCTGTCCTCAGGGTTTTATTAAAAGAGCTCTTGAGCTCAACATAACACTTAGCGTTGCCTCTACACTCAGACTTCTTATTAAAATGACATTCATGTGCTGCAGCAGGCTTCAGGCCTCTTCCTGTTATCGCTGTTTGTTTTCTGTCATAAGGAGTACGTATATGTATTACTGGCAGACTAACAATGAAACAAACTCAGATATCATGGCACTGACCACTATGTCATAACATTGATCCAGCTCTGATTTATCAAGGCAAACAACACCCTAAAACCGTCTTTTCCCAACACTGAGAGAAACCAACATTTCATTATTATTTCCTGATGCTCTTGCAGAGTCGTCACCAATGCTTATTTATTTAATTCACAGTAGCCCCTACTTAGTGGCCTATGTGAAATGACTGGGAGCTGTTGTGCAGCCATGCACTGGATAGATCCAAATAAAAGAGGGGGGATATTGGGTATCCTGGCTTATTTGCGGTATGGGCAGCCCCCCCCCCTTCCACCCCTTCCCCCCCCCCGAATCCCCCAGGGGAGGCTGTTTTGGAGATGAGGGGGGTTATATTATAGGATATTAAATGGTAATGATGGGCCTGGAAGCGCGGGTCCATGGGAAAGTGGTCGATGCGTCTCGCTGTGGCCCGGCGTTGGACCTGAGACATTGGGAGCCAGAACAGGGTCACCCTGCCGCAGAGATCATTATAGGGTGGGGAGGTGGTGGTGGTAAGGGTTGGGGGTTGGGAGAGAGATTGAGATGCCAGACCCCATCGACCACTTCACCTCCTCCCTCTATCCTTAGTCCTCTTCCTTCCTCAAACCCAACGTTCGCTGACCGCCCTGCCTGCCCCTGCCTGCCCTCTGGAAAAAGACTCGCCGCAGTTGTTGGGCTTCACCGACAACGACCCTGTCGCCATGTCGACCGAACATCCAGACATTGAGCAACTTTGAGACGGACAGGAAACCGCCAACACCGAGACAACAAGGAGGGGAGTGTTGGGGCTCCTACCACAGTGCTCATCCCAAGAACGTCCAGAGAGGAGATGGGAAATGGACAATAAAGCTGCAGTGAGGAGGAAGAGGAGGAGGAGGAAGAGGAGGAGGAACTTCTGTTTCACTACATTCCTTTAATTCAACCATGCAGCCAGAATATTACTGACAAAGTCCATACTGACAGCTCCCCACAGTGTGTGTGTGTGTGTGTCTGTGTGTGTGTGTGTCTTTGCATCCTAACAAGATACGTATCCACAGTTCAAGTGTGTTGGAAACACACAACTCTACCAAAGTGCGTTATGTAAGCAAGTGCACGTTTGTTTATGCGTGTGAGACAACATAGTACATCACATCGCGTTACACTGCATGAAGCATTTTTGGTAGTGAGCTCATGTGTATACAAGTTCTACAAACACAAATCGCAGCCTCTTCCACAAATGTATACGCCCGGGGTTAGCTTCAGCCTCATGACGTGTTAGTGATGGGTAAGAGTCTGTCATCTCTGACCCTCTCTGCATGCAGCAGCCTGCACCCAGATGTAAATGACAAGTTCAAAAGCTTGGGAAAATCTTTCTTTCTGACATTGAAAGATAATTCAGATAGAGTCTGAAAAAACCAAAGCTCAGAGCTCCGAACTAAAAATACTTGGCTTATGTTTTTTTTTTGTGGAGAGAGGGAGCTCGCTCTCTCAAACTGGAATTTGTCATCTGCAAGGAAAAACTGTCAATTGCGCCAATGGCAGTGTGGTGAGGTCAAGAGACATATTGAGACAAAACAGCACGTTTTTAGCCAACAAAGGTCTGGAACACTTCACATGAACGACAACTGCAGAAGGCTTTTGTTCTGGGAGATTGAGAGTCGGCCTTTATTATTTCACTTCCTAATGATGGCACTTCATATGCTGTATGTCATGACATGTTACAGCAGCATCATTATCTGCTTTGCTGGTTTGCATGAAGTCTCATATAAACAGATATTCATGATGTCGTTTTGAGCTGTTAAAGAAGCTGAAGGTTAGAGTGAAAGAAAAGTCACTATGAACGGGAGCAGTTGTTCAACAAAAACTTAAAACTGCTGGTTCAGATGATCAGACTAGTTGTAAACAAGTCAGCTGATTTAGGTTATAACCACTTTATTTGTAGATAAAATCAAAAATGTCATCTTTGCTTTCTCTTTCAAGTCTTTTTCTTTCAGTTTCAAGTTTGCGTAACCTGGGGATATGATTGTTTATGATTATAAGTGCTGATGCAATTCTAGATCTCATAAGTGAACTTCGTGAGTATTCACACCAGTACAGTATTGTTATTTGTGATTGGAATGAACAAGTCAGGACATATTTTGACTCGGTAAACATAAAGACCGGAGGCAGGTGGAAACAGCTAGTCTGGCTTTGTAAATGAACAAATTTAAGCGATAAAGTTTATTATTATATTCCACTATTACATGGACTACAGGAGTGAAATTCAAAGTGAGCTATGAGTTATAGAGATATCAAAGAATTCTAAATGTGATCCAAGGATGAAGATAAATATCACCAAACATTTCAATAAAGTCACTATAAACTCATCACTTGACTGCACAGACCGTTTTAAATCCTCACAGAGATATTATAGCAAAACCATGGGGGATGAAAGTGAGGATAAATTATGATAAGGTCACTATAAACTCAACGCTGCATACCGCAGACACGCTGTCTTCATCTAATCGTAACGTTATAGGAATGTTACAGTGACACTGCAGGAGATTGAGACCATAAAGCACCAAACGGTCGCTGGTCGAAATGAACTGTTGAGCAACTTCGAAACATTATATTCCCAGTAAAATGCTTCTTCATGTTACTGATAGGAATGTTACAGGGATCATTATAGCACAGGAAATCAAAAAAACGGCCTAAATTGGATCCCATTAATCTCACACTGTGACTGTATTATTAGAATGACTTTTCCAGCATTACTCTCCACCTCCTCCTCCTCTTCATTTCTCTTCCTCCCCTTGTATCGCTTCATCCTCGCGGCGGTGTTTTCGACCCGAACCCGACCGTCCCAACATGATCCCCTATAATTAAGCAGGTTTAAGGCCAACTGATCCCCTCGGAGAGCCTTGTCTTCCATACATTCCAATTAAAAGCGATTACACACAGTGGTCTTTTACTGCTCAGAGGCCTCTGTCAGCTCCTCATCACCCCCTCCCCTCCCCTTCAGCCACCCACCCACCAGCACTAACCCATTCCCAGGGTTTCAGCTGTCACCCGTCGCCTCAACGCATCAATCTCAATACAAAATCTCTTTTTTGAGTAATTGTATGTTTTGTGTTGTTTGCGTGTGCTAAACTAGTCCAGATATGTTCTCTCTCTTTTCCACTCATCCTCTCTTCCCCTTCTTTTTTTTTTTTCTTTTTTTTTCTCTTTACATTCCCAGCTTCTGTTTTTACGATTGCTAATTCACGTGAATAATAGATGTAGAATTGTGTATATTCACTTTTAAACGCTGGCCCAGACAAAAGCTTGAGCCAGGCAAATCCTTAAATCTTGTCAACTTTCACTCAAGGCACACCACCACCACCCCCACCCCCACCACCCCCCATGGCCCTCCACTCTCCCCTTCCTTATTCTCTTTGCAAATGCCTGCAGGGAGTTGAATAGAAGCCCCACATTTCCACATGAAGTGAGCAGCCAGCAGTGATCTTCTCTCCCCTGGCAAAGTTTACTTTTCTTCTAGCTGTGAGAAAGCTTGGTGGGTCTGTGGTTATGAATATTCATGCCGGAGAGTTCCCTGTCAATCAGTCAAAGAGAGCCGAGGGGGAATTTATGTCTCCAGTGGTTCGTTCTGCCGGGGAAGGAATGTGCACTAATTCAGGTTTAGGCTGAGTCTTATTTTTCTGCTATATTTATCAATGAATCTCTCTCTCTGTTCGCATGCACAACAGCTTCAAGCTTCCAACTGTTTTTATTCAATACTGACCACTCACATCTATGTGACCGCATCCATTCATCACCGTGAAGGAAAGTCACTCTATTGTTGAAATGTAACCATGTCTTCAGTGCTAATGTGTAACTGACATGAGCGTATTCAACCTGCTGACAAAGAAACTTTATAGCATCTCTGTTATAAACTCAACCCTTGAGCATCCCTTTGAAAAGTTACACAGGCTCTTAGAAGACAAAAATGTCTGTGTCAAAAAACTGCAATAAAAATATTATATAACTGCCACATATTATTTATGTTCAGGATTTTAACCCTTGAAATCCCAGTTTGTTTACACTAAATTCTAAGGGGATTTTTTTTTTTTGGGATTATCACAGTTTGGAATATGCCAATGATCAGCAACAACATTGATTGATTGATAACACCTGCTAATATCTGGTTTCCGTTGGTAATATGAAAGGGTACAATTGGTATTCAGGGCAGGGCCACTGTTTTCTCCTCAGAAGCTCCAGCGCATAGAAGGTGAAAAAACTGTCACTCTATCCCCCAGAACTTTTTTTCTCTGGTCGACTCATTTCAGGACCTGTACATGCCGGCCAGAATCAGCAGCCCTGTGTATGCACGCCTGCAGGAGTATCTACATCTCCCCTGCAAGTTGGTCATGACCAGAATAAGCTGGGTGATCTCTTCTGTTATTAAGTGGAAAACCAAACAATTTGCTCATTCCTTGATTTTAATCCAGGACCCACTGTGTCCTCTGTGTCCTTCCCTCACTGAGTGCAGTCATTAGAGGAAAAGGAGTCATCGGAAGACTCCAGCGATAACTCGACTTAATCCTCTGTGTTGTCATCCTCAGTTTCAGAGGCATCCGAGTCCTGCTTGCTGTCAGCAGGCTGCATGATTATCTCCAGAGCTGCTATCAAAGACAACAAGGTCAGTAATGCTTGCAAATCGTTGCAGTCACCACTGGTAGTTGTGACTGATACGACCCAATGAGGGCGAGACCATGGGTGTCTACGTCAAACATCTCCATTTTTTGCCCGTCCAGGCTGCAACGCAACCTCTGAGTTTTCAAACTAAAACGGGGGCAGCAGTGTTTCCAAAGGTCTTGGTTTTAAGCGCTCAAAAGCCGAGGAGAAGTGTGGACGTCGGGCAGAAACGCAGCAAAAGAGATATGTTTTTAAAACTAAAACCTAGTAGAGTGGATGTGTCACCTACGCAGCAGTGCACATGTGCTTCTTTCAGAGAAAGTTTGAATCACCATTATGTCATTTCTTTGACAGCCTCATGAGTCTAAAAGCCATGTTTTCTGGGAAATGAAATTAAAATTTTCACCGTTATTAGTCACAGGGATCATAAACATGAGGAGTTGTTTTGTGCTGTTCTGCAGAGTCAGTATATTCCATGTACCTTCGTAACAAGTCTTTCTTCTCCCTAGACCTGCTCCGACCACAAGGCTGTTTTTCTATCTCTTCCACTTGATTAGACCACACACACACACACACACACACGAAGTGAAGTCCAGAAGCTGAAAGTAAAGATGTGTAAACGCCTCTGTAGCTCACTGTAAATTGTCTCGTGTGCACTACATCTCGACATGCGGAACTCTTCCGCGTTCTCCGATTACAACGGACGTCTGTGGCCACCAGTGTTGCAGCTCTCTTTTTCTGGCGCTGTACGAAACCAGACAAAGCCAGACTTTGTTTTGGTTTTTCTTGCAGCAGCATCTTTGCAGCACTGCAAGATGCCCCATGTTTTTATTACTTGAAGGAGCGCATGTGTGGGCGTGCATGGGGCTTCGTGTAGGTGCGTGCACATATAATAAGGAGAAGTTTCAATTATCGTGGGGCAATGAGCTTCTGCATCAAATTTTTGAGGCAAACAATAGAATATAATGTTTACGTTACAAATAAAGGAATACATGCTTGCATGTACTTGATTGGCCGACACAGTGCCATGTAAGAAGGAAAGAAATGAAACTTGTAATTCCACTCAATTTATATACCAGAGCAGCGTCTTGAACTGCACTCTAAACTGAACCATTGTACACCCCTCATCATAAAATTTGAGATTTCATGAATTATCATGATGTGTTTGTCATGTGTTCTTTGAGGATGAGTGCATTATAATTCCATGTAAGTATTCTTTCTTGTGGAGCAAAAATAGATAAAACAGCCACAGAAGTGTTACCAAAATAATGACAGAGAACTTTTGTGGGAAGCATGAAATGGAATCGATGAAATGCGGGTCCTGCCCTGGCAAACAAGATAAAGAGGAGGGTATCTGTGTGGGACAAGGGGGGAGGAAAATAGGGGAGCAATAAGCAGCACAACACAGTGAGGGAAGATGAGAGAGAGAATGGGGTAGAGAGAGAGAAAGACAGAAAAAAAGCACTGCTGGGCACCACTCACAGAGGCATAAATCTAAGCGCTCACAATTGGATTCAAATGCAAATCCAGCACCGAGCATCCAGTGGAAAGGCCGACCTTAATTTAGCCAAGTCCCAATGTGTGTATGCTACCCCCAACTGACAGGAACACTTCATTCTCCACACTTTTTCTCCCTGAATGTGTGTGTGCGTGCACGCCTCGTGGGCATAAATATGCATGTACCTCTTATCGGAAGAAAAACAACAGTGACAGTTTCTGGTTTTGACACCGCTGTAGGCCTTTCCAGAGAAGTTTACTGCACTCTCTGCACCACTTTCAATATTTAGGCGTGATATTTGTGTGTGCATATTATAATGGGTGGGAGCTGTATACGCCGTATTGTGCACACTCCTACGTGCACATCCCTGCCCATCCCCATTCTCCTCTCTCTGTTCCCACCTCCCAGCCCCTCCAGCAAAGGAGTCAGAAATGAACCTGAACTGATTGAGAGTCAAAAGCAGTTGCCGGGGCAGGTTCAGTGGGGCAGAAGCAGTTGCCGGGGCAGCGGTGGTGGTGGTTGGTTACCAAGGGAGGAGGGGGTGGAGGAGGGCAGGGTAGGTAGCCCCGTTGGTTGCCAGGGGGCAGCCCGTTGGTTGCTTGGGAGTGCCGTAGCAATCGAGCGAGTGTTAAAGCCATTAGGAGACCTTACCATATGAAAGGCTGGGTGGGTGTGGCAGGGCTGAAGATGAGTCCTGGGAGGATAGCCCCACTGTCAAACAGCAGGGATTTTACAAAAGAGCCTTTCACTCAACCATTACTGCTCCTGCCACCCCACCCCACCCCACACACACACACACACATACACACAGACATTGACACACTCACACAACCTCCACCCAGCACTCTCATCCCAGCCAGGCCCATTCAGAGCCAGCTACCGTGGCCACAGAATAGGGGAATTCCCCCTTCAAGTATAGGAATGACAGGGCAAACAGAGGAGGGAGAGAAGAGTAAAAGAAAAAGAAAGTGACGACTTAAAGCACAGCGACCTTCCACCGGCCCGTACGCAGCTCTGTATTTTCCATTAAGTTGGCATCCAGGCTGAAAGTCAGAGAGGCCCCCAGGGAGCCCAATCCAACCCCCAGGGAGAGACTCATTACTGGGGGGGGGCAGCTCCCTGGCGCTCCCCATCCTTTCTAAGAGTAGAAATCTTTATTTCCCTCTTAGTTACGAGCTGAGGTACTGTTTACTATGCGGTAATGAAAAAGGCACACAGCAAACTAAAAATAGACTGAGCTGGTGCAGCCCAACAGCCAGGAGAGGAAATATGAGTGTATATAACTGTACATACGTGTGTGTGTGTGTGTGTGTGTGTGTGTGTGTGTGTGTGTGTGTTGACACATAGCCGCAGGTATGGGCAGCAGTGGGGAGAAGCAGTGATAAAAGCCAGCCTCTGTTTCCTGTCCTTAACAGGCTAATGGTAGGGATTTACTGGCCTTTTATTATGATTGCTCCAACTGGCTGTAAAGCAGCATAAGACCAGTCCTCTAACTGTCTGTCTGCCTGTCCGTCTGTCTCTCAGTTTCAGTTTCAGTAATAAATGGCTTCTCTGCGGTTTACAACAGTAGGAAACAGATAATCCATCAGACAGTGTAATACAATGCAGAATAGGAAATCCCATTTCTACTCAACCTGGATCTGATTTACAGTCGTTAATATAAGGTATATTAACAGCACGTCACTGACCAAAGTCCTGGACAAAGTAAAGTCAGGGGGATTCATCCTCCGGGGACTGTTAATGCTTGTACATTTCATGGTAATCCATTCGATAGCTGTTGAGATATTTCAGTCTAGACCAAAGTGTTGGACCGGCCAACCAACTGATATTGTCATCCCCAGAGCCACGCCTCTAGTGTGGCTAACGATTCAGCAACAATGTATCACAGACAATGACTCTGTTAATGATCCACAGAACACATTTGGATTGACCTCCTACTGAGGACATACACCAATCAGTCTCAATGTTAAAATCAGTTCCCTGCTTTAATGTTGTGACTGATTGGTTTAGTTCCTATAAAAAGTGAGATCTGTGGATTATCCACAGTATCAAGGACACAGGGTCTTAAAAGACACGCTGCTGTTTGAATTACTTAAACTGTAGTCAGTACGGTTGTTACAAATAAAACTCCTTTCACTTCCATTTTCTACTGCAATCTAACTCAAAACCTCAGCACAAAATACCCTAAATATACACGGCCGGCTTCCACCACAGAGAAGTAAAAAGAAATATTTTTTATGCAATTTGGGTCAACTGACCCTGTACGCAGGGAAAGGTACCAACACCATTGTGGTTAGGGCCCAATCTCAACATGAAACTAAAACTAAAGAATCAACTGGCAAAAACAACAAGTTGAAAACTCATAAAGGTCTCTTGGTTTTGTTATAGTTTCATGTCTCCCATGAAAACATCTGTGCATGCTAATGTTTGCTGATATGCAGACACAGATGTGAAACAAGGGAGTAGAGGTCTTTTACATGATTTCTCGTCAGAGAAGGAATCACAGATGAAATCTAGCCTCATTTTCATTTCGCTGGTTGGATCATGAAGTCAAGGTCAAGTCTTTTTCTGCAGGTCATTTCTTATTCAGTTGTTTGTTTCAGTCACTTCTGTCTTCCTACAGGCCAACTGTGTGTTTGTATCAGGCTGTCAGTTCTTTTCACTCCGAGCTGATCTCGGTCCAAGCTTCATGCCAGTCCAAACATCTGTGCTGAACTAATCTAAATGCAGCAGTTTTTTTTTTGTGTGTGTTGGTCTCGTTATACAACCGCTCACCACATTTTGTAACGTCAAGACAGAATACATCAATTATCTGTCCACATGTCAACGTAGAACAATTTAAATAAGCATAATAGAGCCTTAATTCCCTCTCTTTTTTTTTGGGGGGGGGGGTCCTTTTGTTCTCAGTGGTCAGATGGTTTTATTGCTAAAGGAGACCAGAAGCGGCAGACCGCTTGGGATGCAGAAAAGGGGAAGAAAACATTTGCTGAAGCTTTGTTCAAGTTTCACTGCTCAACCATTGAATTAACCGTTGTACTGTTTGATCCAAACAGTAATTTCCTGATTATGAGTCGGCAGTGAGGCTATGTGAGTGAGTCAGTGTCGTGGCTGGTGTGTGTGGGTGTGTGCGAGTAGGAGTAGTAGGTGTGGGTGTGAGCCCTGTGGCTGAAAGTATGACTAAGGGGCAACTTATGAGTCTGTACGTGTGTGTGTGTGTGTGAGAGAGGGAGGGGCGGGTGAGTGAGGGAGGGGTGTGTTTGAGATGGTGACATGTGATTGGCCAGTTTTCATGACGGAGCCAGAGACTGTGCAGACACTGACCACAACAGAATGAGATTATTCCTTCAACCAAGTTAAGATGTTCTTCACAAACAAAAAGAAACTTCAATTCTTTACAGTGAATGTGTGCGTGGTTTGTCGTGGTGGTCTCTCAAAGAACATTTTTAGGAATTATGATTATTTGGTCTTTTTTTAGTTAGATGAGTAGATCAGTACTGCTCTCATATTTTGTTTGTTAACTTATTAAGATTTCAGGCTCCCTCTAAAACCTCATGCAGCATTGTTTTAAAACAACCTAAAACCTGAGGGCTTTCTGAAAAACTTCACTAGAACCTTTATTACTCAGCCTCTGAAGCAGATACAGGCATGAAATGAAATGGGTTTGCTTTGGAAATTGGATATCACTGAGAAAACAAGCACATTAGTCAACATGTTCAGTAAGTTTTTTTTATTTTTTTTTGTTGATGGCCATTAGGGTAAAGTCAGTGATTTACAATAAAAGCCAAAGGTTTAAGATCTCAAATGTTTTGAGATTTTGTTACGGACTAAAACCGACAAGAAACAAACAAAATACATTTCCCATAATGGATTTTTCCTTCCTGACATGAATTTCAGCAAATCACAATGCATTTCATCTGTCACGTGTCTTAAAAAAGACAAAATCATATACAATGTGTGGATGTCACATCGGGTCTTAAGGGGTTAAATATGATGCTAGAGCCAGGGCATGGTTGTCTTACCATAGAATGAAGACCGGATGCAGGGGTAAAAGCTAATTATCACATTATATCCCATAATTTAATACCTGCAAACTTATAAACATGTGGTTTTTGTTTTAGAAAGAGTCCGGCATATAACACAAGTTAACTGTTTTCCTCCTGCTTTCTGTTAGTAGGTTTTACTTCCAAAAATGTCAAACTGGCTCTTTAAGCTATCGTGATTTTGTGTTAAGACCATTTCTGAAACATGGAACATCAATAATATTTTTCTTACAACACACCAAATTAGGGTAATCTTGGAGGGGAAATGAAACTAAAACTATTTTACATTATGTGTCATAGAAAATACACTGCAGTTAAACGGGGTGGGGTGGGGGGTGTTCCAAGTAAATGGGGATTAGGATCGAATGGTTTCCTGTAATTTCAAAATGATTACTTTCTAGGTATACATCTCTGTTTTCCCAGAAAAACTGGGAACTGTACAAAACACAGAACTGTGGAATATTAATCATAAATAAAAAAAATATTTATTCTTTTGATGTTATTTTTTCATGTTCATTTGATATGTTCATATTTTCCTTAACACTATACTATCTTTTAAGTATATAAAACACAATACCGACCATGCAGAAGTGTTTGGTCCTGTTTTTCAGCATATCATCTTACCAGTTTTAAAAGCTCTGATGAGAACATGACCTTCTTTATAGTGCTCACTGAGTTTTTATTATATGCAGGAGCAGGCGAGGAAAAATCTGCCATCCTGCTATGGTTTTTTTCAGCAAACTGAAGCACAAGAGCATTGTTTTTGGACATTTGGGGCATCTTCTACATCTGTGAAATGCTGTTCTGCAGTTTGATTTAGGCCCGCATGTCTGATTGAACCACACAGGTGCACACGTGCTAAAAACTCAGGATCCTGCATGTATTTTTCCTTGGTAAGAAAATTCAGTTTTAGCATGAATTTTAAGTACATGCCATGTTCTCATTTCCTGGTATTCATGCCAGAGTTGTAAAAACAGAAAGGTGTGTTTTTGTACATGCTCTGAGGTCCCAAAAGAAAACAGAAAGGAAACATACTTCATTAAACGCTCTGATGCAAGCAGAGACAAGAGAACACTTAAACCTATTTGATCTGTGTACTTGTTTGATCACAGTTATAGTCAAAGCAGACAAAGTATTCATTGAGTCATGGAACAAACTGTATTCTGGCTCATGCTATGTCAGAGTGGTTCTGTTTTAAGGAAAAACCAGACAACAGGGTGCTGGCATGAAACGGCAGCAGACTGGTGATGCTGCCAGTTTCTTACTAGTGCCACTCCAGTGGGGCCTGCAGACTTCAGTGACCTGCAGAAACACACACACACACACACACACACACACACACACACACACACACAGCAGCAGCAGAACACAGCAGCAGCCAGAATGATTAGTCATGGGGTCTCGTTCCCTCCCTGTGTTTATCAATTAACACTGAGAACGTGGGAAAGGGAGGCAGAAAAAATCCAAAGGGATTAAAGACAGACTGACAGCAGCACATGTTCCCCGACTCCTTTCACTCTCTGTCTCTTTCCTGTGTCTCCTTCCTCTTCATCCGTTTCTCTCTTTTTCTTTCTCTATCATCCCTCCGTCTGTCGATCGGTACAAATCCTTCCTTTTTTTTTGTGAACATATATTGATTTCTGCCTTTACACATGACACTGAATATAGCACTGGCAAATAGAGTTTGTTTTGTCCAACTTTGCTGGCAACTGTGCAAGTGCATGTCATGCGGGATCCTATGAAGATTACCAGAAAGTATTACGAGCAGTGAAAGAAGTCATTGGAAAATACTATGTGCGTGTCAAATTATAGTAGGCTATATTTTCTGTGAATGACAGCTTGATCCACATAAATATAAGCATTGCGACACATAAGAAGCATGGACAATGTTACTGCTCACATGCTGTCACTGCTGGATTCTGCAGAACAGGGTTTGGCACTGCGGAGTCCAGCTGTGGTTCCAAAAATATTTTGAAATAAAGTTCAACTCTTTTTGTTTTTGAAAGTGCATAACATCAAATGACATCAGGGTTGGATGTAAATGATGTATTAAAGTGGACATGAGTGTGTGTTGATGTACTTGTCTAAACCTTACAAATGAGATTAAAAATAACAGGAGTGGAAATACATTTGGAGTGCCACAGAGATTCCTAAACATGAGGTAATTTTGGAAGCTAGGAAATTCACCGAAACGATTAAACAGACAAATGACGACCGTACATGCATGCTAATAATAGGAGTGTACAGCCATGCTAGCAGCTCTGTGAGGTTATACTTTAAGCTCAATGCTAACAGCGTCCTTTTGACAGTGCTAACATGATAATGCACAGGTGCAATTTTAATATGTTCACCAGTATGGTTTAGGCTGTTAGCATGCTAAATTTTGTTAATTAGTTGTAAACACAAAGTACCCCGAGGTTGATGGAAATTTTAAGATAAGGTTTTGTTTTTCTGCAGTGGTAAATTAAACCAAAGTTTTGGATGAATCGAGATTTTAGTGGTAGATGAAAAGTCTGAGGATCATCAAAGTCATTAGAATTTATGTTTGAGGGACCATGAATATCTGAATAATTCAAATTCAAAATGTTCAAAAGAAATTCAAGGGATCACCAAAATCCAAGATTCATCCTCTACAGAAACTGAATATGTATGAAATTTAATGGCAATTCAGTGGCAGTCATCAAAGTGGTGGACTGACCAACATCCCTGGCACCATGCTGCTACTGTGGCTAACAAATCCAGGAACTTGTGTTTGCAAGTTAAGAAGCTTTTAATAGCATATTGATGACATACTTTCATCATGGTAAACATAAAAGCATCTTGTTTCCAAATTTAGTTTTTTGTCCTCCCAAACTGTAAGAATAAGACCTGGCCAGACATTCTCAAGGTCTACAAACCAAAAAACTGACCATGGGAAACGGTTTCACCCGTTTAGGAACAGAATAACATCTCCATGTTTATGTTTCAAATATCCCACTTCGGGCCAGACTAAGCTAAGTCTGTGGGAGAGGAATGCGTAGAGTAGTGTGAGCATTACTGTTGTTACCAGCCGGCCATTTTGGATCCACAAGGCCCCACACGGTGCCAGCTGTTTCTTCAAGCCCAACTAAGCTCTCAGTATTGGAGCTAATTTGACCCATGGAGGGCCAACTGGGACCAAGCTGGGGAGTCGGGCTTAGATCATTGGAGCGAACCATGGGCCAATAGTGAGAGTGTACGCCATAGAGAAGTGTCTTCCTCTAAGCCCTAAATCCTTTTCTTTCTTTCCTTCTTTCTTTCTTTCTTTCTTTCTTTCTTTCTTTCTTTCTCATTTTAGGTGTTTAAAAAATTGCTTATGAGCCCTTTCAATTGATCTACATGTCAGTTATCACTCAGTTTCTTGTATTTTCAAAAGTATGCCTTGGCTCTGTCCCTTTCTTTTCATTTTCCTTTCTCAGTCTCTCCTCCTCATGAGGAGTAACACCAGTAGCGTAGCAGCCAGCAGACATGTGTTGGTCCAGAGGATAACGGTGGCTCAGAGGCCTGTTGTCCTGGTTGCTAGTGTAGTGTCAGGGAGATGGAGGGTCATGCATACTGATGCTGTTTGAACTTCTCCTAAAGTGATTATTTATGCACAGCCAGACTCGCTTGGCCGAGCCGGGATTAACTTCATGAAAATGCAAAAGGGCACGCAGGCAGTCACGCACAAATGCACGTATCCACACACACACAAATGCATGCACACACACACACGCACACACTTTCATGGCCCAGTGCCTAGCTCTCCCCCACAGTCCCAGCCTCAGTGGTTTGAGGACAGGGCACTGCTAAACCCCCACAGAGCCTTCACACCAACATCTCCATGGAGATGCTAAAGAGATTAGCACACTATGCACTTGTGTGTACATGTGAGTGTGTGTGTGTGTGTGTGTGTGTGTGTATGTGTGTGTGTGTGTGTGTGTGTGTGTGTCACCCATGATGAGGGCAGTGGTAACCCTGCATGTTAGTTTAAACTTTAACCAAATCATTTTTCTGCTATCAATCAACAGGTTGCACTGAGTGAAAGTGAAGAAAGGAACTGACAGAAAGAATGTCTTTGTCTGCAAACCACGTCTTTGTCCCAAAACAATGTCACGCTAACTGATTTGCTTACTAAATGAGCGACTGACGAACACGTAACCTCCCATCCATCCATCTATCCCTCCATTCATCAATGTGTTTATGCCTCAGTGGATGGAGTAAAGCTTTAACACAATTGCAGGTTAGATTCCCACCAGCCAAGCATGCTGAAGATGGACGTCTGCATGTCCATACTGTAGTGGTGGATAAGTTAGTTGGCACGATGAGTTAAGCACAAAACCAATCGATCACTGACACACTGTTAGACAGAGGAGGGTAACTGAAAGTAATTAGGAGTCACTTCAGCACCAATCCTGCGGTGGATGCTGTGGGGGTGTTGCTACAAGACATTTTGACATTTTGTCCTTGTGTAACAAGAGTGGGAGTTGTGTGCACGTTCTTGGCAGGAAATCGAGCACATTCTCTGTTGGTGTTGGGCTCTGCCAAAACTGTGCCTCTTCACTGGTTCTGCAGCAGAATCTCAACACATAACCAGGGTGGGATGAGTGTCCGGTATGGGCAACCTCTGTTTTTTTCGAATGTGGTTCAGCCAGCCTCTAACAACCTGTGACCTCCAGTATGCACTGGGGAGGTTTGCAGCTGAGTTGGAAATGAAGCCATGGGGGGTTGCGAGTGAGTTGGTGCTCAAGGTGAAGGACTCCAAGTATCTCTGGGTCTTGTTAATGAGTGAATGAGATGGAACATCAGATGGACAGGGGTACTGGTGCAGTGTCAGCAGTACTAAGGAGGGAGCTGCCAATCCACCCATTTTTACGTTGGGTTACGGCAGTGACTGAAAGAGTGAAATTGGAGAATTTGTGTGGTTGAAATGAGTTTCTTTAACAAGGTGACTGGGCTCACCCTTAGGCTGTGATCAGACGGACTTTAACCCTCATCATTCACTTAAATGAAGCCACTCTGGCATCACAGCAGTGTCGATGCAGGGAGCTCCAGCAAGAAACATCCGGGTCTTCTGGCAAAAAAGTTGAACCTGACCCAACTTGTACTACAACGTGACTATTGTCACAATGAAAAAATAGGTGCCACCATGATAACTTTCCAGAGTTGTAAACTCCTTTCTTAGAGTATTATAAACATCTGTGCAGCTTTTTGGCATCTGGTAAGACTTTAAATGTATAACTGTTACTCCAACTGGACTTCCTGGATCAGATTTCATTGTTTTAGGTACTGACTGTACGTGAAGGAACACGCCGCCACCAACACAGCTCCTTGCATTGTATTAACACAGGGCTAGTTTTTTTTTTGTTTTGGCCCACTTGAGGGGCTAATATGGCCCATCTGAAATGCATGTCGGATGGTTGGATAGCTTCAGACACCCACCCCCCTCCCCCCTCTACGCCTTTCCAACATTGGATTGGGGGGATCTACACCCCACCATTTCTGTAACTTTTGTGATTGGTGAGCTCTGCTAAGGTGAAAACACTTGAACGTCTCGTTACAGCTTTCTTTACTCATTTGTTACACAACTATTTCTGTCACTTTTCATGGGAACAATTTAGTACAACACTATGAATGTCTTTCAGGATTGATCGTCTGAAACAGTGCACCTTTATCTCCCTATTTCAGCAATATTGCATCTTCCCCCTCTTTATGACGACCAGCTTTTCACTACAACTTTGAGTACGGTTGTTTGGAAGAACTATAAAAACTTTTTATATTCAACATGGTCTGACAGCATGTTGTTTGACTTAGTTGTGATAGCGTGTACCCCGGCCCTTAGAGATCTGAAGCTCTCAGACATCTGGAAGGAACATATCCTGGATACTTCCCCTTTAGAGGTTTTCCCAGCTTGTACAACAGGGAGAGGAGTCCAGGGTATATCCAGAGCACACTGGACCGATTACACCCATATATCCTCGAGACGTGGCTACGCTAGGCAGAAGGATGGCTGGGCTACCTTGCTTAGTCTGTTTTCACTGTGACCAGAACCTGGTCCCAGTATTGAACATTCATGGTATCAGAGGTGTATTTTCTGTTTTCTCTTTAGCTCCATATTAAAGTAATATCTCAAGTCCTTTTCATTGCTATCACTGATCAATGTAAGACAATGTTGATTCAACCACTTGTAATCTACAGGGCTGTCACATTAAGTATACTTAAGCTGCTGTTATATTTCTGTATTTATGACTCTGAAGTACAAGCCTGCAGAGAGACAATGAAGGCAGCAAAGACAGGAAAATATTTAAAAATACTTTCCCCGCCACATCACCCTGCAGTCCTTCTCCTCTTCTCGTCCTTTACCTCCTGTCCTCTGCAATCACAACATCCTGAAAGCCTCAGCTCTACCCAGCTCGTTCCTTCTTTGTCTGACTGTCTCTGTCTCTCCAGAGGGTGTAAGGGCAACAATCCCATCATCTTTGAAGTATCAGACAATGTTTTGTAATATGGGGATGAGGAAGGGTCAGGACCGTACACACACACACACACACACACACACACACACACACACACACACACTATATCAGCCTTGGGTAAAACAGGCAGCAAAGCTCATGAATTAGAAGGGAGCCAAGTTATTATGGTAACCCCAGAGAGACCTTCCTCCCTCCACTCCCCTCCCAGCCCACCTCAGGGTGCTTTGAAATGAGAGAGGGAGGGTGAGCGTAGATAAACAAGGGATAAAGAGGAAGAGCAAGAAGGGAGGGACACACACAAACAGCATGCAGCATCCCATATTGAAGAGGTCTCCCTTCTTCCCCCTGGGGAATGAAAACACACTGATAAGGAAAACAGGGAGGGAACAACACCATCTTCTTCCTGTGTGCTGCTGAGAAAGAGGGAGAGGAGAGGAGAGGAGAGGAGATAATATGTTAGACAACAAAAACTAAAGAAAAGTGGAAACAAGAAAAGGCTAGATCAGGACAGTGGAGAATAAAAGGGCAGGAAGGGCAAGAGGAGAAAACAGGAAAAGAGGTATAGATAGCACAGGTTAAAGAACAGGGCAGTGTGTCTTACAATAGGCAGACAGCAGTAACTACAGAAATATAGAAAAAGCTGAGAAAAATGGAAGTTTTAAAACTTCAAGGTTGCTCAGCTAAACTAAATAACAGACATACAGTATATGTTGTAAAATGAATTTTATGCCTCTCACGATGATTACCCCTCTCTCTCCTCTGCACGTAGACAGAAAAAAACATCAGTGTCAGATAAAATCAGACACTGTATGCTAAGGATTAGACAATCTAAAAGGCATCTTAGCTAGGCTAGTTAGCTTTTGGCAGGACTATCATAAATTCTCAAATAGTAGCGCGGGCATTTACGCACTTCAGTGGCAAAGACAACCAGGCCTTTATTTAGGACAGGCTTTTATGAGAGACAGGGCTTTATTGCTAATTTCCTTTGGTTCTCAGTAATGCAAACTCAAAACTTCCTCCATGTTTATCTGCTGTCTTGATAATCGAAAGTGTTCCACTTTGCCTTTTTCCCCAAATAATGTTAAACTACCATGAATGAAACTCAATGCTTCCTCCACAATTTTGACATTATAAATCCCACAGCCGCACAGGCTTTTAATGTGAAAAAAGTTCTTGACGCTATATCTTAACATTAATCCGGAGTACAGTAAAGAAAAAATAATAATCCACTGGAATTAAGTATGAAAACTTCAATTTTGGCCAAATATATAATTTAGGGTTTTTTGTTTTGTGGGGAAGAGAAAAGGGAAAAGGAGAATGAAAGATCAAAATAATTGGATATTATAGAAAAAAAAAACAAAAAAAAAACAAAGGAGACGGGAGGAATTACATGAGAGCGAAGAAGAGAGACAGAAACAAGATGAAAAGAGCATTTCAAGAGTCAGATGATAAGACAAGAAAACACAACAGCAGAGAAGATGAGAGTGAAAGGACAGAAGGACATGGAGGAAAAGAAGAGACGACAATCCAGTCATTCAGACCAGGGACGAGGAGGAGGTGGAGGTGAAGGAGGAGGGGGATTTGTTGTTTTCTTTCCTGTGTGTTGATAAAACAGGACAGGAAGGAAGCCTCCCAGTGAGGACCAGTAAACTCCACTGACTGTGCCAGAGCCATTACCGCTGCATTGTTCTCCATCAGCCTCTGTTACTGGCTCCTGACTTCATTATCTCACTGCTATTGTCTCAGGACCCTTAGGTGATGAGCATAACAACTTGACAACACCCTTGGTGTCACACACACATACACACACACACACACACACACACACACACACACACACACACAAATAGACACAGACATATCCACAGAGAGACAAACAGAGCTGACTGAAAAAAAAGAGAATAGAAAGTAATGACCTTGATATGTGTATGTCTCTGTGTGTGTGTGTGTGTGTGTGTGTGGTTGCCACCCTTAGTTGAGCTACAGTAAAAAGGCCTAAACAGGCCAGATGGCCACTGTCAAGTCTTTCTTCTCCGGTTGTATATCTTTCTTTCTTTAACTCTCCTGTATTTGTCTCCATCGCACTTTTAAATCCTTTCAGCTTTTGACCAAGTGACCAAACTCCTTTTGTCTTCACAATTCTCCTTTTTAGGCCAATGGGGAATTGGCAGATGATTTACTCTCTGTTCTCATCTTTTATTCACATTAGTGAAACCTTTTCAAATGTCAAAACTCAAGCTTTTCAAAAATGGAAATACTAACCTTTCAGAAATATGGCCGAAATATTTAAAGCTGCTCTCATCAACATTTATATACTTACTATTATATACTTGTATACTATTTAGATACAGGTGTAGGGTTTGTTTATCAAGTCGTTTTATAAAGGTGTCTACGATTCTACAACAATATAGAGCTTGTCAGTGTCTTTTAGCACATTGTTTTGGTTCGCTGACCCCATACACTTTCATCGCTCTTCCTACCATCATTTCCAGATGCAGACATATGTTGCCTAGCACCAAACATAAGACACTAAATACCGTTATTTTCTCCTATTGGAATATCTCATTGTGTATTATCACTGACATATTCCACAGTCAGAGAAAACGAGACTGTACACGACTGTATAAGATTGAGCCTTAGAGACATGACCTCAGAGACTCTTTAAACTCAAGGTGACAGTGAAAGACTCAATACAGTTTATATATTATTGCTTAAAATCTAGAGCATGCAGCGTCTGCGTGCAGAGACAGATGTGTAACAAGCTCTGAATTTGAAAACGACAGGAGTGTGTGTGAGGGTAATATTCTTTGTGTGTGTGTGTGTGTGTGTGTGTGTGTGTGTGTGTGTGTGTGTGTGTGTGTGTGAGCCCATCCATGCAGTGACTTTAATGTGTGCCAAACACAGAGCGGCCGTGTGCCTTTTAGCGAGCAAACAGCGTGCCATTAGTTTCTGTGGGCTAAATGAAAACCACTGCTTGTCACAATATCCTGCTGTTTTAGTGCGCTCTCACATGGCTTTTCTTTACTCGTTCAGTTTGTGGCTGTCAATGTTTGACTGTTTAAAATGTCCCTTTTTTTCAGTTTTGAGGGAAAGTTTGAGCCCCCTTCAGAGAGCCTTTGAGATGAAGCCATTTGGACAGCAAGTTGAGGGAACCAGTGCGTTTTCTTTTAAAGATTTTTTTCTCCCCCCTTCCATCTCTCTCTCTCCCTTTCTTACTACATCCTTCTTTCCATCAGCGAGGGAGTGGACTGGACAGGAGAAGAGGGATTGGGTTGTGATGTTTTCCGTGCAGCCATAAATAAGTCCGTCCCTGCTCATGCTTTATGGAATCCAGAGCCTCTTTATCCCTTCCATGTGTTCCCTATGAGCCAGGGCCCTGACCTTTGACCCCTGGGCCCTTGACTCGGTTATCTCAGGCCCAAGAGACACAATCCGTGTCTATGTGTGTGTGTGTGTGTGTGTGTGTGTCTATGTGTGTCTGTGTGGGTATGTGTTGGTGGGTAGAGTTGATCGGGGGTTGATTATCTCATGACCCCACTCCCCCTCCCTGCATCACCTTACCCCCCATCTTCATTTCACAGGCTATAAAACACACACATACTCAGACACACACACACACACACACACACACACACACACACACACACACACACACACACACACACACCAGGTTGAGTGGTTCAACTGTCACTTTACAGATCACCTCCAGGCCAGTCTGACCTCAGCCATTTCACAGATATGTCTTCTAGTGTTCTTAAATCAACAAACACATACACGTCAGGGCTGTACAGTGTGGCAGTCCTGTCAAATTTACCTCTAAAAAGCCATTAAACAAAATAAAAAAAGTAATCAAAGTGGCACATTTGTGAAAGAACACTGTGTTTATGTTTATGTGCATTTGTTTGCAAGTTATTGTCAATCAGGTGTTCTGTAAAAAAAGAAAAGTGCACCATTTTAAAGATAATTAGTACAGCAGCTTAATCATCTTACTTTGACATCCTTGAATCTAGATCTAGATCTCTTAGATCTTTTTTACTGGACACTGACACTAACTGAATGTTTGTGATGTTTATGTGATTTTTACTTGCAGGGCTTTTCTTGACAAAATGTGCTGCTACTTTGTCTTTTCCAGAAATTGACAACTACACATTTTATGGGAGTTTTTTTTTTTTTTTTTTTTTTTCCCAATTCTATTTTCTAATGATGGTGCTACATTATTGCTTTGCTACAAAACGTTCTGCCTCATTCGCAATTTGTGGGCCCAGCGAACTTGTTATCTCTTAACTTTTCCAGTGCCAGTATCGGGTCAGAGTTAATAATATAATTTGTACAATACTTTGGTTTATGATCAAATACCTGCAAAAGATAAACATTATACCTACTAAACACTGACATGTTAGCTTCTTCATTGTGAGCATATTAGCACGCTGACATTAGCATATAACTCAAAGCACCACTGTGCTATAGTACAGCACAGCTTCACAGAGCCGCTAGCATGACTGTAGACTCTTTATCTTGTTTTATGAGTGTCTGTTTGTAGTTTTCATTTTACTGACCATTTACGGACAAGATAACAGCATTAACTTTAACCATTAACAATAAAACTTTTACCTTTTTTGAAGCTCTGTACTTTTTTACAACCATGGGAATTGAATTGTTTTAAATTGTACAGTCCATGATGCTTCATACTGCTAGATTATATTATTACTTTGAAGCTACTCCATAAAACTGTGGTCCTATGTTCTGTGAGACAATATCAGAAATGCAAATATCAGCTTCACGGTAAACTTTAAAAGTAGGGGGAGTTTTTCACATTCAGTAGTACAGACTGAACTGTGCTGTATGATTAACACATGGAAACTCTTTGACTGAATGTTCCTCTAAATGCTCTCTTATGAGCTGAGAGGTTAGCATACACAACCAAAACCAAAGTGTAAGTCAGTGTAAAAGTGTGTGTGTGTGTGTGTGTGTGTGTGTGTGTGTGTGTGTGTGTGTGTGTGTGTGTGTGTGTGTGAGAGAGAGAGAGCTTTGTCTTCCTGTTAAAACAGCAGGGAGGCCAAGGCTGCTCTATGTCAACAGGACACAATCACTACTCGTCCACCTACTTACACACACTTGCACGCACACACATACATATATACAGCCGTCTGGCTCTTTTAGTGCCTCACCCCAGGTTGCTCTGATCTGAGGGGAAAGGAGCTAAAGCTCAAAGGTGAAAGGTCATCTGTACAGGGCCTACTCTCCCTTTACCCAGAGTTCCTAATTAGGCTTTAATCAAGCTAATTAAGCTTCATTAACCAGCCAGGGGGGCTGGGTGTGCTTAACCCAGGCCAGACCTCACCCCCATTTACAAGCTGCGGGGCGATGATGGTTGGGGGTCGGTGGACTGGGGCAGAGAGAAAAGTTGCCCAAGAAAAATGTGTTGTTGTTTTTTTTACCCAGATGAATCTGTGTTACATAACTTTGAAAGGGGAGAGGGGTCATGTACACATGCATATATGTATGTCTTGCATATGAAGACATGTATTTGATCAAAATCAGCATCACCTTAAATTGTGTTAGAGCAAATAAGGAAATTGAGACATCATGTCTTTTCAAGCTTTAAAGGAACCTTGTTTTGTGAAAGTGAAAATATGAAAACTAACTTTTAAGCAGATGAAACAGCAAAATGCTCCTGTGTGTCTTTCTGCCTCTCTGGGTATATGTGTGTTCACGGCCCATGTGTGTGTGTGTGTGAGTGTGTGTGTGTGTTTGTGTGTGTGTGTGTGTATCAACATCGCTTTTATAGTCTGACGTCCCCAGTGCGAGTCCTGGGTCACTGCAGACCTGTGGTCCAGAGAAAGGCGTCTTTGTGTCAGTATGGGACCAATCGGCCACTTCTGCACTCTTGGCTCCCCCTCAAGCCCCTGGCCGACCTCCAGATCCCAGAACCAGGCCAGGCCTCGCATCTCTGCCGTCCATCCCAGACAAAGAGCCTCTACACTGTGCTGACTCTTCTCTCACCCCTCCTCCTCCACCCCACTCACAAACTGGGTTACAACAGTCCACCCGGCTATTAATGTTGACATCAATACCTTCCATTGATCCAAATGAAATTTTCCCCACTAATGCATGATTTCCTATTCAATTATGGAATTTTCTTCAAAGTTCATGAGGAAAATACAGCTCTTAATGATTCATTTAGGACATATTGCTGCGTGCGCACCTTTGTTTTTCTTGGAAATCATCTTTTCTTGAAAACATATGCATGTTTTTGAAAAGAAAAAAGCAAGTACATGATTGAGAGGAGACTTTTTTTTTTAAATTTTTATACACTTTTCTGTTTTTATTTTTCTTTTCATTAGACTTGAACCTGTGCCCCTGTGATAACCAGGTAAGCTACCAGGGCGCCCCCTGAGACTTTTGATTATTTCCAGGAAAGAATATATGATAAATATGGACTTTGCTAAATCTGTCTTAAATTGCTTAAAACTAGCTCAGTTTCAAAACTCAGACCACCAAGCCAAGTCAAACTCTTTGCCATGCAGATACATGCTGTACTCTGGACAGTCATATATTTGTACTTTTGCACACAACATATATTTTTTGGTGATTTGATTCTTGAAAACTGTCAAACCTGCTCTTGCAGACCCCCAGAGACTACCCCAGCTATACCCATGGGACAAAGGTTAGAGGTCAGAGGTCAACTTCCTCTCTTTCCACTGTGAAGTGAGATGTTCCAGTGACTGTCTACGTCCATGTTAATGGAGTTATACTGGGCTGGTGGTCAGGGGTTGAGTTTGTGCCTGGGGACTGTTGATGCTATTTTGCTAAAACCTAAAACATTTTGTTGACAAAAACGATGAAAGTTATGCCGACTGCAGAGTTTCGAATGACGCTTGCGATGCATTCACTGTAGGAACTTTCTAAGAGCCCATGAGACGAATCCAAAACTGATTGTTTCCATCCACAAATAACTTTGCATCAGTGGGAAAATCAACTTCTCGTATGTGAGGTCCAGCTGCCTGTACAGCATAGCCAGTATGTTAATTTAGGCCTCGTAAACCATGCCAAAGTGTCTGTTGAACAATATGCCCTGATATCACACTGTAATTTGCATTAATTATATGATACACAGTGATTGCTATTCTGACTACAGCCTGAAATGAACCTTTCATCCACCAACAGTGATGCATTCAGTACAGTGCCTCAAAGCACACGCCTTATGACATATTATGATTCATTACAACAGTATGTTTCATTTTATGTATTTTCTGTCCAAAGTGCTACCTTTGTTCATAACTGGGGGTGGGTTTTGCCATGCTCACACATCTGGATTGAACAGTACAAGCTCATTGGAGTGCTCGCAGTAACACGCCAATTCTTTTATAGGGTGGATTTCCCCTCATGGAGTGCCTGTGGAGCCCCCCTCTCCTCCAGAGGAAATCGGCCTGCTGGTGAACGTTTTACCGCCTTAAATGTGGCCACAAACTGCTGCACCTCAATTATTCAAATCCCAACCAATAATTACTGTGCCACTCGCTTGTTCGAGGAAGAGATTCACACCTCAGGTGAGTGTTGTGGCAGACAGTTTTTTCCCTCAACAGCATCATTTGCTTCATTATGTTTCAGCTTTCCCCCTCTGGCTTCAATTATGTGCATAATTTGCACACACACATGTATGCCCACACACAGAGAAAAAGCCTAAAGATACACGCAAATCACATCAACCTGAGGGCCCTGGTGAAGTGCCCTTCAGCATGAGGTTGAATGTCCACAAGCTCCAGGTGCAAGTAGGGAAAAGCAGAGGAAGTTCTAGAGTACTGTGCAGTACTGCTGCAGTGAGTGGCAGACACATTAAATCTACCCACAGCTGGCAGGACACTGAGCTTCCTAGCACTGATCCCCAGGAATGTGAAGGAATTCGGGAAGAAGGACACACACACACACACACACACGCACGCTCACACACACATATTGTGGAGCTGAAACCAGGAGAGTCTCCCAGAGAACTCTGTTTGTACGTCCGGCTCTTGATCAAATAGCCAGTCATTACTCCCCTTTAACCCCTTAGCGTGACATGTCAGTCTTCCTCTATGAATACAACACAGTACGCCCTGTGCATGTATGTGTGTGTGTGTGTTTGTGTGTGTGTGTGTGTGTGTGTGTGTGTGTGTGTGTGTGTGTGTGTGTGTGTGTGCACTCCGTAGGTGGAGGGGGTTTTCCCATAACTGTATGGCAGTCTGCCAAATAGACCTGTACATCTGGTTTGATTGTATACGTTTGTTATAGTACACTCAATCACACATTAGGAGCAGAGTCCTCTCCGAAACTCCATTAAATCACATGTGTAGACACATGCAAGCTTTCTGAACACACACACACACACACACACACACACACACACACACACACACACACACACACACGCACAGACGCAAACCCCGCTGGCAGGGCTCTGCCTCGTGCACTGAGAGCGTGAAGGCATGGAAAATCCCCCCTCACAATCGCAATTCCACACCTTTAGTGTTGTTGTCAGGCCCGTCAGACACGGCTGTCTGTGGATATGGGCAGGGCAGGGGCTGGTTACGCTGCATTGTGTAGAGGATAGGGGCATAAGCTCACCCGCACATCTATTCTCCGTTCCACCAAACAGGTTCTCTCATCCATCACGTCCCCCCTCTCTACAAGTAGGCCTGAACCCTTCCCGGCCACCTCTGACCCCCTTCCACCCCCTCCCTTCATGAAAAAACAGGCTTTCAGGTCCAGAGGAGGAGGAGGGGGTGGGGGGATGACACAGGAGGTGACTAACACAGAGAGATGGATTTTAGTTACACACAAACCAGTACAGACCACTACCACCCACTTCCGGGCCCGGGAGAAACACAGGCCTCGTTGCAACAGAATTGTGGTTTTTAGTGTGGAAGGAAGAACCTGGCTAAAAATAGGACATCTGGTCGGCATTTATTACCTAATAACCACAATTACATATGCAAGGATGATGATATAAAAAAAAAGAAGATTTTTCTGTTATACTGTATGAACTACATGCTAGCACCCACCCACCCACCCACACTCGCACAAACAGAGAAAAAAAAGAGACAGAGCCCAGTTGGTTTCACTTATTAACCCAAATGAAGTGAGATTATATTACCAGCAATGGTAGGAACAGCAGGTTTTGCTTAGAGCTTGGCATATGCAGCAAGGACGCCGGAGAAAAATGGTTCAAAACAGACCTTGACTCAGTCAATGAGCTAACCAGAGAGCAGTGTGTCACAACTCATACACTCCATTTCATCAGAATCCACCAAATCCACAAGAACGTACAGTACTAACGGCTAAAAAAAAAAAAAGAGTCGAGCTACACATGTTTTTAGGCAAATTTGTTGCAGAGAAGGAAGAGATTTAAGTGGCTGACTAGACTTTCTCATGGTGATTGGAGATCTACCTGTTTGCAGTGTCTGTAATGATTAGAAGAAATCGTCGTAACTTAATGTCTTTCTCAGAGCAGCCGTACCAACATTTACAAAGGATAGAGTGAAAAGATCAATACCACATTAATACCTGTCCACTAAATATTAACCTGTAGCCAGCAGCAGGTTTGTCTAGCCTAGCATAAAGAGTGGAAATAAGGAGAGACAGCAAGACTGGCTCTGTAGCGTAAAGGTTATCTTAGCCTAGGATACAGAGTGGAAACAAGGATAAACAGTAAGACCGGGTCTTTTCAAAGGTAATAAAGCCCACCTACCAGCACCTCTTAGGCTCACAATTCACACACCGTATCCCATTTGTTTAATCTGTGCAAAAATGTAAGTGGAAAAACAACACATTGCAGTTTGTGGGGGTTGTGGGCTGGACTGTCTCTTGGTTGGGTGCAGTAATTTCCAAGAAACCCCCTGCAAAACCACAACTTGTTGTTTTGACACTGGAAGTTGTGTTATTGCTGTTGATGCTGCAGTGAAAGTTCGGTTCATTGCTTTGTATTGGACGATATTACAGAGGTTTAAACTATCAAATGATTCACATGTTTTATGTCTTTACTACCAAAGTGTCTGAACTATTAATGGCACCACCTGATTTTGTAAATACTTAAAACCAGTGAGTAGTATAAGAACCTAGGAAGGACTCACACACAAATTAGTAATGGATTTATGAATTGCTGGCGCAAACCCAATCCAGGTGTTCCTCTATGCTGTTTACTTAAAGCTCCACCTAAGATAGAAAGCTGATCAGGCGGGCTAGCACAGCTAAGTGCACTGCAGCTCTTAATGGCTTTTCAATGAGGGAACTGAGACAAATCAGTGATTAGTGGTAATGGAGGTTATGGGAATGCCTGGAAATGACGCTACAAGTTTTTGTGTGTGTTACATGCATGATTATGTTCAGGAACAGCCTCTCCTTGGCATAGTTTTGCTCATAATTTGTGTTTATGGCTTTCCCTTGCGTGCGCTCTTTACGCGCCTTGTATGCATAATTATGCTCATGCATGACCATCCATTTCTTTTCTTTTAATGGCTTGTGTGCAGATGTGTGTGTGTGTGTATTGTCCAAGTCAAATGAGGGTGTGGCTGCCCCCCATTCCTACGGGTCACCTGCTTTAAGGGGCAACATTCCCTCATATTCCCTCGTTTGGAGACCATTAGAGAGGAAATGGGGCCGCCAGCTATCTGACCTTCCTCCCCCTTTTCTCCTCCATCCCTCCCCAAACTCCCCCTAAGCTCTCAGCATCCCGTCATCCCCCCCCCCCCCCATCCACCCCCTCCGCCCCGTCCTTCTCTCTGTGTTTTCACAGTGTTAACAATCAAGCCGTGGCCCTGAGTGTTCCGGGGGCCTAATTGGGCCGACTGCTGGCGTTGATTGTGATGGATGGAGGGGGGCTGGAGCCAGGGCCCGCTGTTGACCATTCTTTCATCTGCCTGCTCCGGCCTGTTGCACAAGAAGAGCATGGCGAAGATGGAAGAGAGAACTACCAACCTCTGAGTCCTGGGTGCTACAGGTCTGTGAATATTGTCGTCCCTCAGTTTAAAGGAGTACACCACTGAAAATCTATCTTTTGAGTAACAAATACTCTGCTTCAAGACTTGAATAGAAGCTCTGAGGGGTTTGGAGCCGGCTCCATTGTGGATGCCAGCCACTGTTGTCAGCTTGGATTCACAACAGTGCTTCCAATGGCAGAATCAGAACATCCATAAAACTTCCAAAACCCCTTTTGCAGCATAATCCACTTCTCTTCCTTAACTGATATGTTTAGTTAAAGTTTTTAAACAACAAAATACATTGCTTCCATTCCCTATTCAACCACACTACACCACATCCTAAACTGGTACATATCACTGGTACATTTCACTGTTGAAAAAATGAATCTGTTTTATGACCTATCAATGCTATAGTTAAGGTTTAGCTAGGTTTAGGCAAGGATCATATTTGGGTTAAAACAACCACTCTATTAAAGTTAGGGAAAAGTGGTTTGGGTTAAAATGACTTCAGACTTGAGCTGAGAATGACTGTGCTTCGGTTAGGGGACTTTTTTTTTGTGATGGTCACAATAATAAACATGTGGTTATGATTATGGAATAATCATGGTCATCCATCTATCCATTTTCTTCCACTTATCTGGGGTCAGGTCATGGTGGCAGCAGGCTAAGCAGGGTATTCCAGATGTCCCTCTGTCCAGCAATGTTTTCCAGCTCCTCCTGAAGGATGCTGAGGCGTTCCCAGGCCAGATGGGATATGTAATCCATCCAGTGAGTTCTGGGTCTACCCCAGGGTCTTCTCCCAGTTTGACGTGCCCGGAGAACCTCCAGAGGAAGGCACCCAGGAGGCATCAGGCATAATCAGATGCCTGAACCACCTTAACAGGCTCCTTTCAACGTGAAGGTGCAGCTGACTCCACACCAAGCTGCCTCTGTGGTCATACTTTTTAAAAAACACCTTGAAAATTGTTTGGAAATAGGAAACAAACAGTGGTTTTGAATTAAGAATTTGTTACTCTATAACAATGTCACCTGACTTTCTCATTGTCATAATTATTGCAGCCACTATAGGGCTTTGTCACTTGATGTGAACATACTGTACGTCATTAGGGCACTTGCTTAAACGACTGATTCTTCTTAGGAAAACAGTCTCACTCATTCCAAACAATCATCACTTTGCCTCTGAATCTGTAAAATATGCCACTTCTGATGGATGTTTTGGCGCTATGAAGAGTTATAAGGAAAACCAGAATAGTCGTTTTAGGAAGGTGTTGATCCACCGCGAGCCTTCAGTTCTCCTTGGAAGAGATTCCTTAGGTCTGAATGCCATTCAGCCAAGTGGTGACAGGCAATGTGAAAACTGCTGTCAGCTATTTCCTCCCCTCCTTTTTTAAATTTTACAGAAATATTATATAATGTTATAATATCCAACCTGCTTCTCTGCTAACATCTGTCCCTCGAGGCCTCAGTCCTGTGGCAGAACCTGTCTGAGGTACTGCTTCATCAGAGCAGGGATTACAGACAGGAACACCAAACTGGTTTTCCCATGTCATGTGTTAATTGTGCGTACAGCTTTTGACTGTTGATAGACTACCTGTATTGAACTGTACTGTCAGTTGCTGTTGTCAAACCCTGGTACCCGTAGAGAGGGTGTGTACGTTTTCCACCTCTCCTTCGCAGAACATACAAGTGCAACAACTCAGGCAGATCTCTCTGGCAGCGCGCCCAGACAATTTCATATGAAGCAGAGACTTATTATTCATCAAAGTGAACGTCATGGCCAGGGGCATCCCAGAGACGCTGCTGAAAACAGAGCCAGTGATTCGATCTATGCTACCAGAACAAGAGATGAAAGCAGACCAGCATATTGCCCCTCTTAGTTTTTTTTTTTTTTCTTCTTTTTTTGTTCCGTAAAGGTAGCTGGCTGTGGTTAGGTAATGAAACCTTCTGAAATGAGGCCAGTGTTACCTGTGTTTGCGGAGCACTTAGGGCCTTTGGCAGCCTGCGGACCATTTGCTTATCTTTGGGGTGAGTAATGTGTGTTTGTGTGTGTCTGTGGTTGCAGCCTGGCACTGGCTGAAGTCATCAATCACTGCAACCGTGGCGTTGGTTGAGTCACTGTAGCAAAAAGCAAAAGAAAGAAAGAAAGAAAGAAAGAAAGAAAGAAAGAAAGAAAGAAAAAGACAGATGTATGAATTCATGTAAAACCTGTGTGTCTGTATTTGGGTTGTAGTGCTGCTACATCAGGGCAGACAGCCTCATTTGTTTAGTCAAAGTTGTGGCTGGACTCTACACTGTGTGATCACATGAGAAATGGTTTGCATAATGTAACTGCTGACAGCAGCAACGTTGTGCAGTGTTGACAGGACCACATGTAAACAAAGCAGGCAAGACCTGCTTCTAAATATACCCTGATCTGATGATCTTTAGACTCACCAGCTAAACCTAATAAACCTGCAGCTCCTCCTCTGTCTGCTCTTGTGTCTGCAGCACCTGAGTGGCCAGAGCGGAGGCAGACAGAGAATCCTTTAACATCCGGTGAAGCTAACTCTTTATCTGAGGAGGAGAGCTGAAGCACGTTTTCAGACTCATGTAAATGTTAAAGTCAAAAATTATTAGCACAGGCTCACATAAAAGAGAGATAAAACACCTTCAGACAGTGAAGACTTTATAACAAGTATATTATTAAGTCTTACCTAAAACCTGCCACCTTTATGCTTGATGGCTGAGCATTTTAGCTTTATTTGTGGAAGAAGCCAGCTTTAGTAAACCTGGATTCACAGTAGTTAAAATTGCAACAAATGGCTGCAAAAACACACACAAATTAAATGTGTCATTGTACAACTAACTCTTTATTATTTGTCATTTTGAGCCACGCTAGCAGCATAGCTAGATGATAAATCTGACTGACAGGTGGCTTCCGGACATTCCCTTTGGTGCCAACATGAGGTCGACATAAGGTTTGTGGTTCAGAGTGAAATCTAATTGCCATGAAATTACCAAACGGATACATGCTAATGACTTCAGTCATCCTCGGACTTTCCCTCCAGCGCCACCAGCAGGTCAGATTTTTTTTTTTTACTTTTGCTGTGATTTAGCTCAGCATCCACTTGATGGGACTGGTGCAGAAAAATTTGGTCCCATCATTCATGTTCCCAGATGATGTATTCTAATGACTGTGTTGATCCCCTGGTGTTTCGTCTATGGCCACCAGCATGACCCAAAGTTTTCACTTATCCTGTCAAGTATTTTAACATCCTCAGCAATGACTGCAACAAAATGTGGTACAGATATCTGTAGTTTTTTTAATGATACATCTTAACAGCTATTGAATGGATTGCTATGAAATTTGGCACACACAGTCACGGTCACCTAAGGTTAAACTGTAGTAATTTCTATCCCCTGACTTTGTGACCAAATACCTGCAAAACTGGTGACATTCCCATTGAATGCGTCAGTGTTTGCTAAGCCAACATATGAACATGCTAAACATTACACCAGCTAAACATCAACATGCTAGCGTTATCGTTGTAAGCATGTTAGCAGGCTGATGTGAGCATTCAGTTCAAGTACAGCCAAGGGAGTTGACCTCATTTAAGTGCGTCTGTGTATTTATTTGTAACAATTTCCTTTTTCTATTTCTTCTCACCTGCACAACAGCAATGACCCACTTCCCCCACCAGGATCTGTAATGTTTGTAAATCAGCTGCTCATGACTCATATTGAATGTCTGGCACATGCAGACTGCAGGTCAGTGTTGCCAAGTCAAAAGTGTCCTTGCTTTTACTTAATGAGATGTGCTCGCGTTTGTCCGACATAGGTTTTAGCACCTCAGATATACTAAAAAAGATGATTTTACTGCATCAACCAGAGCAATGTCAAAGCCTTGCTCATATCAAGAGGTTGGAAATGAAGTGATATTGTATCTTTGCAAATAAAACCAGCTATGTTCCTTTTGCAGCGAGGCTACGTGTTGACCGTGACGTCTCAATCCCAGAGAGGGATTCTCAGCTGTGTTGTTAGCAGAAGGACAGAGGCTGTGAATCATACCAATGGCACCAGGCAGGATACAGAAATAATAGTGCAAAGTGCTGTATAAATCTGTGTGGGGAATCTGTGTGTGTCTTTGTGAGTGTTTGTCTTTTCAAAAGATCTACATGGTGACTTAGTGCTGAGGGTGTCCCCCAACTAGTGGATCATGTTTTCCTAAACAACATATTTGGCTACCCCAGAGTCTGACTGTTACAGTGGCAGCTGCTCATTGTCAGTAAGGTGGCCATTGTGACACATGGCTACCAAGCCTGAAGACATCTTTAAAAGTAATGGGAAAGAAAATCCACCAAAAACCAGTTTGGCTAATCTGTAAAACAGGATCTTGTTTTATACATGTGGGAAGCCAACACAGGCATAATTGAATTTCAATCAAGTGCAGGTCATTTTTTTTCACCTCCACCACCACCAACTCTATAACTAAAGAAAGAACTAAAGAAATGTCTAGTTGATTAGACATAAGATAATAAAAGATATATAAATAAATGAAAGACAGCTCTGAACCAATTTCATCCAATACATAATACAAACAGAACAGTTGCAAAGTTGAAAAAAAACATACTTCAGTTATTTTGCAAATGAGACTTCACCTCATTAGCTACAGAAATCTGCATGTTGACGTTGATAGCTTAGTCCCATTTATTCGTCTTATTAACATTTCCATACAAAGTATATGAAGCAAAAAATACAGTCATTGAATGGTCAGGTGAATGTGTAGTTTCACTGTCTTAATTTCATCGCTCTGAACACAAGACAAAAACAAAATAATACTAATAGAATAATAGACGTACTGCACAGATGTCTTTTCTTCTAAATTAATGTTTTGCACATCATTACACTCAGAAAAGCAAGAATGTCAGCGTGTCATGAAATATGAAGTGCTACGGTCTATGCAACTGGACTTTTCTATTTCCTGCTATTAACAATATATTCATTCATACACGCTGCATGGGAATCATCATGGGTCATCAGTACTGAGAGAAAAAGTTTTGAGCTCATTCATTTCAGAAAATAAAAAAATTTCAGGACTTGCAGGTGATTTGAAATAAATTGAATAATAACAGTACTATATGATGTCCATCATCCCTGGATGAATAGTGCCATTATGGACCACATCGTATGATTAGCAAGTGGCTTGGGGAACATGTTTTTGCAGAAACACAACTGTAGTGACTACGAAGCAACAAAGAAAAATGAAATGAATAATCGAATGAAGGAATTCTTTTCTGATCAAATACAACAACAGTATAAAATACAGCCTCAAAAGTTTTTCAGTAATAGTGTTGGATCAACACTTCTCTTAGAGTCTGTGACATAATAAGCTTCATAAATGCTGTATAGATCAGACCAGTGTCAAAATGGAAGAAGCCATAACTCCACGATAACTCTTCTTGTATGAAAATAGGAGTTGTTGACCAGCAGCGTGTCTGTGCATCTGTTTTGGTGGAGTTGAGCATGAAAACATTTGACAGCAGGTATCTGGAGGCCTCTCAACCTCTGCTTCCTTCCCCGAGTCCTGCGGAGCTCCTCGGCTCTCATTTGTTCCATATCAGAGTCATATAAACTCTCATCACACTGGGATCTGTACGAAAATAAACAGCTGGGCAGGGAAGCAGCCGCACTGACGTCAAGGAAGGAGACGGAATCTGATCAAAAACACATCGAGGCAGAGAGGAGGGCGACCATGGCGAGATATGATGGTCAGAGAGAGGATTTTATTAGTGGAAACCCACAGTTGAAGATCATAGATTAGATTTCTACAGCCACTGTTTAGGTGCTGTTGAGCAAGGCACATACCCTGCAGCACTTCCTGTGGAGAGGCCAGCAGTACAGGACTGCGGTCTGCGCTGGATATCTCCCAGGTGCGAGCGTGTGTGTTTGAACGTAACCCGGGGGGGGGAGCAGCCCCACTGACGTCAGGGAAGAGAAGAGGATCTAATCAGAAACACACACAACAGCTGAGGAGGATAAAGAGTTGGAACGGGAGCTGATCTATATTCAGATTTGGACGCGATATCTGAGGAGCGGCCGGGTAGAAAGTTCCACGTTAAAGGTGCGCTGAGGTGAAGGGAAGAGAAACGGTGGACGCTTTAGTTTGGAGAAGTGAGCATGAAACTTTGATCAGTGGAATCCCTTCAGTGTGTGTGTGTGTGTGTGTGTGTGATATTATCCAGACACCTAACGACTCAACACTCTCAGCCTGTGGTGTTGATAGGGGTGGGCGGGGCCTAAACTTTGGAGTGACAGGTCAACCACTGACAGAAGACCTGCTGACAGCAACACACAGAGAGAAACACACTCACGCACTCTGTGTATTTGTGTGTGTATTGACTATATTTTTTCTCACAATATGTCCATGTATTTAACTGTAACACCATCATCATCAGTCACACACACATATACACTGACCAGCGTCACCCCACCTCCCAGCAACCCCTCCAAAAAACACCACACATCTTCAAACATCAAACAGCGCCCTTTACCGGCTGGACAGACTCCCTCACCCCATCCAGACCTCCCCTAACCTCCCCTAACACAAACACTCCCAGCGCCTCACCCCTGACCTCACACTCACACCCAGCACCCTGCAAAACACAAGCGAGGCATTCCATCACTGCTCCTCCTGGCACATGTAGAGCGATGCTTGGCCTCCTTATCGCTCTCCATGCCTAAACTTTTACAGTAGGTTAATATATTTGATAAACATATTTTGAATCCTGAAAGTGTCACAGTGTGTTGATGACAACATAATGTAGAGTGAGAGGTACATTAAGATATTTCAGTGTAAATATTTTATGCACAAACACTGGCAATGATTGTTACACATTTCTGCACTAAATGGACAATGAGGATTATGCTGTTCAGAAGATATTCCTTTTTGATTGATAATATATACATATTCACAATATTAAAAAATAAAGTCTAAAGTCTGTTTTTAAAGGATGAACCACACCGTTACACGGGGCAACATGTTCTGTCATTACCATGAACACACACAAACAAGCTGTATATCATGTCCAGCTCTCAAGCCCTTGTCTTATGGCGCTGTAGATTATTATTTTTTTAATCCTACATATATTGTCCTGCTGCTGGAAGTACTTAGTGGAGGAACACCTTTGTGTTGATCCACAGCTGAAAACAGTCCCCAACAAACGTACTATTTCCTATTGTTTCAGTAGTGTTTGTTAAAAACCACAGTGCCCTGCTGTTTTAGGAAAAATCGATCAAAAACAAAAGTATATACAGCTGTTGTTTGTTTCTCAAGATGTATGTCTGAGCAACAAACTAACACATTGTTGGGATTGGTCTTTTATGGTCTTTCATATAATAACAAAAAACAGAACATCATCCACCTTAAGGACGCTTTTATAATAAGAAAACATGAGAGAAAATGAAAACATACTGTATCTCTGATACTGACACAGGGCACAAACAAGCTCTCTCTAACTGTCCACAACTCTGTACACAACGTTCCACCACACACAGAAGCATCCGCCCACACATACACGTACACACACAGTGTTTCCACCACCTGAGCCACATGACAGCGAGGGCCGTACACAAAGCGCACCACATCCCTATCATAACGTGTCCCTCCTCAAGACACCCAGGAGGATCCTAGTCTGTCATTGGCTCTCATAACGGACTGCTTTTCAACAGCAGTGGCATTACACCTCTGTAATTAGCCTTATTTAAGGTCACTAATCTCAGCTGAGATGACTCTCTGTTAACGCACACAATAGCCCCCCTACTCTTCCCCCCTGTCCCAGGCTGGCAGTTTGGAGCTGCTGGATCCCACCAACATTGACTGCAGTGGGTAAAACGAAGTGTAGATTTTTGTGAATCTTTTTGCGTGGCGGTCCTCAAGTGTGAAGACAGTCACAATGAATAATGACTGTGAGTGCATGTATGTTTGTGTGTGTGAGAAAAAGAGACTGAGAGTTAAACTATGTTTAATAGTGATAGTGAAAGTGTGCATAACAATAAATGTGTGTGTTTGTTAGAACATGTATGCATGTCCATGTTGTTTATGTATGTGTGTGTGTGTGTGTGTGTGTGTGTGTGTGTGTGTGTGTGTGTGTGGGAGGGAGTGTGTGTATCTGTGTCTGTCAGTCAGTAATTTGGTTGGGTTGCTCGGCAAGGCTTGTGATCACACAACCTTAAAGACTGTGATTAGGAGGACACACACACATTCACACACACAGTAGACAGCAGATCCCAGAGTGCAGGAACACACACACACACACACACACACACACACACACACACACACACAAATGTGCACACAAATAGACTAACTACTCACCAGTAGTTGCTTTGCTCACAGGCACACACTCACCCAAACCAGCACACTCTTATGCTTGGACTCCTGTGAAATGACACACACACATCTCTGGATGCTCTCTAATTTCCTGAGGGTGAGCCATGAGCCGTGAGCTCGTGATGTAAGTCATGATGATGGATGTCTATTCACGCTCGGTGGAAATTATACAGAGAACCTCATCCCAACACACTCGCACACATTCATTCCTGACAGGATGCGTCATACACCGAAGGTCAGGGAAGTTGAAGAAAAATGGTAACGCACGGCACCTTCGCAAAACACACTGTAATCTGCAACTGTAATGTCATCATTACTAAGGACTATACGTTCCGTGTAAAAGCTGTATTCAGCCTTTTGAGACAACTGACGGTGAAGTCACAAGGATTATCAAAACCAGTCCAAGTCTAGTCTCAAGACAATTGAGACAAGTCCAAGTGAAATCTCAAGTTTTATCTAAACAAGTACAAATTAAGTCTCAGGACGATAGAGAAAGGTCCACGTCACATCTTAAGAATCCTCAAAGTCCAAAGTCCAGTTAAGTCTCAAAACTCTTGAGACAAGTCAAAGTCAGTTCTCAAGTCTTGTCCAAGCAGGCTTAACTCAAGACCCAAGTCAAGTCTCAATACAACTGAGACATGTCCAAATATCCCAGTCAAAACTTAACTCTTGTTGCGTGGTTGTCTTGTTCATGTCTTATTGTTTTCATCTGAGATTTTACCAGGTCACAAGTTGGGACTTAATTTTCTTAAGTCAAATGGCGAAGGAGTTCCACAGCGTAGCTCAAATGTCTGCCTTGAAAGTCTATACCTGTTTTTGAATCACACTTTACAAAGAACATTTAAATATTGTGACTATATTATTCTGGCCAGTTTTGTTATAGAACAACATGATTGTGAACACTCCCCACAGCTTGGAAAAGCTCTCTCATAGTTTGTGGGTTGAGTCACACATAGCAGGTTTGCAAAACTATCTATTTTGTGAGATTCCGTGTCAAATCTGGAATCTGCCACTTAGAAATTTTGGATGATACGCTGCTATAAAAGCTGTCAGCGATAAATATCTCCTTAGAGTTCATTCAGCAAAACAAGCCTTTATACTGAAACAGGATATTAAAGTGAAGTTCAGTTTTATGATAAAGGCTGGATTCAGTGTTTACATTTTTAAAACCCTACCATCCCCGTCAGCTCTGCGAGGGTCTGCAGGGCACCAAAATGGCAAACCTCCTGTTCCCATGGACTTTAACTACAGGCTTCAGCAGAAAATGACCACCTTAACTCTGCCTAGACCGCCCTGCATGCCGACCAGCACCCCGGAGACTCATGATTGGCGGGATGGTGACAGATGCGTGCTGTGATTGGTGGGGGCCGTAATTCAGGCTATAATTTGCAGAGTGGAAATGTAGGTGACTGAGGAGTTTGTCTTTGTGTGTGAGTGTGTGTGTTTGTGTATGCCTGAGAGACAGAGAGAGAGACAGAGAGAGAGAGAAAGAGAGACAGGGAGGAAAAACAGCCATGTCAGAGTGGGATGAATATTCTGCGAGAAGATCTTAGATACTGTTTTCCTTCTTCCTTTTTACCCCCCATCTGACTGAGCACACTTTCCACCAACTCTATCTTTACAATGGAAGCATGACAGTAAGTCGTGACATCACTTCCTCTTTAATCCCCTTTGACCTCCTGTGGTCAGGGAAATGAGAATATCTTCCCACATGAGTTGGTGATGGTGTGTTCGGTTTTATAATTACACTCCCCAATTCACGTCAATAACATGTTACTGTGGCAACAAGGTCAAAGGTCAGGCCGGTTGTGGCGATTTTGAAAAAAAGAAAGTTGATCTCAGTGTCTTTGGTGAACTTGTGTCTGTTTGTGTGTGTGTGTGTGTGTGTGTGCGCACGCGCGTGCGTGTGCGTGTGTGTGAGTGACAGGGGTTAAATGCCGTAGAAGGGGACTTTTCTCTGAGAGGAAACAGTGGTTAGAAACGAGGAAGTGTCTCCTCATTTTTATTGTGGCAGCAGCCAGGAGATAGCTGCCCAGCTGCAGTGCTGAAAGATAGGCGGCTCAGAACACACACACACACACACACACACACGCACACAGACCACCCCACCTGTTTCTCTGTTGCGATCGATAGCTGCTTTGATGCTTGGGAGTGTGGGGGTGGATGGGGGTGAGATGGGGGCGTTTGGATACAGGGCTACATGGCCCATGGGACCCACGTGTGTCAGAGCCACTTTGATCCTCATTACCGCCCTACATGTAGCGTACTGGTCTCTGGAGGGGGTACCATATTCCCTCCATCACCCCTCTTCACACCAACTTAGCCACTCAACCGTCCCCCTTACCCCTCGCCTCTGCCCCCAGCCCCCATGCTGATCCTCAGGGAAAGGTTAACCAGATACCAGGCCTGGAGAAACATGGACGCTCTCACGGTTAAACTGCACTGAATTTTACAGATCTGGCACACAGGCTGGAGTTACAAACCAAAACACACAAACGCTGTGTATGCAGAAGTATGCATTTACTTGGGAGAACATCTTATCATTTTGGGAAATATGACAAGTCACTCTGTTGTTAGATAATAAGGTTGATATCACTCTCATATCTATATACTGGACATGAGGCTGCAGTCATCTTAGCTTAGCTTAAAGACTTTTATAGACTTTATGTAACAGTGTCAAGTTGTGGTTTTACAAGGGGTTATGTACCAGACTATTTAGCTTTGTATTTAACATAGCATCATTTTTTAGTTTATTGATTTCATATTTAAGTTTATTGTTTAAAGACTGACACCAATATCACTTATTTGAAATCTGGCATAAGTTGACAATGTTCATGCCAACAGCAACATTTTGGGTGTTTTTAGTTGTGTCAGTTAGCAACATGGGACACTATCACAAATAATGTGGTGATTTCCACTATTATCATTATAAAACATTATAACATTGCCAAAGAAAATGCTTGCTCTTGTTGGCTGTCAGATGCCTTAAAATAATATTACACCATACAAAGATCTCACCAACAACTAACTATTATTATTCTAAACAAGTGAGCTGAGGGTAACCAAACCAACACTACTTCTGCTTAAAGGGGCTCTTCGGCCATCTTTGCGTGTACTTGACAAGAGGTTATGATACGCCCTCTGAGCAGCACTACATCTTCGGGGCAGATTGGAGGCCACAGTGAGTTGCTATCAGAAAGTGACGAGACGGGCTGGAGCTAGCTGGTGAGTGTGCTAACTTCAGTAAAAGAAAAGATGTGATAGAGGCAAGAGTTAGCATTAGCGTTGCTTTCCACCTCTGGTGACAGCTCTTGGTGAGTAAAGGAGCGAAGTTTGATGCTGAACTTGTGACATTTCCTTTAGACTTTTAAGTAAACAGCTGTTAATGCTGACGCTGGCTATGTAGCAATAGCAAAACTTACAAATAGTTCCTTTAAAGCTGCAATCTTTAAGATCTCTGTTTTGATATCTTTGGTGACCCCTATGGCCATACATGGTAATTGCTGGTTTGTTTTTGAACCACATTTGTGTGAACACACATCACTAATTTTGTGTTAGTGACTTGTGTTGCTTGTGACTTTGCAGGTCAGTCATACGAGACACCCATGTCATAAAACTAAAATACAAGGACTTAGAATTGCATCAGTGGGTCAAAGGCACAATCACCATTGTTACCTCATTTGACCATAAATAATGACTTATTATGAAAATCTTCTTAATGCTGTGTTGGCGAGTTTACTAGACTTAAACAGTCTTTGAAAAACATATGATAATGTCAACACAGCCTACCTTGATTTCCCTTTGTAAGTTGCCACTGCACAACCAGATTGATACACCCTGATAAAGCAAATAGCAGACTTGGCTTTGTGTCATAGTGTTCTAATACTTGGAGTGTATTGTTATTCATGAATAAATATTAATACAAATATGAATTTTGTCCGACAGTCAGTTCAGATGCAGAGCCAACACTGACCTGCTAGTGTTTAATTAAAAAAAAAAGAAAAGGAAAAGTCCTGCATAAATATCACGCTAACCCTAGTGTACATACTATATATACACATGAACATTTCTGCAACTGCATCCTTGCACTAATACCCATATGAACATGTGGAAAGTCATACGTGTGCACAGATGGATACCCACGCATACAAATACACACACTTGTGTAAAGGTAATTCAGTAACATTAGCGTGCCTGAACATAATCAGATTTATGACTGCTCGGTTCATACAGAGTTGAAATGTGTTCAGGTTGAAACTAAAGAGGACTGACACGGTAACCACAGCACAGAAGAACAGGGACGGACACAAAGGAGAGCAAGAGAAAAAAGCAAGTGATGGAAGGTAAAACCAAAAGCTGGGTCTGTGTTTGTGGGCTTGTGGTTTCGACGACAGTCAAGGCTGACGGTTGTTTCAGAAGATAAAGAGGGAGATGAAGAGGGCATAGAGAGAGAGATACAGAGAGAGGGATTGAGAGAGGGAGAGAGAGGAAAGCAGAAAGAGAAAGAGACACATAGTTCAGCATGAAGTGGACAGCAGGACGAACAGTGAGTCCATTGTCCATGTGGCCTGGTTAACATTTTAATGAAGGAGCCACATCCAGAATCCGGCCACTAACTACACACTGACTCACACAGTGATTAATACTCTGCAAATACGCTCAGACAATACCACAGCTAACACATGAAAACATACGGACGCACTGTGGACACATGCCAATAAAACCCACACAGGAGGACACTCATGCACACAAACCCATACCTGCAAAAACACAGACATACAGTACATTCACATAGATGAATACTCCAAGGGTTTATTACAACTTATTTTCATAGTCTGGGCCGTGATTTCCTTCAATTATGAAAACATTAGTGACCAAAGTAACTGATGTAAAAACACAACAACATCACTACAATGAGGTGTGACAGGTCAACATTGTCTAACATTATCTAAACCCTTCAATTAACATTTTATCATTACCGCTAACAAGCTAAACTGCTAGCATGTCTACCACTTGCTGGCCCTTGCTGACTCAGCAAGCTACAATAACAGTGTTACCTTAAACACCACATTCGCTGTGGGCTTGGTTTATGAGATGTGACTTTTAAAAATACTACAATGGATCAAATTTCTGATGCTTGAAAATGACAGTTGTTGTCCTTTAATATGATTAAGCTTTGTCTTCTTCATTATTATTATTAGCGATACATTATGAACAGTTTCGCCCAGCAACAGACCCACAATTTTGCACCTCCACTCATGGACATTTACAGTGAGTTTCAGCTCATTGTTTAGCTGTCTGGGCCACAACTTTGCTGTTTTAGTTCACTCCCACGACTCATTTTCAGCTGTCTTCAGTGAAAAAGCTCCACAAACCTACAGTGCACTACCTGCTCAGAACACAACGGACACAGTTATCGACTGGCTGGTGAACATAGCGGAGCGTTTGGCATCTAAAAAGCCAGAGACCAAAAACATGACAAGATGGGAAAAAGATGAAGATTCTAATTGTATCATATAAACAGTACATACTGGAGAGAGGCTGCTGCATGTCTTAATGTTGCATGTATAGTGAAAAGGTACTACTTTGTCAAAAGTAAATTGAATGAATAACGGCAATACTAAAGAAACTTCTGGAGTCTTTTTTCTTATGATTTCTGAGCAGGTTAATGGAAGTTTATTTGTGATGGACATCAGAGGTATGCTCAGAAAGTGTAAGTCACGCTGAATCTGTGTTCAGATTTGAGCTATGACATAGATTTTTGACACAAATTGCAGTAATCATTTAAGGCTTTTTAAAGAAGCATACCTGCTGCTACAACTGTTGCTCATGTTGATGAGCAGGCCAAACTACAATAACTAACTACCCGTAACTTCCAGTTTCTTTGTTTTTAGAACACCTGCATGCACCTCGCCTTTTCACTGTATATTGTATAGTATCTTTGCCTCACATCTCTCCCCCCACGCCTCCTCAGCAAGTCTTTCTGCTTTCCTTACAGTGTGAAAACTTCTGGAACAACCTATAGACTATAAACTTTCTGTACATGAAAAGTGCACTAATGGTACAAAAAGTAGCCCAAATCAAAAGATAAATGGGGGTTAAACCTACAGAAATAAGAATTTCCCTCTAAACACAATCGTCTTTCTACATGTAACACAAGCACATATGAGAATACATGTGTGATGGACCCATCAGGTTTTCCCATAAATCAAATCCCAAACATCCAGCTTTCATGCCCACAATAATATAGATGATTGTAGGAGACTGCTTTGATTCTGGCAGGGGAACACAGTTGTAAAGACAAAGTGAATATGAATGTTTTTTTTCTCCCATGAAATGCAATTTTCTATGATGAATAGGCAATTTTGAAATTGTGGGTGAAATGACCCCTCAGATTGTGGTAAAATAACCATAAAGACTAACATCAGGGTTGAACTCCAGCCATCAGCTGTCAGCCCACCACCCATACTGCTCAAGCACAGGAACCCAGAGATTCCTAAACTTTGGTCAAATGTTTAAATGCATGACTGAATGACTGTCCTTTTGAATAAGCACAAAAGGAGCCGTCCATCCCTCCCTCCCCTCCTTCTCTTCCCCACATACTCACACACATTATCCAACTGATGTAAATCTGCAAGACATATGTTGAGGGGGCTACATGGGGGTTGTTTTCAAACCAGATGCAAATGTTTTTTGAGAGAGGACGGCAGAAACACATACATATGTCGGCAAAAGTTCACCGCGCCTTCTGCTGCCACTGTGTCGAATGCTCTCTTTCTTCGACTCTCACACTCTTTCCCTCTCCCTCTTCATCCCCTCGTTCTCTTTCTTTCATCTCTCTCCGTCAAATACACACACGTAGCATCACATAATGTCTTCCGCAGCTGTCTGTTCAGGGCAGGCGGAGCAGGGGTGATATGATGAAGAGAGTGAAAGAGAAGAGAAGGGAGGAAGAAGGCGAAAGAAGGGGGGGGGGTGTCACCACCACTGGAGTTGGATTCCTTCACACCAGTTGCTGAAAGCTTCCCCTGCATGGACGTGAACGTGTGCATGCAAACACACACACACACACACACACACACACAAGGCTATGCATAGTGTTTCCTGTGAGACCCTACTACTGCTTCTCTATTGAGGTAATTATGTTCTGTGGGGAGGCGGGGAGGGGCATGTCCTGACCAGGTGTATTTGATCACACACACACACACCTTGTCCTGCCTACTACAGACCCCACCTTAATGGCCAAACACACAGCAGAGAGCTCTGTTAAAAGAAAGGAGGCAGATTGCGGGAATTTCTTAAAGTAGATTTTTTCCCAGCGAGGGATACAGCAGCAGGTGAGCAGTGGGACTTTCCAAAATGAGTCCCCCAGATCAAGAGAAAGAGAAAGTACAATGGACTTAAATGGTCCATAAAATCCCCCGGTTGCATCCCAAAATCAGGTTGCTTCATTAAGAGTTTGGTTTCCTTTTCTTTATTCAACTCCTCCTTCTGTGGCCAGTTAAATTAATGACTCTCAGAGCAGTTTCAAAGCTCACTTTACCACTGGACAATAGAGGCTACAGTTTAAAAACAAGGCAATGTGGAGGGGTACACGGGTGAGACGGTGTGATGTAAGACTGGAGCCAATTACTCTTGTATTCCTGCATCACAATCACTAATCACATCAGTGATGGTATCACTACTGTAGAATTACTGTCACAGTTATAACTGCATTAGCATGTGGGGTAGTTGGAGTAATTCAACGGTGCGTTTGTCTGCTCTAATGTAGGCGACAAACATTAGCGTGTTGAGCTAACTAGCATTTTACTTTCAGTGGTAACTGAGTGTCCCAGTATTTCCAAGGCCACATGTTTGCATACTATTAACTAACCACAGTAGTTTGTGGGGTTACTGAGTTATGTAAAAAAAAAACAAAAAAAACACAACTAGACATCCACTGTGTGCTGGATGTGGAGATGTTTACACTCCAGCATGGTGTGATGTTATGTTTGGCGGAGACATGGGATTGTCATCATAAATGTCTTTTCTCTTGTAACATTCTAAGTTAAAAAATAATGTTTAGAAATACAAAGTATGTAAGGTTTACAAAGAAAAAGTCAAAGCTGCAAAGATGATCTTTGGGACTTTGGATCTGTTTTTGACAAATGCATCATCAGAAACATGAATCCAGAGTCAATGCAAGTTTTTCTAGCATACTGGCTCTTACCAAATCCCATTCCCCATAGCGACAATCGTCAGGGCACATGGGCACTGTAGTATTTAGTGTTTATTCAACTTAGCAAACTGAAAGAAAAAGTATGACTTCACTGGAATAAAGATAAAAACATGTAGCCATAACCCCCACTGAGGATATTATGAAAACTGAACATCTCCACCCTGTCCACAGTGACAGCACTGGAATCAAGTCACACCATTCTGCATTAGAATTCCTACTGCATTACTATTACTACATTATATAGTCACTATAAAAGTTTAACTGCTCTCCTAACTAGCAATTATTGGTTCAGGGACTGTTCCCCTAACATTCCTGTTAGGTTATAAGAATATCAGAATGTGCTTTTCGTATCCCTACAACATTTTGACACAACTTTTGCACCATTGCTCTAAAAAAAACCTTTATGTAATCTTTGATTTATCAAGAGATGGAAAGTAACTAAGGACATTTAACCTTTTACTACTTTACTGGAGTATTTCCATTAGATTTTTAGAACAGATATAGGAACTTATAAAATATAATGATAGTTAAAGATTGAAAAAAGTGGTCCCCAACCTGTTTAGCTTGTGACCTCTTACAAAGACAGTTGTGTGTAGTTGTGGTGCCTCGTCATGTTTCAGATGTTTCACAAAAAAGACAAAAAGGTAAAATGCTCCAATTGTCACCAAAAAAATAATAAATCAAAGAAATGTAATTCATCATCTCACGAGACTTCAGATGTATCTGTTGACCCTTTGACTGGGCTCAACCCTTAGGTTGAGAACCACTGGACCAAACTTAAACTATATGAGATACTGTAAATGGTTAAGACTGGATCCACCTCTAGTGGGGAGCATTTTAACATTGTTGTATGGGTCTGTATCTGAGTATTCCTTTCATCTCTGCTGGTCAGCAGCATCTGAATGCTGCAGCCAGAAATGTCTTTGTCCGTGTGGAACAAGCAGCAGCGTCTATGGAACCTTATGCAACATTATGCAACAGTATGCAATGTAATTTAATATTAGAGCCGCTATCACAGTACTGAACGTACTGAATGAACGGAATGTTCTTGTAATCAGTCACCGCATTCACATAATACACACCTTTACCTGACAGCTACTGCACATCAGATAACACAATTACACTGTACATTAGGCTGCATACACACACACACACACACACACACACACACACACACACACACACACACACACACACACACACACAGAAACACATTCTGTGTGCACATGCTGGTGCAGGGATCAATGGCATTCATCTTATCTTAACCACACACCACACATAACAGCATGCACACACTCACACCACACACAAATGCATGAACATACACGAACTCACGCGACAAAGAAAGGCATGAACACACAAGGACACACACCACGCACACATGCATATACAAAAATGGGTGCAGACTACTTAAAAAGATTACGCTACGCATGCACACACAGTTTAGTTTGCACTGACGGGTATGTAGAATATAATATTCTAGTTCTAGTGTGATCACAGAGGCACACAGGTATGCGGTTTGCAATCACACCAATTCACAAGTGCACACATACACACTCTCTCACACACACACACACACACACACACACACACACACACAGAGTAAGTAAACACACACAGTGAGCGAGCATGGCTGGAGGTGCCCAGTGTTGTTTTCTGACTCATATTACAGCTCGCTGAAGCAGCTCCATGCAGCTCCTTCTGTGGCCGCGGCTCTCATTCCTCTGAAGCCACATCAAGGAGTGCTGGCTTCCCTGCTAAACAGACACTTTAACAGCACCGCCGCTGGGTCCCACCAACCTAGAGAAACAGAGAGAGAGAGAGAGAGGGAGAGAGAGAGAGAAAGAGACCTCCACCCCGCAGCAGCACAGCCACACCACAGCCATTATGTGCAGATTGAATGGAATCTAATGTGGAGGATGTGGCTGGCTATCTCAGATGTTTATGTAACCGTGAAAAGAAGAAGAGTGGAGAATATTGAGCAGAGACGAGTTGAGGAGACTGAATAAAGCCGTCCATTCTCTGCCTTTTGTCTAACCGGGCGAACGCTGCTGTGCGGCCCTTCAGCTGCTCTGCACTTTCTAATGGCTTAATGAGCACTAAACAGAGCTATTACAGACTAAATGACCGTGTGTTTAACGCCAGTTGAAAAATTGGGTGATTAGAAAGTGATGATCATCTGTATAAACAAAAAGAGGGCTGTTTGTGTCAGATTGGGACTGTGCTGTTGTTTTTTACCAGGGTTTGAAAAGTTGGGAGCTTCAAGCAACATGTCTGTGTGTGATCAACCAACATACAACTCAGTCTCACTAGAGTGAGTGATTCAAGACTGCAGTCTCCTCTTGCTTTGTGTTAGCCTGCCCCCTAGTGTTTGCATCCCCCCCCCCCAACCCGCTCTGCTTTCTCTCTCTCTCTCTCTCTCTCTCTGCCTTTGTGCATGAAGTTATCTAACAGGTATTAGTGCCGGGGGAATCTTGACTTGAGTGAAACCAACAGATGTGGCGGCGATAATGACTCTCAAAGTCCTCTCTCGTCCTTGGCTCGCGGCGTTTTCCCAGACTTTATGTGCTCAGTCAGCTGAATTAGTAGAACAACAAGTTCTCGGGGAGCCAGAGCACACTGTATGCGTAGATGGTGAAAGATGGAAAGATCATGCTGGCCGCATTTGATCAATCCCTTGTGTTCCACATAAGTGATGCTCACAGCCCACTCAACATCCAAACACAGAATTCTCAATAAGTCCCAGATTTTTTAGTCACTGTTGAACCGATAAGTCAACCCTCGGTTTCACATAATATCCTGTTTTTGTCAGCTTGTACCTCACTCCTGCTGTTTATGCCGTTATGACAGTAATAACTTTGTCTTTTTTTCTTTTTGAAAGGTGCTGGAATCTGGTTCAATCTCTGTTTAACACATTCCCACTAATGTTTATCTGAGCAAAATCTGTGGCCTGATTTCTATTTATTTTCAAGATGTTTAAAATCTCTGAGAGTGAAATTCTGGGAGCATTGGAAACAGGTGGAGTTATCTTACCACATTGCCTTGAGTAATTCCATTTTGAGAGACTTGATACTTTTTCCCCCCACCAGCTCTTTTCCTCCTCTGGATTAATCTAACAGCTGCAGTTTTTTTTTCGGAGCACACTTTCACATGCAAAAACTATGATGAGCTTAAACTGTGCAGTGTCATTCATTACTGTAGATTCCTTACTGTACTTATATGCTACGTGGTCACCGCAGCATATAGGAATCAATACAAATACAGTGGTGGAAGGTAACTAAGCACATTTACTCAAGTACTGCACTTCAACACAATCTGACGCACTTTGACTTTACATTTCAGCTGGAAATACGTCTTTTTACTCCACCAAATTCATTTAACATCTAGACCTGGTTAGTTTACATTTTACTGATAACACATCTATTTATTTTTTACAAGTATTGTAATTCTCTTCTTGCAATGTGGTATTTCAACATTGTGGTATTGCTACTTTTACTTAAGTGAGGAATCTGAACTCCTCCTCCACCTTGTTACTCTATTTAAAAAGGTTCCTCTTCAGAATAGTACACCTGTTTTTGAATACTTATGTGAGTTTTACTATTGATACCTTTCATTTTTAGCTTCGGATGGGTGTTGCTTTACTTGACTGCTAAAGCCTTGGCTGAACTTCAGAATGCGTTTTTTCATGGATAACAGACCCCCCACCCCCTCCTTTTTTTACAGTGTAGTCATGGCGCATGGGGGATCATGACATGGGCAGTATGGAGAGGAGGAATGATTACAAATACATATAGCATGTGAGTACTGTGTTAAAATGGACTTGAAAAAGTGACAGCATCTCCCACAGATTTACAGTATTGGGGTTGGGAGGGGTTGACGTCTCTCCATGTCTGTTCAGAGACTCTGGCTTCCATCCATTTCTGCAAACTTTACACACATCGTAACCAAACTACAAATGGCTGATTGTAGAATGATAATGGGACACTTTGTTTTCTAATCGATTAATAAAATTGCAAAAATGTGATAAAAATTAGGAGAGAAATTGGAAAGGACTTTTCTCTAAAGCCCCCAACCCTCTTGTTATAGCAGGTATTTGTTTCCCCAGAGAGGTCAGAGTCTTTACTGTACACTAGAAAAGATGAACTGAACCTGAACACTAACAAAGAGCTCATCATTATAAATCTGGGATGTTAGAAACGTGTGTGTGTGTGTGTGAGTGAGGAAACTGGGTTTTTGGTTCATAACTCCTGACCTGGAACACATCCTCACAAGACTCAGGCACGGCTATGTGGCACTTTCCAAAACTCATTCATCTCCCTGTGCAAGGCAGGTTTGCATACCTCAACACACACACACACACACACACACACACACACACACACACACACACACACACACACACACACACACACACACACACACACACATGCATTAACAGTACAGTGTGTGTTTAACTTAGCAGCTAGAATAGTCCCCCAGTGCGAGGTGTTGATAGATGGATGTCAGAAGGCAATGACCTGCCTGGGTCTCTTCTATTTCACACAGCCACATTAACTGGGTCATCAATCAGTGTGTGTGTGTGCATGTGTGTGTGTGTGTGTGTGCGTGTGTGTGTGTGTGTGTGGGGGGGGGGGGGTTGAACATGCACAAGCTCCATATGTTTGACTACACCAGCGTTCCAGTATGTAAATTGCAAGCATGAATCCATATGTACCAGCGATACACTCATTAACAGCAGCATGTACACACACACACACACACACACACACACACACACACACACACAGTCAGATGGATAAAGATCTGTGCTGTTGACCTCTGTGACCTCATTACTGCAGCCAATCAAGAGACAAAACATCAGGCTGATTAGTGAAACCTGCACAAATAAACAGCAAAAGGCTGAGCACAGAGAGAGAGAGAGAGAAAGAGAGAGATAGTGTTGCCGGAGGTGAAGGGGGGGTCTCTTTCTTGTACAACTTAACCTCACACTGCTCCCTGAAGTTCATGTCAGAGGCCCTGTGGATACATGACTATGTGCAAAAGGGAAGAACACACACACACACACACACACACACACACACACACACACACACACACACACACACACACACACACACACACATGCAAACACACCCATCTATTCACACACATGTTTTTCTTTCCTTACACTTATATCTCTGTCTTTCTCCCACACACACATGCACGCACGCACGCATGCAGTGTTTCCTGCAAAGAAGATCCATCCACTGTTGGGCACCGCTACACCTCAGTGGTTGTGATGAATGAGGAAAATCACAGCTACAAATCTTATCTGGACCTGTAGTGTGTGTGTGTGTGTGTGTGTGTGTGTGTGTGTTTCCTTCCAGCTGTACTCTACTTCATGGCCCAGTCCTTTCTGATACAACTTCAGTGGGTTATATAAGAGTTGGCAGACTCAGTTGTAGAGTGTTCATGTGAGTAAATTACCACATACTGTACTTTACTGTCTGTAGATGCAGGTATTTGTGTCTGGAGGTGTGTGTGTGTGTGTGTGTGTGTGTGTGTGTGTGTGTGTGTGTGTTTGTGTGAGTGTGTACCTCCAGCTTGGCAAAACACAACGTTGCAAAACAAAGGTTATCTGAAATGAACATGCAGATGTTTACAACAGCGGTGAAAGAACTGATACGCATACACAAACACACACACACATTTGCACATGCAGTACTGTAGGTATGTGTGCTGTCAAACACACACACACACACACACACACACACACACATTTGCACATGCAGTACTGTAGGCATGCGTGCTGTCAAACACACACACCACAGTGACACACTCACACCCGTGTGAATGGCATTACAAGAGCTGAGGAATCTGGCTGCTGGATATTTCCTCCATTCCTCTGTTAACCATTCATCTCTCGCTCCGAGGGAGGAGAGAAGCGAGGGGCGAGAGAGGTATACAGAGAGTCAGAGATGGAAAGAGAGAGAGAGAGACGGTCTCTTCATTCACCCGCTGGCAATTGGCCAAGAACATTCTGTACTGGTTTGTTTGTGGGGGAAATAGAGAATACGTTTCTATTTTTCATGAGCATGACCTTCCCTTCTGCTTTTCTGTCCATTTACAAATTCACTGTCTACTTTCACATCTCTATGTGTGACTGAGTTCCTCATGAGACTGTATAAAATGTTTAAATATATAAAGGCTCTTACTTTAGAGGAACCAGCTGAAATGATGACCCAGGACAGCAAACAGGTCTGTCTGTGTGGCTGTAAGAAACCTGTTGAATTTCTTAAAGGGAAACACTGCTCAGTTTAGTTTCTCTAAAAGGCCCAAGAACTGATTGCTGACACTGGCACTAAGCAGGCCCAACTGCTTGTAGGTGAAGCTGATTCTCAACAATCCAGCCAAACACATAGCCAAATCAAATTGCCATTTATGGGCCACAACTATTATACATGTAGTCTATGGCACAAAATCAGATGGGACCTGGGGGAAGTCATGTTTTTAGTGTCTCTGTAATGTGAAATATATCAGTGATTTAATCACCTGACTCTGCAGCTCTGTTGACCTTTTTAGCGTCCCTCAGCTCATTGTTGTGGTTTTACAGCCCTCGACTTTACTGTTTTGGTTCAGGCTCACTCCTCTCAGCTGTCTCTCTCTGACATAGCAGGTAGCCGTCTTCAATGATAATGGTAAACCCGCTGTACACTACCCGCCCTGCACCAGCCAGCAGCCACACAAAGTTAGCGACTAGCTGGTGAACATAGTGGAGCATTTAGCAGCTGAAGAGTTGGTGGAAAACAAAACAGAGCTGTAAGGAGAGTAAATATTGGACTTACATTCATCAGCTGGCAGAGCCACAACTCCAAGTCAATACTTATGTTGCTCTGTGTTTACTGCATGTGTAAATAAACAACTGTTTGATAACACATTAGCCATAATAATTTCATAAGGTGATAATATGTCAATGCCGCGTTTACAGTAGTGTCAAACCATGTGCCCTGGTTTCCTCTTGGCTGGTAGGAGGCATGCTGATTACTGCAGTCTTCTAGACTTGTGTGAAACTTTCATGTTTTCAGATCTCTGTCACATGGTTTGATACTTCTGACTTAAATCATAAAGCTACAAAGAGAAAACCATCATATTGAGCTTCCATCAATTTGCACAATTAAACTTTTGATGAAGCTCTTTACAGCCGCGGGGGAAGTAGTGGTAGTTTTGTGACATAATTTAATATGAATTCTGATCATTTCAGTCATAATTTCAGTATAATTACTGCATACTGCCATTAGGGGGCTCCGGGTTGTCCGTGTCACAAGCACCTTTAAACTCGGAACTAAATTACACGACATGTTAATGGATATATTTAAAGAATATTTACACGTCTGTCTGTCTGTCTGTCTGTGCGTCTCTCTGTGATTCATGCTGCCGCTATAAGCTGCAGTCCCGCACATGACAAACAGTCTAAACACAACCAGCTGTGCTCTGGACGGCTGGAGAGCCCCATCATGCCCGCTATGCTTTCTATACGCACACACACTCACACAAACACACACATACATATATATATATATATATATATATATATATATATGTATATACAGTATGAACACATGGAACATGGGTTCATGCTTAAGGTATGCAAACACATGAAAACAAACTCTGTGTGAATCCCCTGGCGTGGAGAATCTGAGTTAAACATGGAATAAATTACAGTATATGCAATTACATATTTCATCATATGGACTTCATGTCTTTCTAAAGATAATTGCTTTGCTAGTCCTTCTTCTACTACTCTTTACTCTTCGTCTACTTCTTCTTGCTCCGAGGCCGGCTCAAGTGTGTTTGTGTAAATGTAAATTTATTTACAATTATGTCCTTTGTATTTGGATTTATCCAAGTACATGGTGCGCAATTGCCCACTCAGTCCAACAATCAATAAAAGCCTCTTTGTTAAAAATATATTAGAAGCAGTAGACCTCTCTATGGGCCTTGCTGTGCCATAAACACCACTTATTAAACCGTATGAATTGGCATTATCCAGCACACATCTGACAGTAAAAAATGTATTTTCAGTGCTGCCTTGGCTGGCGTATATCAGTAACAGCTTCTATAAGTTATTAGTGAGGGTGTGTGGAAAAGCTATGATGACAGAGGAATATGTGCCATACAGCGCAGAGCTATAAACAGAGTATGAGCTCAATGTGAATAGAAGAGCATTAGCGTGCATTTCAGCACTGCGTGCAATTAGAGAAAGGACTGGAGTTCATGTGTTTGCTGTGACTGGAGGAAAGTCAGGCAACGTTGACGGACAGCTCATGATGATGATGATGATGATGATGATGATGATGATGATGATGATATTGAATGCTAAGGCAAATAAATATATGGAGGCCAAAAGAAAATAAAGTGTACAGTTTTAATACATTGTCAGTCACTGCAACATCCGACTTTAAGGTGGGACTTGTTCAGACTGACTTCTGAATAGAGATTGCTGGCGGTAGTGTACAGTACAACCGCAATACCTCTTACATGTAATTATTAATGCAATGCATCACATTTAAATGACCATAATAGCCCCATGTCCACTACAGGAATGTAACAACCCTTAACATGGGGCTTTTCAGAGCCTGAACATTGTAAGGCTTGATACAAGTTTCAACTATGTAATTCTCATGTGCTGTTAGGTATGAGAGTAAAATAAGTGATGTTAACTTACTTTCTTTCACTTTTATTTGAACATGTGATCATGTTTAAAATGCAGATGAAGAACTCGCTCTTGGATTGGTGGCTCAAAACAAGTCAAACCACTTTGACGTTTTCAGTTTAGCTGTCCATTCATTGACTGCAGCTCCCGCTGAATGGCCTCCTCTCCTCTACATACTAATCTGTGCCTCTTTATTTCTCCAGCAAACACTGTTCATTGTTCTTCTTTTTTTAAATGAGAGTTGGTTGTCCTGGTTGATACAGGCAGATACCGGGTTGATGCAGTAGAAGTAACATGGTAGATTTGTTGTGTTTGTTGCAGTTATCCTTGTTATGATGTGACCACACATGCTTGACCAATCAGAATCGACAGCACTTTGGAAACCCATGAAAAGTAACGATGACAGTACCACCTCATGAGTACTGAGGTTTAACTCCAGGAACTCGTCTCCAATACGGTTGGAAAACAAATCAGATTAAAGCAGAACCTGTCGAAATGGCTACATGTTTTCGTCTTTCATTAAACCTGCATTAATCACATTTTTGGCCTCTTGGGGGCAGCACTGTAGAAACAACACTGACATAATATCAATTTATAAAGTTGATATGGCTAATGTGTTAGCAAAAAGTTGCCTATTTACCCATCCACATGCAGGCACGAAGCAGCATTAGCTTTCATTTAGAGTTGTGTTTATGGCCAATAGTCATTCTCCTTTTAGCTCCATTTTAGGTCACCACCAACTCTTAAGTGAAATATCATGATCTGTACCTGCTCAACGGTGCTTTTTGTTTACCAGTGAGTTGCTAACTTTTTCTGTCTGCTGTTTGTTACTGCTCAGGTAGTGCACAGATAGAACATCAAAGCTTTTCCACTGAAAACAGTTGTCTGCTGCATCTGGAAAGCATGCTGAAAAACAAAACAGTAAAACGGTTGGCCGTGAAACCAAAACAATGAGCTGGAAGAAAATATTGATTAAAGAAGCCTTAAGTGCCTGCAGAGGAGAAAAGAGTGTCAATGGGAATCAGACAACAACAGCAGAAAACACAGATGTAACTTTTATTTTCCCCCCCGGTGACTCTGCTTCTTCAAACCTGGCTCCGACAGCCTCAGGCTAGCTGCAGATTCACAGGTAAACAGCTCAACTAAATGATTGACAACTTCTAGGGTGGAAACTCGACGTGCTGAGGGAGAGGAGAGCGTGACTAACAATGCACTCTCTGCCTCCGGGCAAAAAGTTGCATAGTGAGGCTTCAAGTTGCGTCTTGCAACATTAAAACCTCAGGCTGATGCCATAATTCAGGAAACTTCCAACAGGGTTGTCACAGAAGCTAATGAATATCAAACCTGCTATCTACCAAAATAAATGGATGAATATGAAACTTCAGAATCTTCTCTGTCTGGTGGAGACACCAACAGATAAAAGTGGATCATCCATCTCGGTTTCTTTTGAGAATGGGCTACAGCATGTTTCTAGTAGCCTAACTTTTGATTTTTATCCTCCTCTTAATCCAAGCCAAACAATTCTATATCACTATGCTTTGAGTCTCACAGCACCACATCCTTCAACACACACTGTCACACACACACACACACACACACACACACAAGAGGTTCAGTGTGTAAAAGGTCCACCTTTCTGTCTTTGAAAGCAGCCGGAGCGTTCAGCAGCTGTAATACTCTGCTGCTGACTTCATGTTGACTTAGCCATTAAAGGCTGTAGCAGGTCTGAAATCAAGACCTGCAGAGCTGTTTGGCTTGGACCGAGCGTGCCTTATAAGTATACACTTGAGCTGGGTTAAACAATTGCACTTCTGACACAGTCCTCGCGCAGGTCGTCGGTGCATCTCTTAAAGAGGAACGTCACTCGGATTAATATGTTATTCTCGTGCGGCACAGAAATGGTAAAAATGAGCAAACTCAGCATCAGATTCCAGAAAAGTCAGACTTGTAATTTTGGAGTTTCAACAAACCAAGAGCAGACTGGGCTTTTGAAGAAGAAGGTGTGTGTTTGTGCATGTGTGTGCAGATGGGTGATTAATTGCCCCGGCGGCTCAGATAGAACAATAAACAGAGGACCAGTGGGATTGTTCACGTCAACCTGGCTGCCATGTCAGGCTTGAACATTTCAACATTCCTGCAGTCTCTCCACATTTCATTCCTGACTCATATGTTCGCTCTACTTGAGTCTGTTTTTTGAAAACTAAAGACATTTAAAGGACAGTTCCAACATCTTGAAGATGTTTTTTTCATTTTTTCCCCACATTTAAATTTGCTATCGTCTTCTCATCATTTGGTTTTGCTGTGGATCAGACACAGCTTCCATTAAAACACCAAGACCATTTAAAAAAAAACTCTTGGACTGATTATTACACCCTGTTACATCTCCTGCAGGTTGCATGAACCTCGTTTTTCTTTTTTTTCTTTTTTTTTCTCTTGCTTTGACGTTGTAATGACATTTTGGTAGGTTGTTGAAACGACATTTAAAGTTCTCCCAGATGGACCGCTGATGGGTCGCCTTTAAAGAAGTCCTTGTTTTATGGAATCAAAGTGGAGTCAAACCTGATTAGAGTTGAAAGTGACATTAGAGAAGGAAAGGAAAGGAAAGGAAAGCAAAGGAAAGGAAAGGAAAGGAAAGGAGCTCAAGTGGAAAGCTGTCTCTTAGTTTAAGGTGTCCTGCTGTCCTTACTTTGTGTCTCTGGTCCCTCTACTGCCAGTGAACCAACTGCCAGCCAGCTATAACCTGTCTTTTTGACAGGTTATAGCTTATGACAAAAAAAACAGACTTGCAAATGCTGATATTTGACACTGGTTGTACGCTGGAAGTGGTTGAAGGTGATATATGAGACAGAAAATGGTTCCTGAGAAATTTTCTGAGGAGTTTCTTATTTTCCAACAAAAACACGCCTCACTCAGTCCCGTGCTCAGCTCTTGGACAGGGGTGATGTATTTTATGCTGTATGTACAGACATTTTTACAAAGAGGACAAAGTGCAACACAAATATAGCTGTTTTCCTCCTCTGCTGATAGAACATCTGCTGGCCCCATTACTCAGAGCTGAGTTAAATTGTGCAGCTAGAGCTCTGGGACCTGGAAATACTGAGGAGATGACTAATATACAAACACACACTCACATGAGCATGTGCAGACAAATGTGTTTTATCTGTCAGTTCAGCCAGATATGACGCTCGTGGATGAGTTCCTCCCGAAACGTGCACAATAATTCTCACATGTCCATGTGCATCATGTATCTACAAAAAGATCCACAGGTGATGATGGTGATGATGATGATGATGATGATACACGTCCCTTCAGTTACACTGCAGCTCACATGTAGTGACTTCAGGCTGATGAAGGGAAGGGCAGAGAAGACGTATTAGAGCAGGACTGAAACATCATGAATGCTGCTTCATAAATTAGACAGTACAGCTGCAGCAAGCAACAGTTAGCCTTGAAGCAGGACAATTTATGTCCTTTCCTCTCTTCTTTCTCTCAGCTAGGATGTAGGCCATCAACCACTCCTGCTCTGCGGCTGACCCACATGCCTTCAGTTCAAATGCCATTCATGTGTGACTTTAGGGCAAAAACAAAACCCCAGCCCCTTAGATATTTGGTGCACTCTGGGAATTTGGAGGTTTGTCATATTCTTTGGTGTTTCCACTTGAAGAAAATGTTTGGCTCTTTAGCGGTAAATTGCTCCACTATGTTCACCAGTTAGCTAGCAATTTTTTTCATGTGGCAGTGGGCAGGTTGCGTACTACATGATGAAAGCAGTGAGACTGAATCAAAACAGGTTAGGGTTAGTAGTTCTGGGTTGTAAAATGAAAACAGTGAAAGAATGAAAGATGGTAAAACACACATAGAGCTGAGTCATTGTTAATATAAAATTATTAGTTTAGCATTAGAAAGGTAGTTTTGCATTAGATTAGATTAGTGCAGCTTTAAGTATCAACACGTCCCACATGTTTCTTTTTCATCCTGTTTTTACTGTACAGCGTGTTGTTCCTGTCAAAAACGTATTTCACTTTGAGATGGACAAGTATAGGTCAGGAGGGATCTGTACAGGCATGACAGTTTTCTACTACCTTTATTTACAACTTTGTGTATTACTCCTTTAATGTACTCATGTACTAGCTTATACATTCAGTGACAAAATCTTTACTTCTATTGAATAGTCAAAGCTTTTAAATAACGCCAGTCAACCTTTTCACACTGGTCAGTATTTATTTCAGTATATTTCCTTGTTTCTTTACTCAAGGCATTTCTGTGGCAGGCTAACCTTAAACTAACCTGAGCTAACCCTTACTATAACACAGTCTGACAGTAATATCACAATGGTTTATTTTTCTGCTGATCCATAGAATAATAAAATACTATTTCACCAGCCTCTGTTATCATTCCACATGTAAGGCAGTTTGGTTCCAGGAGAAACAACACGGCTGCCATACGGCTCACTTGTCCAGTTATCTGAGACATAATATTTTCTCTTTGAATTAGCATTATGGAATATGGACTGAGGCTCAGGGCTTTAACGTAACAGGGCAACAAATCATTGGTGGGCAGACATGCCGGCACACACAAACAGGCGGGCAAGAACTCACAGGCCAAGACACACAGGCACACAATACTGTACACACTCTTGTACTGTAAGCACACACACAATGCGTCAGCTGGGTAGTTATTGTGTAGAGCAGTGTAAACAGGAAACATGTCGCAGGACCCCACAGTCATCAGACCTCCCAAAGCTTTGGTACAAAGCAGAACAATACGAGTGAGACGCTAAAAATACACACACACACACACACACACACACACACACACGCACACACACACACACACACACACACACACACACACACACACATTTGTCAGCGTATCTACACATACCTGACAAGAGTGTGAGAGTGCATGTGGGCATTTGTGCATGTCTGTGCATGCGTGTCTATGTGCGAGTTTATCTACTGTATGTGTGTGTGTGTCTGTGAGTGTGTTTGTGTGTGTGTGTTTGTGTATGTGTGGTTAGCTCTGATGGTAAGGAGGCAGAGATACAAACAAACTTGTGGTCTGTTTTGGAGAATGGGGCAATTTCCTGGTACACATGGGAGGATAAAACCCAGGACAAGTTAAAACAGAGAGAGACAGTAAGAGAGAGAGAGCGAGCGAGAGAGAGAGAGAGAGAGAGAGAGAGAGAGAGGGGAGAAAGGGAAAAAGGAGGAGTGGACCATGATTTTCTTTTTCATCTTCTCACTGCTTTCACAGGAAAGTGTCATGATTTAGAAAACGATCACTTTCACTTGCAGTAGTTGCTTGACTTTGTTACTTGCTGTAAAAAGTACATTAAAGAGTTATAAAAAAGTAACTCCTCTCATTAGAGCACGTCTTAATCACCTACCTACCAGTGGGGAACCGTCAGGGCCAAACATATCAGCATTTAAATGTTATGTTATATTGTTATTATTGTTATTATACTTTTTCTCTTCATATTCTACTTTTAGCCTCATTTTCTATCAAATTTGCTTCAGAAATGAAAGGGTTACTGTCCTAAAACCATGATAATAGAGTTAATCAAACAGATGTTTCTTTTTTTGTGTCTGCGTGTGTTTGTTTAGAAAGTGGCAGGTGAATTAACCAATCACATTTCGATTTAGAGTGGGTGGGATCAAGGGGTTGAGTTGAAGGCCCAGCTCTGATACTCATGGTTTGCCACTGCTACCGAGTATGAAATGCCAGAACACACAGATACTACAGTTACAAATATTTTTGAAAGTTCAATATTTGTTTGGTTGAGCAATTCTAAGGTTTTGTATACCCCTTCTTAAAAAAATATTGACTGACCTTTGGATTTGACACTGAGCAGAATAAGGCTGTGTATTCGGTAGAAAGATCAGGTAATCTCAGGTAATTGCACACGCCTTAGCAGTGTGCACAGCACTGATTTACTCTGAGCTTTTAAGACCAACAGTGAACTAAATTGAACCCTGACCCCAAATAAGCTGACTTCAAACACTCAGGTTACATTATGTAACTTGACTCTCCATTTCGACCATGGCTTGAGTAAAATCAGTCTCAAGCATGGCAGAAAATTTCAGAGACGACATGCATAACAGATTTGAATCAATACTGTAATTCAGCAACATCCTAATTAGCTACGTTCTAGGATTATGCATTATGCATTCATAGGCTCTTTATTCTGTGCACTACTTCACGCAAACTATCCGCTCTTGTACATTTGAGCTGAAACAAGCAAAAGCCTTGGAGCATTGGCAGATCGGCAACTTTGCTTTTCTAACTGCTAGCTGATTTTGCTAAGATTTTGCTAACTTCCTGTTAACACAGAGAACTTTATTAAACCCTCCTCAATAACTCTTTATTGAAAGAGTGATGAACAAAATACCAGGGGGCATAAACATAATAGAAGTGAGAAAATGGAGAGGAGCTACTATCACTGACAAGCAGTAGCCTGGCTAGGCTGGCTAGCGTGTGAACGGCTAGCTCGTCGACTACAGCAGTTAACCAGCCACCCTTTGATTGGTTGCCATGTGCCTATAGCTTTCAGCTCCAAATATTTTTTTTGGACGAGCAGTTTGCTGTTTGTTTTCTCTGAATGACATGTGACACAGTTGAAGGTTGAACCTGCCTGCACATGCACATACAGCTCAGACTGATTTTACTGAATGAAAAAGAGCAATTTATCATTTTACCATCTACACACACACACACACACACACACACCCTGAGAGGATGAAAGCAATACATTCTATACATTGCTTTGGCTGTTCTTAATCTGCCATAAATTAACAGCATGTTTCCTATATTTAGTTTGGAGCTGGGCCAAATGTTCTCACAGCCTGCATGTCTGACTAACTTTCTTCTGGTTGAGATTTGGGCTATGGATCAGCCACACATGTTCACACACATACACACACACACACACACACACACACACACATGCACAAGTCATTAATGTCCTACCCCCACTAAAACACTTAAACCTTTACAGATTACTCTGGGGGTAAACCCTCTGATGATTTTCATTTGAAGTGCGGAGAGCTTGTTTCAGTACAGCACATTTAAAATATTTTTAAAGCTTAATTGACCACGAACGTGACTTAAGATTTTCTCCTCTATCTGTGCTCAAATGTGTTTTTCCATACTGAAACAAAGAAGGCTTGTGTGTCTGCAAAGTCTGGGGCTTATGATTAACTCTCTGATTACTGAGGCTGTATCAGGGAAAGATGGAGGGGTGAAAATGAGGGAGAGACAATGAGAGAGGTAGAGAGGGAGGAGGTGAGGGTGGGGAAGGTGGTGAGAAGGTGATGAGAACACAGTGATGTGGTGATGAGATGATCCTTGATGGGTGATAAACAACTCAAAACTGTGTGGCTTCGTGCCAAATTCTCACAACTTTCTGAGCAACCTGACACCTTCCTCTTGTTATCTTTGTTTTCCATCATGTCTCTAGACGTCTGTGTGTAACTGTGTGTGTGTGTGTGTGGAGCCTCTGCATGCTGGTGCAAGATTAATCCTACTGTAACTTTGAAACCTGTGTCATACTGATGTTTTGCACATGTACGTGCAACTGCACAGTGGTAAACTAATAAACACACTAATACATTACAGACAACATTCAGCATACAAACCATATGAAAATACCTTATCCATGCTAATTTTAGCAAAGACCTAGTATAACTTTCCTGCTGGTCTGTCAGAACAATGCAGTGTGGGAAAAAAGTTTTGTTGGACATAATGCTGTCTGTGTAATCATCAGTCCTAAATGTTAGCTATAGAGGTGTGTCTGTGTGTGTGTGTGTGTGTGTGTGTGTGTGTGTGTGTGTGTGCGCGCTTCTGTGTGTGACAAATTCATTCATTCATTCATTCATTCATTTCCTTCCCCTACAATTTCACATGATGCAGTCATATATACCAGAATTTCTACACACATGTAACCTGAGGTGTGCTCAGGGACAGAGGCCATCCCTCCATGAATTAGGGCAGTGGTTCTCAAACTTCTTCACATCAAATCGACACAATTTAGCCCACAGACCCCCATCTGATAAGATTTTTGCTTTTAGATGTTTTATTACATAAACCCATGTTTGAAACCCATGACCAAAATAGTCATACATCCTGTCATTGTGTTACATATGGATGGAATTATAGTGAAAATAAATGACACCCCTTTTTGCTGGGGACCCCCAGGAGCTACCTCAAGTACCCATGGGGGTCCCTGGACACCACTTTGAGAATAACTGCATTAGAGAAGCAGCAGTGCTCACCCTTAACATTGTGCTACTATATTCAAGAATCCTGAGGTGTGGTGCAGAGCGCAGCCAATTCACCCGACGGGGCACTGGGCACTTTGGTATTTTTTGTGGCGAGGTGTGCTAACACACATTGACAAAACCTCTCAGGCTTACTGGAAGCTGCTACAATTAAAAAAATATCAATAATTTTTATATTCACAATGTATCTGATGATATCTAGTGATAATGTGTTACTGCTTGTTGTGTGGGGCCAAAAAAAACTTAATTAAGGCTGTTTCGATTTCACAGCGTCTCAATCTGAACTTTCGGTGCACCTGAGGATCTCTGCCAGCAACTGTCCAGAACAGCAAGGCTTTAATGACCTGACTATAGGGTCATTTCTTAATATACAGGCAGCAAAATGGATATTTATTTGCAGTATTTTATAAACAGTAGTTATTTATAATTATAAATGTGTTATATTTATATTTATTATATGTCTTTTTGTAAAGGGCCTGGGTTCAGTTTTATCCAGCCAAGTTTTGAGGTATCTGAGATTTCAGATTGCATTGTCATAGGGACTAATCCTCCAAAATTAAGTAGTTCCAATAAAAGTGTCTCTGAATGAGAACATTTGTTTTATTTTTTTTTTTGTAATTTGGGTGAATTGACCCTTTTACTGTCAGAGCTTTGTTTGTCAACCACTGAGGAATAAGACAAGTCAGTTCAACCTTTCTTTTACTGTAGAGGGAGCCGAGTTCTCCAAGTCCCGAGGCTGATGATTTATGAGATTTATGAGTTCATAATGTTGCCGTAGCACAGTGGTATTAGAGTCCTCAGAGCAGGAGTGATGTATGCTGTGAGATGGATCCCACTCTCATAAATGTAAAGATTTGTCTGATTCTTTTCTTGGCTCTGCCTTTGAACTGCAGCTTGTGTAATAAACTCTGAATTCAAGCACAATTTCCTGTCCCACTGGAAGACGCTTTGTGATTGGGAGATGAGATCAGAGTTAAACACATACAGAAACACCCACACACACACATACATACACAAGCCAACAGTTTATCTTATACATATGCGTATGGATGCACACCCACATCCACCCAGACACACTTGTTATACAGACTGGATGCATACGCTACGGGTCCCGAGGGAATCCAGATAAGGTGGAGACGAGTACAAATAAAAGTCATATCCAGCCTGACACACTTACAGGCTTACAAGACAAAAGTCTGCATAAAGACAGGATGTGAAATGTAGACAGTAAATACCTCCTTGTAAGAATCATCCTCAGTCTGTCCGACTCTGTTTCATAACTTCACCTCTCTTCTAAAAAGTAACCTCTGAACTATTCTCAGTAGTTTAGAGAGGTTCTTCTGTCCTGCTGTCAGATCTCAGAGGAGAATTCAAGCAATGTCCTTTTAAATGTTTAGATGTTTATTTATCCCGACGGTAGCCTAACATCATAACCACTCTTGATGCAGGAGTGCCCCTTGTTTCTCTTTGACAGCCATGTTAAATGAACAGATGTGAATACACAAGATGTGTGTGGTGCAGGGAGGTTCTCTGTAGTTATGGGTTTGGTCTCTAAGTCATGGCATTAAAGAACAAGACTAAGAGACCTACAGCCATGGTGGGGGCTCTGTGAGCCCATATACTTGAACTAAATGCTAATATTAGAATGCTAACATGATCACAATGGCAATGCTAACTTACGAATGATAAGGAGGTACAATTATTGCAATATCCAATGTAGTATTGTCATTATTTTGGCAGGTATTTGTCATAAACCAAAGTGTTACAGTTTTTTTTGTTTGCCCTGATGGTGCTGCAGCTAAAGTCAAGGGGTCATCGAAGTTATTACAATTCACCCTGAGGGGAACGTGAATGTCTGTAACAATAGCAATCCATCCAATAGTTGACAGAACATTTTTACTAGAGCAAAAATGTCAACCTCATGGTTCTAGAGGTAAAGTCTTGAGATCACCAACATCAGCATGATTCATTCTCTGGGGACCATGTATGTCAAAAGTGTACGAAATTTCATCTGAATCCAACAGTGGAGCAACTGACAAGCTGACATTGCCATCTACAGAGCTACACTGCTGGTGCGGATCAAAATTTCACTGATCATTGCATTATTATTGAATTCCGATTGAACTTCCACTTAAGGTCTTTCTCATGTGGTGTGCAGCATTTAACACTATTTCCCAGCATGTCTTAGACATTAAAGAACCAGTATACTGTGGGTTACATCACTGGGAATTCTGATATCTAGGACAGTCTGCATATTTTGATGAAATAAAAACACCAAATATTTATTAAATCCTTCTCAGGCCGAAGAATCATTGAAGCATCGCATGATGGTGGCACTTAATTGTATGTGAGACTTTAGTAACTGATTAAGTGTACAGCAAACAACAGGACCGGCCAGCAGCAGTCTTATGTCTTAGTGCATACCTTGATGTTGTCATCATGGTTAAGAGTAAGGTAGCCTAGTTTAGACTTAGAGTGTTTTGTTCCTATAATGTCCTGCTTTAGGAGCGAACCAGCGTAACCACTTTCTTTTTACTGTATGATTTCCACTGAGTAACACCAACTGAGCTGCTGTCTTGCTCAAAGGCACCTACGCAGTAGTTGTTGAGGGAGGGTGTAATCAGACTCAGTTAAATTGTCTTCATCCAGTTTTGTGTTATCTGTGCTCGTGAGTTGGGTGGAAGGATAAAGACAAGAAATTTGTATCTTATCAGCGAGCCTTACCATCCAATGAGAATCCTGCATCCCACAGATCTCGACTCATCCAGAATCCCAAAGGCATTCCTCTACAACAGAGCGCAGTGATGTGCCTCTCTTTGTCTTAAAGAGAATCTTAAACAGCTGAGCAGTTCCTAAGATTTAAATCAGAGGACACTTCTATCAGATGTGTCTGTTTTTCTTATTCTCACGTCATTCTGTTGGTCCCTGACACACAGAGTCCACCTCAGAAAACGAAGACAGAGAAAGGCCTCACGTCCTCTTTTTAAAAGTTGCACTTGAACAAACCACAATGACTTAAACTAACGGCCATCATCCAAAACCTTGCACAAAGACAAAAAAAAGCGGTGTAACAACAAATTTCACAATAACGTGAATCCAGTCAAAGTTTCTAAAAATGTTCAGAATTCGCAGTGCTGGAAAAAAGTTACTAAAGTATTGTCCTCAAGTAGTTTTGAGGCACTTAAGCTTTTCCATGACATAGTGACACTTTTCTCTACATATTGTTTGATAAAATACTTTTTTCGTCACACTATTTATCTATTTTTTTTTTCTTTATTAAAAGGTGAAATCCAAATTAGCTTACTTGTTTCAAGACACTCGTATGTAGAACATTTTTAGACAAGTTGATTTACATTAAACACAGGTTTAGATCTTGATAATATGGTTATGGTATATGTCTCTGTAAGATTGATAGAATAAACTGTCCAACACTATTAAGTTAAAACATCCACCTGGAGCAACTGCAACATAATAGCTACTTCTAATGAAGTGTTTTTACATAGTAGTACATTTACCTCAGTACAGGATCTGAATACTTTCTCCACCACTGACAATATGTCTGATAAATCAAATGTTTTACCTCTGAAGAAAATAACATATGAATTACAAGGAGAAACTTGACACTGAATGGGTGAATGGACGGAGTCAGTGCGACTGAACAGTCAGACAGTTCAGTCGCACTGACTCCGTCCTGGTCCAGTTCAACGTGCTGAATCAGCCAACTTCAGTGCCAACAATGATAGACACACTTAGTTCAAGTTTAACTTTATGATCCAGAGAGAATCTGTAGAAACTACAAGTGATGGTCAGCCACTACTGCTGAACAATGGCCCAACGGTGTCTGACTGTCAGCTGTGTGTCAAGGCCCTTTAGACTCTCAACATTTCCCTTCATCCATCAATTATGTCACATTCCTCAATTCTCTCCACCCCCCCATCCCCCCTTTTCTCCCCAACTCTGTCTCTGTCTCTCTCTATCTTTCTCGCTCCCTCTCTTTGTCTCTCTCTCTCTGTAGCCCCAGGACTTTGATAAACACAGTTGATCCTGGGCCTATGCGCTGAGTATGGCGTGTTTGAAGGGCAGCCTTTCTACTCAGGACCTTGTTTATTCTGCCCACTCCCCGTCAACCGTGTTTAATGTCACCAAGGCTTTTCTCTTTCCTGCAAACACACACACACACACATACACACGCACACGCGCGCGCACACACACACACACACACACACACAGTCTTTACATAAGTTGTAAAACCAACACCAAAAAGAGAGAGAGAGAGTGAAAGAACCAGGCAACAGTTGTGTGTGTATGTGTGTGTATGAGTTATGGGAGAAGGGGGGGGGGGGGGAAATGTATGAAAGCTGGAGCTGCTGATTACATCTCTACTGAGGAGTGTGTGTTTGTGTGTGAGTGTGGGGGGAGATTGCTTGGTAAAACAAGGCATACCAGCTTCTTGGCACATGCTCCCAGTTTTGGCATTTTGGTTTTGAGAAAAACAGAAAGACTGAAAGTGCAAAAAGGCCAAATAAGTGTATGTGTGTGTGCATTAAGCCTGTTTGAACAGCGGGTCGGTGTGCTGTCGGTGTAACTCTCAGGTTGTGGTGTATGATTTGTACGGTGTGTGTGCAGTAAATGTTAAAAGTGAACCAGCAGTGTAATCTGAGTGCTGACAGTCTAAATCCCCAGTGGGAAAGTGGCTTTTGTACAGTGAAAGAAAAAAAGAAGACATGTGACCCAGATAGTTTGCAGCAGTGTACATATCATTAGATTATAAAACGTATAATCAAATATCATTCATTAAAGCGGGGAACTCGTGATTTGGAAAAAACATACGCAAGTTGCACAGGATCAAGGGATATCCTTGGAAAAACAAACAGCAGCACTGAAATCAGGGGTTTTTGTGCCCTGTTTCCTCCTCACAGACTTTGTTTTGCTGGTAATTCGTGGGATTAAACTGTTTTGCTTTGAAGCTAATTATTCCAAAGCGCTTTCCTACTTTTCAGGTCTGCTGCTGCATTTAAATGATCCTGAAAACTTGGTTTCAAATCTCTCTCCATAGCAGGCCGTGGTTTTAGTTGGATTTGATTGACAGTGACCAAACAACCGACCGAGCGTCGTCAGATTCTGATTCTACACAGTAAGACTGTAAGAGACATATCGATCCAAAGATATTTCATCAGTTCAGGCATTTCCTGAACTCCTTGCTGTAAATGTAAAGCAAGAATGTGTAACTTTTGCAGCCACTGCAGCCACAAGTGGAAAATAAAAGGTAATGGCAAAGTGAATTTTCCCTCCATTTTCCATGATACACTTCAGTATTGTTTTAAACCGTGTTCAGACAGAATGCAAGAAGGATTTTAGAGGCACTGCAACTGTACACAAAGTTTATTGAATAGATGCAGGCACAGTCCAATGTGAATTTGCACAGGGTGCCATAAACTGAGGTGAATGGTGTGACCACGCGAGTTGAAAATGTTTCCACTTGTTTCATCACGGGGTTTTTTGAATCTACTTTATGAACGCACAATGACAAGATCAGGCCGGAGGAACATAACTCAAAGAAGTGGAGCTCTGATAAAGGCTGAGATCATTCACTGGCTATGCTTGACACAAACACACAAGCGTTACTCCCACTAATGAAAAAGTGTGCACGTCTTGTATCACTTTTGGGTTTAAACCTTTGAAATGTTTAGCTAACATGCTAAACTGTAGTTAGCATTTACACAGCAATATAACATCTGTCTAAAGCCATTATAAGAAACATATACCAGACTGTGGCAGCAAAAGCCCTGAGTCTATAGAACTGAGCGACAGTTTGTTTTATTGTTTATGAATTCAACTTTTTATTAATAACTTAGACTTTAAAGCAGAGCTCTACTGGCACCAGCTACATATATATCGCACTTAAATATATCCTGAGTTGTATCAGTAGCCAATAGACAGAGTGTGCTGTTTTCCCCACTTTGTCTCCACAGGTCCACTTGATAGATTTCTATAAATCGATGGGAACAGCAGCTTGAGACGTTTACATGCTGGGCCTGATGTTTTACTGAGACCCGGAGTGGTCAAACACGCACACACACACACACACACCACAGATGCACGTGTGAATATAAAACCCCGAATGGTTCATGCACAAAATCATGGATGCAAGCACACAAAGAGACAGATGTGCACACTTTTACAAACACACACACACATGACTGCACATCCAAACTCAGACACGCAAACAGCCCCCTAAGGTCCAGCATGCTCGACAACCCCCCTGCCAAAACTCCCAACCCCCCCCATGTCTGCTGAGTTCACAAAGAATTTATTAGCCAAGGTGGAGCCACATCTGCAAGCCATTTCAGCTGTTGTTGTTGAGTCGGTCCGGGTCAAGGAGAAGGACTGGACACTGCATCCAGCCCCCCCCCCCAACACACACACACACACACACACCCACACACCCCTCTACCCTCCTTGGGTCAGAACAACTTAAGAAGGTCCAGGGAGGAAAAAGAGTTGTGGATGATGTGTGTGTGTGTGTGTGTGTGTGTGTGTGTGTGTGTGTGTGTGTGTGTGTGTGTGTGTGTGTGTGTGTGTGTGTGTGTGTGTTTGTGTGTGTGAGGGGAGACCAGCAGGAAACCCATCCTCCCATTTCATGCTCAGAGGGACTTTATTGTTGAGGTCCAGTGCTAAACCCCTCAAGTTCATTAACATGTTCAAACTGCTTTACAGTTTTTTCACCAATACACCCCCCACCCCACCCCACCTCCCCCACCTCCCCCCTTCTACCGCTAAAGCAAAACAATAGTTCTTTTCGCAAGGATTAATATTCAAATGGTGCATAAAAGTACAGGCCCTTTGACGTTAATATTAATGGGCCTTATGCATGTGAATGAGACACAGTAGGGGGCAGAGCCCACTGGATATTTGCATGTTTCATTAATCTGTTCATATCTGTCCTTGGGTGGGCCGTGTGTGTGGTGTTGTGTGTGTGTGTGTGTGTGTGTGTGTGTGTGTGTGTGTGTAGAAGCATTTAAATTTTCCACTATTTGTGCATTCGATCTCTGCTGAATAAAGACGGACTGTGAAAGCACAAAAAAAGAGAAAAAATGCTGTCAGAAGTAGAAGGAGCGCACAGAAAGTTTGGGTGGCCCCATCCTGTACAGTTATGTGAGTAAAAGTGTGTGTAGGTGTGTGTGTGTGTGTGTGAAAGCTGGGGGGATCTACAGTAAGCCCCGTGCACACAGACCGTCATCAGTGATGAATAGACCTACCTGGTGAGAGAGGCCTTCATGGACACACACACAACCTGCAAATGGATTACACTGCACTGAGAATAGTCATCCTCTGTTTCATCTCTTTTATCCCCCACACACACACACACATACACACACGCACACACATTGTGTGTGTTTATATTGTCCATGGCCCCCAGGATTATGGCAGCTAAGTGGGGAATGCTGGGAACAGCAGGTGAAGTGCCGTGATGGGTCTTCTTTCCGTGACGTGGAGCTCTCAAACAGAGGAGCTGAGGTGGCCTAACAGACCTATGAAGAGAGAGACAGAGAGAGAGAGAGAGAGAGAGAGCAATGGAAAAGAAAGAAAGTGTGCAGGGAAGTAATTATAAAGTGATGTGAAAATACACACAATTAAAGCTGCACTAATCAAAACTGTATGTCAACAGTGGATCAAATAACTATGTGTACTATGAACGGGGTAAAGCATGCGTTCCCCCCCTTTTTTTTTATCTTACTGCTCTCATCAACCTCTCCTGCAGAAAAAAAGGCCCTGTACCAAATGCACACAAAGTTAGCAACTATGGCAACTTTAGTGTAGCATTTAAGCAGCTAAAGAGCCGGATGTATCAGGAGTTTTTGGAGACCAAAGCAGAGTTAAAAGGAAAGTGAATAGTGATGTGTAGCTGCCAAAAACACTTCTCCAAATGAATGCTAAATTTACTCTGTGTCTGCTGAGGTAATATGCGGCTGTTTGCTAACATATTTGCCATATTAGCTTTAAAAGGTGATAATGTCAGTGTTGTGTTTACTACTTGTTCTGCTGCCCCCAAGTGGCCAAAATCGATAAAGGCAGCTTTAAATTTTAAATTTCTCTTTCGTTTTCATTTATTTACTATGTCAAACCTAACTGAAGTGAAAGAGGTAAAAACACATTAAAAGATCATTTTAATTTATTTAATTAATTAATTAATTTATTTTTTTTAAGTTTTCAGTTCTATCAGTTATAACTACTTTGTACAGCATTGTCACTGCGGAGACCTTGGGACACATTAGCTGTACTACAAGAAGAAACATAAGCAGTAATTTAGGTAGATTATCAGTGAGGGCACCTTAAATGTCAGTAGTAATCAGTCTTTCAGGAAAGTTGTGTGTGCACATCTACAGTAAACACGGTGGGTGAATGTTGAAACAAGAAGTTGCTCTGTAAACTTGAATACCTTTACAGTGAAAAGTTTTGGTGAATATTTTATTGTTCTCTTTTGTTTTCTCTGAGTTGTTGTTCTGTACTCCAAATGACCAATCTGACTGCTCTAATTTCTTCCCCCGTAGGACTTACTTTTAGTGTTGTTGCTGCATTCCCCGATCTCAGCAGAAAATAAAATAAGAGCGAAGCTGTAATGCACCAAAATTATCCTTCAGAGCGGGACAGCGCCAAGATAGTCATGTACAGAGACAAACATCCTCCGCTCTCTCTGAACACTGAGGGAAGCAGCAGTTAACCTGCCTGCCACTCGCTCTACAACTGAGGAAACCGCTGTCCAAACAAGATATGCTGCCACTCTGGCATCCAGCTCTGACTTGTCTGTGACTCATCTTCCTCATCTTCCTCGATTTTATCACTGATACCACTTTCCCACAGCCACATCCAAAGCCGTTACCAAGCAGCTTCCAGGTTAAAGGTCACAGCGGCAGTCTGGGTCTCCGAGGTTGTTTGAGGACAGAATATGAGATTCCATGAGCAACAACATCCTGATATTATAGTTACCAATGATTTACACAGACATTGAATAGCATAGATGTGTTACTGTTACGTAAGTGCAGCAGGCGGAATCATGTCAGTTACTTAGATGCAGCAATGTCTTAAGAGTGTAAATGAAGCCTGCACCACACTGGCACTGCACTAGAGTCACGTAGAGTCACGCTGTATGCTTTTCTAGATTAATGTGTGAGGAAACATTGATCGCCATCTACTCCATAACGTCTGCATGTCTGTGTGTGGAGATGCCTGGCCTTGATAAATAGTCAACAGGCTCAATAATACAGTTTTTTTGGGAACTGGTTAACCAAGCTTGCCAAGGGAAATTTGTTTTCTGCTCCCCAAACCAGGAAAATTTGAAGCTTTAAGGTCTGAAAATGCTGATTCCACTTGCAAACATCCAATTTTTTTTCTGGAAGGAATAAGAATCAGAGCAGAAACTCCATCTAATGCCTACACAGATGAGCAAATGCAGGTATAACAGAGAAGTGTTTGCAGGTAGAGAGTAAAGGTGTAAATCTAATTCCATAGACAGACATGGTCAGAATGCTGTGTGAGTGCGTGTGTGGTTTTTGAGGACAGCACAGATGACTGGACCCTACATCAATCTGGAGTGGTGCTTTATTCAGGCTTCCCACATGTCTATGAATTTCCTAGATCATGCAAGGCCATGCCACTGTCATATGATGGCTGCCTTGGCTTGTAGAATTTAAACAGCTTCAGACATTTCCAATAGTCTCTCTCTCTCTTTCTCTATACAAAACCACCATTGGTTGATTGTCAAAATCATGCAAAGAAAAAAACTGCGGTAATTATATTTGCTCCTTTCAAGTGGCAGCAGCTTGGCCTCCTCAACACCCCCAAAATCCTTTGGGCATCCTACGTTGATCACATCTGGAAAGATTTAGCTCACAGAAATGCTTTATGTCTGTTAATTGTTTATCTAATACTTATTTTGTGATTTCATCATGCTTGTTGGCTTGTAATATTCGCTCTCATTGCCATTCAGCCCCTGAGAGTTGCTAATTTTTGTCTGCCAGGGCACGTGCACCTACCCCATAAGACGTGATTCACCTCTCACCAAACCACGGATAAGTTCTTGAACGACTGGACCCAGGTTTAATTACAAGAGACGGAATAACATAAGAAATATAGACTGAAAGATGAGGATCCATGGATGTGGTGAGGGGGCAGAGAGCTGGAGGCCTGATTTGGAAAAAAGAAAGAAATAAAGAGAGAAAGAAAAAGAGAGGGAACAGAAAGCAGGAGGGGTTGCATTCATCACTCAGTTATATAAGCCGGCTAAATGAGTCAGTGCAGAAATCAGAGCTATCAGACCAATGAAACAGACAGACTTGGCCAAATGAACTGGAACACTGTGAGGAATAACACACAACATGATAAGGCTGTGTTTTATAGTCTGCTGGCTGCTGAGTCACATTGTGTCTTAGTATTGTTTTAATAAACCCAGAGATCAAAGTTTGTAAATCTGAGTCAGTTGCTGCACGTATTCTGTTTCCATGAAACTCTTTAATACACCAGACACGTCACATGCAGGTTCTGGCAAGGAGGCTATCGATCACACATTTGTAAATCCCCCACGATCATTGAGTAAACTTTCTGGCGGGATCACTATGTTGTACATTTGCCAATAAACCCATAACAGATATTCTATCTTACCTTAGGACGCTATGTGCTATAGAGCAAACATTATAGAAATGTGTGTGTAGCTGATCAGCTCTACATACAGATAAGGATTACAGGTTTGGATTTCACTCCCCTGAATCCAACTTTAAAGCAAGTTAAGGTGTGTGTGTTGAGGTGCATGCAAGCAAGTGATGTGTGTGTGTGTGTGTGTGTGTGTGTGTGTTGTGACGCCACAGAGGAGCCAAGCTGTAATTGTCCAGCTCAGTTTGTTGGTGCAGCCACCCAGAGACCCAGCAGGTCCACATATTCAATCAGAGAGGATGTGGTTTCTCTTCTAATTTTACAGTTTACAGTTCCAGCTATGCTATGAGTTACTGTAGAGCTAAGGATGAAAGGATGTGCAGATGGATGGTTAGACTGTGTGTATGCATGTCACTATGTACGCCTTTCTTCCTCTGTTTGCATCCACGTGTGCGTGGGACATAATGCAGGAAAAGTGGATTCTGTTTGTGCAAAGGCATGTAGAAAGTGCGCATGTATACAGTATGTACTACACAAGTACACACAGTATTACAGTGTGTGTGTGTGTGTGTGTCCAGAACTCCTGACGCACTGCTCTTGTAGGAGAGCAGTAATGAGCTTATTAGTCTGGGGATGTATTTAAAGCAGGTCACAGCAGTCTGGATTGTTAACAGCAGACTGTACGCACATAGACATGTGATATACTGTATGTGGTAGTGGCAGTAATTGTAACAGCAGTAATAGTAGTTCAGGCAGGGTTAGTGCAAGTTGTTAATGCTGTGGTTGTGTAGTTTTGTTAATAAGGGGGTGTCTCTGTGTCACATAACTTTGATAATTGTAACCATTTGGCTGTGGAAAGACACATATTTCCAAAAGGTTTGATGCTATTGAATATGCAAACTTCACATCACCAACGTAGAAAAGATATGTATTTATTGAATGGCCATTTACAATACCTCAGCAATACTCTATCTGATTATGCCAGTTTGAAATGATGTGTATCCAACCTGCCTTGTGTCAACAGTCCAGGCTGGTGGTGGTGGTGGTGTATAGAGTTGGGAATGTTTTCATAGCGACACCAGCCAATCACAGTTTGAATGCTACCGCCTATCTGAGTGTTGTCGCTGACCATCTGCTTCACTTTATGGCCACAGTTACAGCTACTCCCAGCCTGATAATGCTCCATGTCACGAAGCAGAAGTCGTCTCAAGCCTCCTCAGTCTCCAGATCTAACTCCAATAGAACACAGAATCTGTTTCGACAGCGAAAGGAGGACCTACCCTGGATTAATATGCAGGGATTCAAAATTATATCATCATGTCACACTTGTATTTTTAAATCTCCCAGTAAATCTAATAGCATGTGGGTCTTGATGAGTAATTCTCTAGACTACAAAGAGAGATATTTGAGGCGAGAATAATTGATCCATGTTTAAGCATCATGCCTTGTAACGATGAAAAGTACTGCTAGAATTAATACAGTAGTGACTAACAGTACAGTTCCTTCATCCCTAGGCCCCATTGCTCTGGAAAGGTATGCGTTAATCTACATATTTTCCATATTAAGTATTAGTCTATAAATCATGACCTATCATGAAATGTCATTAAAAACACACAGTTCACTCACTCTTTGCTGTCTCTGGATTTTTGCTTGCTCACTTTAACAGCCTCTCTGAGCCAGACTGCAGTGATGGCGGTAATTGAGTAAAAAGTGGGTAAATACACAGGTCAAAAGTTAAAGGCAAATATTGACCCACTGACTTGAGACCAGGAGGCTCAAGAAAACAGCTCCATACAACGAGCAAGGTGAGCGAGGAGACTGCGAGACATTACTCGTGGAAAGTTTTTACTGCTGGTTCACAGAAAGGCCTTCTTGGACCATTTTCACAGGAAAAGAAAAGTTACACCACAGATCCAACTCGTTCCATTTCTATGTGGGCTTTAAGCTTTCCAGAAATGATACAACCACTTCAAGTTCAAGTTCCCTTTAATTCCCACAGAGTCAGGCATGAGGAATTTGTTTCAGTTCAGACGAAAATCACTCTGACATTTACAACACCTAGCAGTGCCATGCAGAACATAAAAAAAAACAGATCCTGTGGACGGAACAAAGTGCAACAGTACCGGACACTTAAAGTTCACAGATTCACAGAAACTAGTGTGGTAGCTTTGTGTTACACATTAGACTGCTTGCTCCTGTAGCTGCTTCCCTGGACTCTCACAGGCTTCTTTTCATTTTAATACAACGTTTTTAGTCATCCAACAAACTCTGTTTTTCATCCTTTTGGCCAAACCTCCTCATTCCCTCTTAAGTTACAGCTGTCTATCTCTGACATCTCTGTGAAAAAACTGGACCCTGGAAAAGATTTCCAATCTCTGAGATTGGAAAGAGAACCTTCTTACTTTTCGTAGTAAATTACCTATATCAGTGTATGTATATCTCAGCTATATCTTCAACTGCTTGCTTTAGCGTCCAGTGGGTATTCATATTAAAACTCTTGAGTTTCAGCCTAGAAACTATCATGATAAAGACTCCAGGATGGAAATCTAGAGCGGAGGCCATTTTGGTTCTTCAATGACATGTAATGGAGGCCATTGAGTGGTCCCTGGACAGGAAACCAGGGGCCGTTGGGGGTCGTTGACAGGCGTCACTGACCCCTTTCTCCACTCATCTGGGGAGAAATCAGAGCCTTCCAGCTGACAACACAACATCTCCTCACATTCAGAGCCAGCCAAAGATTTGGTGCTAATAGCTGAGGAATGATGATTGTCCCCGTGGTCAGGTTTCACAGAGGAGACGTTTACAGACAAAGGACGGGGAGGGAAGAATCAGCTCAGTGTCAAACACTGTGTGCATGTAAGCTCCAAGGGACAAGACTCCACATAAGGTTTGGGTCCGTTTTTTCTACTTTCTGTAAATGGAAAATAAAAGTGATTCAACGTGTGGAAAGTCCATTAAAACCTCAGACATCCGGACATCCTATATCATTACAACTAACACTAATTATTTGCTTGAGGCCTTTGTGATATGCTTGATTTTTACCAATGCATAGGGGACCCAAGGACCTGCCACCCGAGCGGCATTGATCAAATACAGTACTTGCCCAGCATCCCTAGGAATTACGCTCATACTGGGTGATTCCTCAGTTCACAGTCCTCAGTTCACGCATACCCTTGTCATAGCAAGACCTAAATTGTTGGGACTGATGGTGGAATTGGCATTCCCTCAAAGCCTGCAATAAGCATTTGACTTTTTTATTAACCATGACTACAGTTTTTCCCAAGTGTTAACCATGTGTTTTAGGTGCCAAACTCAAACCATTCCTTAAGCATACCTTATTGACCATCAGCACAGTTTTTCCTAACCTTTCCCATACCATAGTTGCTAATGCACATATAAAATACTTTGACTTTGAATGAAAAAAATGCCGGTATGTCAATAAACATTATCCAGGGTTTTGCTGTGTTTTTGTTCATTTCAACATGCCCTCTGTTGGAGCAGGGGATATGCACGGTCACCATCATGTACTAACAAACAGTGGATGGGTGTGGCTCAAGGAGGTAGAGCAGTTTGTCCAATAATCAGAAGGTTGGTGGTTCGATCCCTCGTTCCTCCAGTCCGCGTGTCGAGGTGTCCTTGGGCAAGATACCTCAAATTGCCTCTGATGGTTGTTCCATGTGTGTGTGGTAGAAGCACTGAATGTGTAGAGGAAAGCGCTGTGTGAATGTGACATGTAGTCTGAAGCTCAGAAAATGTTTTGTAACCACAGTCAATCTCAGTAATACTTGTATCTTGTAAGTTATGAATCGAGACAATACAACTGTCAGTCACTGGGAGACCCACATACTTTGCGGGTCTCCTCTCAGATGATGATGTGCAGTGAATCAAGTGACACTCAGTCACACAGATTTGCCTACATAGACCAGCGAAACCAAACAGGATTAGTGCTGATTGCGTAAAACGCTGACACAAAGACACAAAACTCTTGCTTTACTTTTCAGACCACAGTTTGAAAATCTGGATGTAGGTCAACGGCATCCATCTCTTTCTATCTCTGTTTAAAAAGCATCCAGACCTCTCGTCCTTCCTCTAACCACAGATATCCTACAATTACTGCCAAGTCTGCCCTTGGCTCCCATCCAGCAGACAAGCACAAACCTCCTCTCCCTCATTCCACCCAACCACCCATCCATCCCTCCTTCTTTTTCTTTCTCTGTCTGTTGTGTAAACCTCGTAACTACAACCACTGGGATTTTCATGTTTGTACAAGAAATGAAGTTTGACATGGTCCTTAAAGGTACAGCGAGCTGTGTGACCCACAGGTCCCCCAAAGGTATTCAAACCCCACAAGAGCAAATTAAAAATGCATCGTCATTAATCTGGAGTGACGTCTGTTATTTTTCCCCAAGTTCAAGGAAGATTTTAAGTTACAAGCTTTCCATCTCATCCGTCCATCTCCCTGGCAAAGCTCTATTACCACTAATCCTGCTGTCTGACTCAGGCCTGGGACCCTCTTCACATGGACGTCCAAGAGGGAGAAACCCCATCTGGTCGTGGGCAACCAAAACCACACTGCTTTATGAGGGACGTGTGAAAACCCTGCGAATATCTGGAGTAATGAGAGGGAATCTGATGTATAGCACGGAAACATAAACCCCTTTTCTGTGTTTTGTTCTCTTGCCCGCTCCATCTCTCTGCTCTTTTCCCTCGTGTATCAGTGGATCTCTGTTTGAGTTGCTGGTACATTCAAGGAGCTGATAGTCGTATCAAAACTAACTTTTATTGGCACAGTTCAAAAGCAAATAACAGTGTCCCAGCAGTCATGCATTATACACACACACATGCTCAGCTTTCTTTGTTTAAAGATATGACAGCATGCCTGGGGTGTAAAATTAAACTTGTTTAATCAACAGTATTTTTTTGTTGTTACCAGTCACATAAAATTGTCCACAGATCCTCATCCAATATTTTAATTTACAACCACGATGGGTTTAACATGAAGAGTCAAGTATGTTTCAGTTTCAACAACGTTTTCATGTCAAAACACTGCAATCGCAACACACATCAAAACACGATCTAATGTCTTGTTTTAACTCTTCGCAAAATGTGGTTGACAATTCTCATCAGTGAATAGAATAACAACTCTGCAAACATAAAAGTCTCTGTGGCTGTTTTTTTTTCATCTTTGAAATAACACTGAGAGTTGTAGGGAGCCCATAGGTCATCTGTGCAGCAGGTAATTATGACCCATAGTTACGTTTTGTTGTTAGTCGACATCTAGCGGCCGTAGTAATTATGACAATATGAAAGGGAAAAGTGCCGTAACGCAGTATGGAGCGATAAAGTCCAAGTTAGGAGGAAGTTGGGGTGAATGGTTGGGTCAACAAACAAGAGGGCAGTGTTCGATTCCCATGTGAAAGTAGTAGTTCATGTTGTTTCTTTTTATCCATGACTGTCTGACAACTGTAACTACATTATTATTATTGTTACCATGACAACAAAGATTGTGTAATGTTAAGGAAGTATCTTAACCCACGAAAACATAAACTACAATCTTTTCCCAAACCTAACCAAGCAGTTTTTGTGCCTAAACCTAACCAAGCCATGATCATAAATTATTGTAACCATGGTGATGAAGGTATGGTACACCCTGCCACCACAGGGGTGCAATTTATGGGTTGTATCAGAAGGTTAAAGAAAAGACCTATAAGGTTGTTGGTTTCCCCTGGTAACCAGTGAACTGAGTATGAGTTTATGTATAATTAACTTTTTAACAAAACTGCTCAGACACCATGATATTCAGTGGTGACACCATTTACTAAAAGAGCAAGTCAAACCCATTAAGGTGTAGGACAACAGATGAAACTCAGAGGACACCAGACCTTTTCCCGCAGGGTGAATCTGATGATGATTTACTATGGGGAAGTAAAGAGTGTCATCTTACTAAAGACACACACAGTGTCTCAGTATTAGCCAACAGTAGACCACCCATTAAAGAAAGAAAGAGACACACACATATAGCACAAATAGTACCAGATTTAAAGACCAGTGGTGAGAGATAAATGAAGGGCCTGAACATGACACTCACTGTATAAACAGGCCTGGAGAGGTCACTGAGGGACAGGGCTTGTCGTTGACGCCTTAGTCCTTACAGCAAACATCCAGCCAGACAGTGATCTGAATCTGAAAAGCATTCTGGAAAAACACAGCTGACTAATGAAAGGCTAAACCCCCAACAGACCCTGATGTGATGGCTAATAACTGCAGAACAAAATGGAGAGAAGCCTGTAGACATTTTATATCTACTGTATCCTTTTAAGTTGGTATATTTAATGAAATGCACAGCCTGCTGCTGCTTTGACAATGATGCTGCACACTATTTGTTTGCTTACACCACTGCAAACAGTGCTATAAGGACTGCTGCTGTTTATTATTGTCCATAATCACTAATGGACTGAGCTTAGTATATGATTGCAAGGAGTTAAGAGGTCAGAGCTGGATACCAGTAATTACATTACCTTATTATACTTACATCATAATAAATACACAATAAAATAATTATTTTTTGTAACTAAATATTCAGTTCACCTGGATTCAGTGGTTTCCTCAGAGAAGGAGTCACATCAAAAAACAGATTGTTCTATACCACAGGTCTAGACTCAAGTGACATGACATGAATCACAAATCTAACACCAATGTCTCATGACCAATCTAAAAATTATTTTCTTAAAAGTGTACAGCAAATCAACTCTTTTTTTTTTTTTACTTTGAATCAATCTGACAGCAGCTAATCACATTGTGCTGGCAGGAGGGAAAGGTGCATTAGGCATTGTGAGGCAGCAGACAGGCAACCGATGTTATCTTGGATTATCATATTTGAGTGTAGCGATTGTGCTTTGTAAACAAAACACATGACGCTCCAAAATCATAGACACGCAACAACTTCCATTATTGTTCAAAATTGTAGGCCCCACAAAGAACAATAAGTTTTGCCTCATATCCAAAGGCCAGCTAAGACTTAGACTTGGGTCAGAGCTAAAGTTAATTAGTTAACATCAATGAGGCAGTGTTTGTGTGGGAACAAAATCATTGCATCTAAGACTTGCTAACGACTTGATAAACAACCAGCAATATCTAATGTTAGCTATATGTTGTTAAGGGCTGCTACAGTAAATTTAGCCTAATTTTGCTTCCTTTCCACAGTTAAGTCTAAATCCTGTTTTGACTGGAAACTTTGAACTTTCTTGACTTGGAACTTGACACGAGACCTCATAGCCAAGACTTTACAGTTACTTGTGTCCAATCTCAGTTCTCTACAATAAAATCTGACCAACATTAGAATGAATGACATCAGAATAAGTTCAGTTTAGGGGCTTAGCTTAGACCACAAGTGTATATATAGGTAAATTTTTCTGATTGACACTAAGTGGACCATATCTGATTTGAAATAAAAACAACTGGCCTCATACATGTCTATCAGCAAACTCATACATCAGTCTGAACCTAATATGTGTTGAAATATTCAAAATGACTTTCCTATAATGCTGAAATTGAGAATAGTACTCAAGGACTCGTTATTTTCCTCTTCACACTCTGTCCAACTACCATTTACTGCGGCATTTCTGAAGTGCCACTATTAGGTGCTATTACATGGTGGATTACAGTATATCTCCCAACACACATGCTAACTTCAATGACACCGTTACAGTGCCCCACACACACATGCAGCAGCTGGTGCTTTAGGCCCTCCCCATCTGTACATCTCAGACATGATAGACCCCCATCAATTTAATATGAAAATTACAACCACATGAAATTTCTGCCATGGTTCAAACATACAGCGGCTGGCAGGAGCGCTCTATGGCAGCCTGTCGCTCCAGTTCTGTTTTTTCCCCCCTCCCTCAACTGTAGATCAGGCAGTTCAAGGTTTGCCAACCATAACACACTTGGCACAGCATTTGCCCTCCCATCACTGCCGTGCACACAAATGTTGTTTCACGTCTTTCTTCTCTTTTTCTTCATCATCTGTTTATTTTGGTTTTTCTTTTCTTTTCCGAATGGAAATTTTGAGGTCAATTGGTGTTGCCTGTTCCGGGCGAACAGTTCCAAGCACAAAGGGGAGGATGAGGGATGGGTGGAGGGTTGAGGATAGACAGTAAGAAGTCGCGGGGGAAATTTTGATTTTTACCCTGCATTGAGGGATCTTCAAAACAGCTCCCATGTGTTCTTTATTTCAGCTGGGGTTTGATGGCAAATGGAGCGAGGCAAGAGCTGGCTAGACCCTCTACCCAACACACAAGTACTCTACGCACACACACACACACACACAGAAAGACGTACATAGCCTGCCCACTATCCACATCCACCAACCACATCCACTGACTACAAACCGATACAGAGCAGAGGACTGTACTTTCCCAGACACTGCTGCCAGTTTGGACTTATTACATTACCTAGATTTGGTTTATGACAATACAACAAGACACTGAGGTTTACAGGAATGTAGGACTGTCTTACAAAGCCATGAATATACACATATTGCAGCTTACAGGCATCCAGGGGAGGCAACTGAGAACACTTTCTCTTTTCCAGGAGCAACAGTCTGTTTCACATTTGATCATTTTCAGCTCTGGGAGCTGCCAGTAGACTTTTGGCCACAGAGCAATGATCCCTGCCTTGCTCAAGGGCAAACAATGTGGCTAATGAGGGGAAAGAGAACATTTCTCATTCACATCTTCATCTTACTGACACTGAAAAGAACAGCCATCTAGCCACAATCCAGCTGTGTCATACTCATAAGACAAATTTCTTGGCCACAACTAATAAAGGAAAATTCCAGTTAAGTACAACTTGGGGTTTATTTTTGCAGTTTTGAACATGCTTTCTATCTGTAATGATAAGGTTGTAGTCACCAAAGGAATCGCTAAGATGTGGGAACATGGCAACGTTCCAATGAAGCAAGAAACAAGAGTGGTCAGAGGATCAGTCATACAACTACTGTAAGTGAGCTGTGTGTTTTCCCAATGAAGTTTGGCTAATCGGTCTGATCATCTGCTCATGCTTCTTGCCTGTCTGGCTTTTTCAGGGAGGTAGCTGTGTTTGAAAACCTCAGCAATTCATTTGTTCAATTCTTACAGGGAGAAATATGGCCAAAAATATTTAACCTGCATTAACTGCTTTTTTTGGGGGCATTTGGGGGCAGCACAATAAGCTGTAAACACAGCACTGTCCTAATATGTGAACTTGCAAATGTTTACCCTTTTATGCATCCATTGGCAACATTAGCATTCATTTGGAGTTGTGTTTCAGGCCACCTGATGTATATAAGTCCAACAATCAGTGTTCTTTACAGTCTCCATCAAATCCTGTAAGGAGCTATGTTTTGCTATTGCTACATAGCCAGCATTCGCATCAACACCTTTTAATGTACCAGCATTGCTGAGAGCTTCAGGCATGGTTGCATTTACATTGCAAGAAGTTATAATATTTCCTCTGAGCAGCATTTCTTCTTCAGAGCAGACTGGGTACTACAGTGATTCAGTATCGTAAAGTGACGAGACAGATGTGCCAGTTAGCTGGTTAGCATGCTAACTTCAGTGGAGGAAAAGAAATTGAAGAAATAGAAGCAAAACAATGGGGTTGTTTTCCACTGCTTGAGACTCTTGGTGAGTAGAGGAATGAAGTTTGATGCTGAATTTGTAACGTCTCTTCTAGACTGTTAAGTAAACAGCTGGCTAACACTGGCAATGTAGCAATAGCAAAACTTACAAATAGCTCCTTGAAGGAAGTATCTGGATCTTTAGCTGCTAAGTCCTTCACTATGTTCACCAGCTAGCTGCTAACTGTTGTTCCGTTGTTTGGTGCTGACCAGGGGAGCATATAGTGGGTTTATCTGAACTTTTTCACTGAAAACATCTGCCTGCCTGTTGCTACTGTATACAGGTTTTTGAGTGGTGAGACGGAATTAAAATAGTAACATGGTGGGGTGTAAAACCAAAACATAGCGCTGAAACATACCAAAACGCTCAAGAAGATTTCAGGGGATGTGAGAGTGGGCTGATAATTCTCTGCAGGTTTTTCACCATGAGACTGGAAGTATTTATTCCATTGTTAATGTAAAAAATGATGTGCAGTTTAAAATGAGAATGTTCTGATAAATCAGACTTATCTTTTAACAGGATGCATTTATAGGCCATAGCTATCAGATTTTGCCTAAACCAAACATCTGTAATATAACCTGTGTTTATCAGCAGCAATCCTGAGTCTGAATGCAAATAACCGGAACAAATTACAACCAACATGTCTCAGTTGTTCTTTTATGCTCACTGCTTGTCAAGCTCTAATCCCTCAGAGCAAATGTTTTGTTTCTTACTGCTAGGAGCGAAGGCAGTCATGGAAACAAGCATATTACAGATAAACACAGGAGGTGAAGCCCTCCTCTGTTTGTTCTGCTGTAAACATGAAAGCACTTTCATGCTGGTGGAATGCAGCGGCCTCTGTGTGTGTGTGTGTGTGTGTGTGTGTGTGTGTGTGTGTGTGTGTGTTTGCATCTCTGATTGCATGTGTGTGCTTTCATGTATGAATGTGTATAGAGCTCCATGTCTGTTTATTCTCACCCTTGCATGTGTCATCAGTATTGCTCAACTTTGACGTATTAACCGTATCACTGTGTTGTGTTACTGTGAACAAACTGAGCTCCTCGCTGCCAGTTGTAGCACAAATGTTGTAACAGCGACAGACGGGATGTATGTATAGTGTAGCTATTCTAGCCTTGGCTGCTGATGGGAGATGTCGCTCCAAAGTTCAGCTGCAGCCAAGGTCTCAAAAACCACCAGATGAAGAAACAAGGTGACCGTGGTTAACAGCAGTCAGCCAAAGGTTTGCTTGTCATTTGAAATAAATGGATTTCTTGAAGTTTCTTATTGTGGTGAACATGTATCTAGCATTCAGGGCATGTGGTTGTAAAGAGAGTAATTAGAAACAATGGTCATAAATCAATGTGTGTAAGTATGAGAAAGGGGTTTAAGGTGCATTTTATAGCAGTACAAGTTTGTCAAAGATACTGATGAGACCATGTTTGTGATTGTGGCACCACAAATACTGCTGAAGGATGGGGGTTGTGTTATTTTGTTAAAAAATGTTACCAACAAATACAGTGAAAAGAGTAAAACCAGTAATGAGTTCATAGATGGCTGCTTGTACAAAGCATCTCACTTTGAATCCAGAGTCTAGCTGTTGTTGTCTTGTGCCCTCCTAACAGTAGTTCAACAGGAGTTTCTATTAACCATGGCCTCAATCTTTCCTTAACCTCAATTAAGTAGATTAAATTGCTTAAACTTAGCCAAACCTTAACCACAGAGTCACCGGATCAGAAAACACTCATATATCATTTTGGGGGGAAGAACTGTGTTGGTGTGTTTGCCCACAGAGAAACTTTCAATGGGTAAATGGGGCACGATCTTGAAATGAGGTATGAAGTTATCTTACTATATCCATGATGTAAACACAGCACTGTGTCCACAAGTATGCTCAGTGATGTCCCCAACCTCCAGGGCTGAAAAATAAAGCCCATACTGGTGCCTAAAACTGTAGTTCCTCAAATGGAACTGAAGCTGGCTCCAAGAGCGAGCCAATCCCCATAGACTGCCCAACTATACAGCATAAATAAACATGTTTACAGCCTGGTACAACAATCTCTCTACAGCTAATTTCCCTCTTCATGAGAGCTGTACGGGGGGGGAATTTATACTCTTTTATTAAGGCTTAAGGTTCCGCATAATTGAGGGAGTGGCTGCTTTTAGTGACAGTTGGGTGAGCATATGCTTGCCACAGTTAGCATGCACTGAAGTATCAACACACGCCTCACCTCTTTGCCCATTTTGGGATGAGCCGGGAGTTAGCCAGAGTCAGGTACTGCCAAGATGGATCTGCCCACTCCGAGCTTCAAAACTGCTCTTCAGAAACCTATGGGTGACATCACGAAGGCTACATCCATCTTTATTTAAAGTCTATGGTCTTATCCAACATGGAGCAACGCGCCAGTGATCAAAAAGACAGTTGCGGATCAGAGTGAGTCAGAGTAAACGCCACTGGCCATGTTCATTGTAATGAATACATATCTACCCCAGTGTTCTTTTAATTGTTATACAAGCAGCTGAACTGCTCCCAACTACCACACTCTTTTGGACAGTTGTAACAATGAGCAACCTGTGGCCTTCTAGTCTAGACACACTGTAACAGGTTCCCTCATGACTGCGATTATGCTCTTAATCTCACGGAAAATGTCAATGATCTGTGCTAAATCACTTGACCTATAACCTTGAAACAAATGCACACACAAACATACACACACACACACAGTGCAGATCGACCATTTGGCTTCCTCTCAGACATGGGAAAATGTGTAGTAGATTACTGGGATACTCATCGATCAGGACGTTACATTGCTCCCCAGGTTCCCACACACTGTTCAAACACCACACACACACACACACACACACACACACACATAGCCATTTAAATTGAGCCAGATCTTCCTTCAGGGAGAGCAAACAGCAGACCAGATGTGGCTGTAATGCTGCTTTAATATTGGACTTATATAGAAACTTCTATAGGAACAACCCGCTTCACCCAGAGCGCCTTCATCACCTCATCGTCAGCTCAAGACCCACCGAAGCGAAACAATCAGATCCCTTGTCTGTGGATTAATTTAAGCCTCACTACAGGAAGTGTAGGCCGAGAGCAGAGCAGCGGGGTGATAGCATCACTGCCAAGCATTTGGATATTTTATCTTTCTTAAGATTTTGGCAGTTCTGCTGTCTGGTGATAGATGTTTGCTAACATTGCTATGGGAATGTTGGACATAACAATTATTATCATAACAGGCGTCATGATGAGGGAATTTCCACTGGAGGAGAGTATATGTGTTCATAAGTGTGTGCATACGTGTGTGCATATGTGTGTGTCTATCTGTGGAGGGGATGCAAGCAGGGGATGGGAGAGATATCTGTGTGATGATAGTACTGGTTTGGAGTGAATCATCATGCAGGTTGGTACGGCCAAGTCTCTCTGCCATTTTTCTCCTTCATCCATGACACCTCTGGCTGTTCCTATGACTCATCGGCCACTTATCTTACAGGAAATATTTTTGCTTTTCGTTTCATGCCCTACCAGACACTTTGCATTTAGAACAGATAAGGTAAATGCTTTCAATGAAAATAAAGATTGACTAACTGATCAAACAAGGGGTCAGTTCTTAAAAGAGTTACTCAAAAAATCAGCTAAAACAAAAAAATCTAAAAATCAGCTGTCTCTGGTGTGTATATATAACTTGAAGAATCTCGGTGCAGCCAATTCCAACACCTTGTGTCATGAGTTAGATATACTATGTGTTGAACTGTTACTGTTTTAGATCAGTCAGTCATAAAGAGCAACAAAATTCTCTGTGGATTAGAAAGCTGCAGCTGGAAAAATGAGGAAAAATAAACACATTACACTTGTCCTCATGTCATTGCATTGCCTTTCAGTACACACTAGAAATAACACTGATGCAATACAATGTAACTTTACAAAGTAGGAAAAACTAATGGGTATGTAACCCAGCAGAAACAATGAGTTTCATAATTTTATTTCATTTGAATTGATATTTTCTCTTTTCTAAGTGGACAGGTTGATTTATTGTCCTTCAGGCTCATTTTATTTTCAGTTTAGCAAGACGCGGAGAGGTAAAGATAACAAGAACATGTGACATACATAAAAGCCATGAGTACCTACTGAGTCTTTGGCTTTAAATCTGTCAGCTTCCTGAGGCCTCCCTGAGGACTGGACTCCCCCCGGAAGCAGCCTAAAAACAATTCTCCGATAACTTTGAATAATAATTATGGCATAGTAGCAGTTTATTGGTTTGTGTTTTTCTGTGTGTGTTTGTTGGAACCAAGTGTATATGAACTTCTGAGAATCTAATCGGTGTTTAATGTTACTGTATTAGTCAATTTTCCTGCAGCCTGCCAAACTCTCTACAGTCAAAGCTTTGGATAGTCTTCATATGCCAAACACTTGCTGCAGAACTAAAAACATTATACATTAATAAGATGCATTGTATAACCAGTCATGGATTTGAGTCTAATACATTTTCATGAACATTTTTGTAACAAGCAGTGAATGTATTTTTAGCTCAGCCCCAAAGGGAAATGAAGCCAAAACCGTAAATGTGTTGATAAACTTAAAACATAATGAGGTTTCGTAAATTCAGTCATAGATTTTTGCAATATGTCAAAACTCATGACAACTCCAAGATATTAATCATGGCTGCTTTTGGCAGCACCTTCAGCCAGCACTGTATGTAGTTCTTTATTCTGTGTCCAGCTTCAATTGTTGATGAATATTGACTAAACAAATTGTGAAATAGTCCATTACATATCTTTGACTCTACGTGAGATCCTGTTTCCCATGCACCACGCCAGGTTTCTGTGTATCCTACTGTGAAGTGCTATTTGCCAATATATCATCATTGATATAACAATGAACAAAAACTTTGATATTTATTGTACTCTGTGATTTTAAGTGGCTCTGAATCTGTTCCTGATCTAATGGGTCGGAGCTGTAGAAAGATTTTGCCAAACATTTCTGAGAGCTGGTTCCAAAACAAACCCTTGCAGACGTTGGGGTGAGTCTGTGAGTCTTGTGAAATCAACCCCATTAACCTCTGCTTGTTCCTCCTCCTCCTCCTTTACACTAAATGCTGAAGAATAAATATGCCACAAAGATGGAGAAAAGGCAAACAGAGGGTCTGGACTCTGCTCTGTTCCCTCCCACTTTCATTCACAATCTCTCTCTGCACCCTTTCTTCAGCCCTGCGAATACTACTACTACAAGGTGCATACAGTATATACATATACTACATAAAAACTTAACAGTGAGTCCTTCCAAATGCTGAATGCTGAAGGCAGACACACAAGCACAATTTTTAATCAAATGTGATTTGGAAAAAAAGATTTGCACCACATTTGCAGGCTAAACACAGCTATGACCTGTTCTGGTCAGTAGCACACCACAGTAGTTGACAACAATACAATTTCTGAGATATCTGTAAAACTCTGTGAGAGGAAACACCCATCCAATTTGAAGATTTCATTTTCCAAATGTGTTTATCCTTATTTGAGCAAGACCGTGTATGGTCAATGTGTGAAACTGAGGCTGTTGCTGAGAACTGTGGAATAGATTTGAACACCTTCGTTCAATGGCAAGAAGCTAAAACCTGCTGGTAAAGCAGGTAAATGTCGCTAGATGATGTAATGCACTAATTAGCATATTAATAACATTATCACGTCGTATTTGCATCTGCAGTGTCAGCCAGTGTCATCCCTTTATCTGTTTGATTCTCTCCTACTCTCTGTGCTCACATATACAGTATTTGAATACACCTGAATTCACAACAAATATGTTCTCATTTACATGTTCTTCTGTTTCTGTTGTCAGAACAACAGAACAAGTTTGAAATAGCGACTGAAATGCAGCCCATTAAGACTACATGTTAACCAGCAGTTACTTCTGCTGCTGAAATCCTGATCTTATAACCACAATGTTGTCACCAAACATATAATTTAAAGGCAAAGGCAGTGCTGTGTTTTTGTGTATATAAAATGATCACTCAGACAGAAGGTTAGAAGCGACAGAAAATCTTTTTTGTTTTGTCTTTCACAGTGTGCACAGCCTCCATCTGTGTAGCAAACTGCTGCTCAGCCTCTCTGACACTCACTGAACAGAGCAGACACACAGGGAGAGGGCATGACTAGCAACTCTCTAACTCTCAACTAAAAAGTTGTGAAGGTGCTTTATTGAAAAAAAATCACTAAAGGAGTTTGAAGATCAGCTGTAAACGCCCCCTGATGATGTAATAGAAAATGTTTGCACCAAATCATTTTGACATCACTGCACTTGCTCACTCGCTCACTCACTCACTCACTCACTCACTCACTCACTCACTCACTCTGTCATCATAGTTCATATGTTTTAATACTTTAAATTTTACTGCATGCATGTACAATTAACACACACAACACACTGTGAATACATAAAAAACAAAACCCTGACAAACACACACTCAGGAACAGGTGCACGACACACTCCAGGCTTTTTCCTCTTATTTGTCTACCTGATTAAACGCTGAATTAAAAGGCCTTCGTGTTCCTGCCTGGGGACTCAGCTTTGGCACTCGCAACCTGGCTCCAGCTCTGCTACACATCCTGGGAAAAATCATCATGTATGGGACTTACACAAGTTCCATGTTGAAATCCAATGGAACAATATTGATGTTTAAAAAAGTTTGTATTTCCACCCCCAACCCCCCCTCATACGCACACACACACACACACTTTGGGACAAGGAGTTCATTGAGGGAGGAAAATACGGCTAAGCCCTCTTGATTGCTGGAGCGGCCTTTTCCTCTGACTCCTTTGGGTCACCTGCTGCTTCCCCACCACCACAACCACCAGCTCCTCCCTCTCCTCCCTACTCCACCATTTCTCTTTCTCTTTCTTTACATTGTTTACTGAGAGCGGGCCAAGAATGTGTTAATCCGCTGAGCACGCCAGCAGATTAATTGAGGGCGTTTTTTTCTTTGATCAGGACGGCGGTATCTAATGCTTGAAATATTTAAACCCCATCAGCAGTGATCAATTAGCAGAACAATAGCTGCAGGGTCGGAGTTGAGGAGCAGCAAGTGCCCCCTCGTCTTTTTCCTCCTTCTTCTTCTCCTCCTTCTTCTTCTTGTGTTATTTTTTCTGTCTGCTGATGATGACCCCCCAGCCAGCAATCAAGGCAGTGCAGGGAAGATTAGACAGACATTAACTATGATTAATGGGAAAAATAACAAGGCAGCTAAACAAAGGCTCCACTTCCATGGCATCTTGCAGCCGCTTTGAAGAGGGCTTCTCCGTCTTGATCTCCTCGCACACACCGCACACAAACGTATGCACGTACACACACACAAACGCATGGGTGTAAATATGCACAGATGTACGCACACACACAAACACACTCCTCCACACAAAACACACACTATTCCATCTGTGGGCCGCCTTTCACCCTTAGTGAAGACCTATAAATCAAAGCCTGAAGAAAGAGAAGGAGTCCTAGGCTTGTGTTTGCAATATAAAGGAGCAGTGTGTGTGTGTGTGTGTGTGCGTGGGTGTGTGCGTGTGTGTGTATGTGTGTGTGTGTGTGTATGCATGTGTGTGTGTGCTTGTGAAAGATTTAAGGGAAACTGTAGGGCCATAAACCCCCTGGGCTGAAAGAGAACAAAGGGCAGACATTCATTAATCTCTTTGTGCAGGCCTCTATTCTCTCCACTCCACTGGAGTACAGTCAGCCACATACACACACACACACACACACACACACACACACACATGCATACACACACTCTGCTGCAGCACTTCTTATATGTGACAACCTGCCTCTTCAGTGTATGTGTGATCTTAAATCAGCCACATATGGAAACACTGCAACTTTAAAAAATGCGTCTTTGCTGATTCTGTATTTCTTCCATTGATGTGGACACACAGAAATAAATGATGTGTGTGTTGTGTGTGTGTGTGTGTGTGTGTGTGTGTGTGTGTGTGTGTGTGTGTGTGTGTGTGTGTGTGTCCTGGCCGGTGTGTACGGCGCTTCAGAGGGAGCTGGTGCTGCAGTCAGGCCAGGGAGGCAGGATGTTCCCATGCTATGGAGTGTCAGGCAGTTGGCTGGCTTGCAGCCAAGCCAAACCTGTGGCGGCTGGAAGGAGAGCAGCCCAGCACTGAGATCCAGTTACCATTTCCTCAATCACCGAGCGAGAGAGAAAGAGGCCTGATGAGCAGCCTTTCCTGTCTACACAGAGATGATAAAATGATAGATTTTGGAGCGCAGGCTTGACTGTGGGCAAACGCCCCGCGCCAGCTAAAGATGAAAGCACCATTTCAAATTTCTCTTGGAAAGATAACCTGCCAATTCTCCTGTTTCTTCTTCTTCTTCTTGTCCTCCCATCATGCCCCTCAACCTCCACCCCTGTGGAAAAGGAGGGAGAAGTAAAAGAGGAGGTGTGTGTGCATGTGTGTGTGTGTGTGTACCCCATATGGAAGTCATTCTCCTGTCCCTGCTGTATTCACTGCTGGGAATGTTTGGACATTTTCTGGAGATGAGCGCCGTGATGTCACACACGGGCACAGTACTGCTGTGTCAGGAAAGAGGAGGAGAAAGCGAGGACCAGGAGAAGGAGGGGTGGCAATGGTGGTTGGCGAGAGGAGGGGGAGGGGTATGAGGAGGAGGAGGGGGAGGAGAGTGAATTGCTGAGCCGCCAGTTTTTTCTCACCACACTGTAAATTAGCATGCTGGTTCCTTGATGGAAAACATTCGGGGGGCAACACCGAGGGGCCTCCTGAGATCGAAGAAATGCGAGAGAGCTGGTTTCTGCTGGAGAGGGTGGGTGAGGTGGAGTGCGTGCTGGCCGGGACTCGCGTTTTGGTGTCTTTTCAATTAAAAAGGCAACGAACAAATCATCTGAACATCAGGACGAGTCCCAGCAGAGGAGCAAGAGCCTGAGAGAGAGCAGATGAGTCCTGCTCTCAAACAGCAGAGGCTGCTTCTAATAAAGTCTCTGCACACTCCCCCCTTTATGGAAAAATCAGCGGCGGTACAAACAGCTTACTCCACTGGAGATAATTAAATAAAAATAGAGGTGCAATTTCCACTGGTTACTGGTTACTGCAGCGTTGCCCCACTGACTGTCTCTAGAAGTGGGACATGCTGCTCTCAGAGCTCTAGACCCTTTGTTGTATCAAGACGTAAACTCACAGGCCTCGACTGCAAGAAAGTCGCCCATCAGAAATAGTTCTGGAGCACTTTGAATCACATCTGTTTAAAGGCTCAATAGAGGTGAGCTGTATTTATGAATGAACTTCAGATGGAGCAGACCCTGAGCATTCGACAAGCTGACGTGTTCTGTTGCCGTGTGTGAGATGTTCCAGCTGCTCTGCAATATCAGCTGAAGTGAAAAAATTTGTTGCACTCTCTTTGATACGAGGTTCCAGCATTTTTATTATTCTATCAAATTATGCTCAGACCATCAGAAAGTTGATCAAAGCGTTTCTGCAGGACCAGTATTAATTATTGCTGCTATGTTGAACATTTCTCCTCTTTTGTTTTGTATTACAGACAAAAATAAATACAAATACGAAATGGAAACAGTGTGTACATATTTTACTAGGCCTACAGTATCCTGATAACTTGAGACCCAGAACAGGTCTCTCCACATCAGTCCATGTTCCAATTTTGAGGAGGCTCCAGATTTTACCTAGCAAACTTGTCCAGTTAACTTAGTAAGCCTGCTTTTAGGAACTGGTCAGTATTTGAAACAGCACTAAGGCCACCACAAAGTGACACGGTGAAGTTCATCCACAATGTTGCACAACAGGGAATGGTAGAAACTTGGTGAAGCAGGCACTTGAAGGGCTAGTGGTAAACGACTGTAGTTACTGACCAAACAACATGGTATGTTGGCATATATGGCGTGTAGCTCTCTGAGTTCACACAGTTTGTCAAAAGACATTTGCACCATCACTCACAAAAAATTGGGTGTGTTCTGGGGGGGGGGGGTCAGTGAAGGGCTGGCCTGTGTAAACCTGAATGATGCAACATGTCTGATACACATTCACAGATTCCTCCATGTTGGACTCTCCAGCTCTCTGTTACTTCAAAGGTTAGCACTGTGAAGACAGTTTGCTTTGGTCCATTGTGCAAACATGTGTGTTTACCAAAGATTCTCATGGATTTACTTACTCACTTCACCCGTGAGTGAATCCACTGAGCGCAGAATTAAACCAGTTTTGCCAAGAAACTTTGCCATTTTAAATACTGGTGTGACCTTTAGACAAAGGTGTGCTAGATTTACTAATAATACAGGTACAAGCAAGACATGCAGTGTGTACGTGTAGCGGGTAAAACGTTTGAAGATGTAATGATTCATTAAGTAAACAACAAAAAAAAGCTTAATAAAAGGATCACTCACTTTTTCTGGGGCTTTTAGGAGCATTTCACAGTTGAGTTCTTGCTGAAGCTTCAGTCATGTGACAACAAGAGTTTTATATTGGGAATATACTGGGGGTTGTCTCAGTTGAAAGCTCTGGAAAAAGCTAGTTAGTGGACCTTGATTGAACTTTTATTCTCAATTGTCTGTCCTCTTTCAGATATTCAATTAAAATAATAAATATGTAAACAAAATGGTTCAGACATATCTGGTGTTTAATAAAAGGCCTTGCTACACACATATGACCCCCCCCCCCCCCCCCCCCCCGTAAGGTGGAGGAGAGACCTGATCTTCTGCCCTCAGTTTATAAATTTGGACAGACAGGGTGTAATGGTGTAAAAAAAAGGTGGTGTAAAAAAAAAGAGGCCAGTCTTTACGAGGCTCTACTGTATTGGCTGTGGCACAAACTGTCATCGTGGGGGTGGTGGTGGGGGAGGCGTCGGTGGGGTGTTCTGTCACACACACCTAAATTTAAGCCATTCCCAGAGGCCAGGCCAAACAAAGGCACAGGAAAAGGCCCCAGCTCTTGCGCGGTGAGCAGACCCAGTGCTGCTAGTCTGAAAAACAACAGGAAACACATGTGGAGGCCTTGATACAGGGAGGGACGGCAGGCCCGCAGAGCAGCCAGGAATCAGGATCCCAGGACTGAGACCCGACCTGACCCGGCCGGTTCCCACTGACACTTCCTTATCCGCTACAATAGGGCAAAGGTCGGGGGCAGTGGGACAGGCCGGGCAGATATCAGTGCTGAGCTCAGCTACAGGAAGCAGCCTGGGCACAGAGAGAGGGATGGAAGAAGTGAGAGGAAGGGATGATGGATGTTTTTGTCCTATCTATGGCCGGGGCCGTCTGCGGTGTTGTCATGCTTACATAACAGATACACACTGCCTCACTGCTTAATGCTCCAGCTCACAGCTATTCCTGCTATATAGATCAACACAGCACATTAATACATCTTGATATTTATATACAAAGATAACAGTTATACCAGCCAGCTGGGATTACAGAGCAACACCTGTGTCTCATATTGAGCTAGACGAAGATCATTCAGCCATGTTTGTTTTGGGAAAGGAGGCCTCGTTTTTCGAGAGCGGGATTACCGAACGACTTGAACAGAGGCTTAAATGGGGTGTCAGCTGAGATGTGTATGAAGCCTTGTCTTCCTCAAGTTCATACACAAGAGACATATCACTATAACACTCCTCCTCATCATCATCGTCATCCTCATTGTCATCGTCTTCTATATCATCTGTGTCTTTTCCGTTCTTTGTTGCTCATCAGCGGGTCAGACAGAAAGCAGGGCAGAGTTTAGTCTGAGTTTGGGAAACGGTAATCTCCTCTCCAGTCCATTCCAGCCAGTTATCACACAGCCAGCGTCAGTGTTTAGCCTGACACGGTGGACAGAGCAGGCCAAGTGCTGAGTGGGTGGAAGTGATATCAGTTTCTAAATCTGACAAACATGCATAAAGACAGCTGTGAATACAGTATGTGTCCCTCATTTGTTTTCTTCACTCTCCCAAGTTGTCATATTTCTTTGTCTCTGGTCTCTGACCAAGCTCTTATTTTCCAGTGGGAACAGATTTTCTTCTAAATCCCATTCCTCCCACGCGATGCTTAAACATGAATGAAGATGTTAACATGTTGATTTTTACCAGGTTTGATATTTCTCATGTACATGCATGGTTTAGTATGTTAGCATGCTAACTCATTTATTAGCACTAAACACAAAGAGCAGTTAAGGCTGATAAGAATGTCATGAGTTTTGTTGGTGAAGTACCGGACAAATTCAAGTGTTAAGTTGATGAAGGAACAAAGTTATTACAATTTATCTTGAGGGGGACATGACTATTTACTGGACATTTCACTCTCAACCTGCTGGTGGCACTACAGGAAAAGTCAGAAGGAGTCATTATCTTGGGCACCAGGGATATCTGTATTCATTTTCATGGTTATCCATTCAATAGCTCAGTCTGCTCAGTCTGGACCAAAGTGGTGGACTAACCAACATTGTCATCCCTGCTAACTTGGCCAAAAATGTTGAGGCACTCATCTGGGTTGCCTTTAATTATTACTGTGCAGCAGCAGAAAGGCCACATTAGAGGCCACCCTAATTGGTGGAGCGTGTTGGCGCTGTACGCAGCCTTACTGGAAGCTCTCCAGACACTACTCAGGTCTCACAAAACTACTCACATATCTAAATGCATCCAAGAATCTTTAAAGATGTAGTGAAATCTTATTGCCCAAACTTTGAGACACATTCTAGCCAGATGTTGAAACATAGGTCTGTCCCTGTGTAAACAACAGCTGTATGTAAACAGAGGCCAGACATTGTTCTTCCTGTCTCAGGGAAGCAACAGGAAAAGGGGGCTATAATCACACAGAAGGTGCACTGAGCTGTTTCACTGATTCCAAATCAGTTCAACCGCAGAATGCTGTATCTGTGTGAGACAGTATTGATCTTTAGAAGAGCTCCTGAAGACGAACCCTTTGCCTTTGTCATTGTGCATCCACCTGTTTGTGTTCTGCACAGTTGTCTGGCAGCTGTTAAACTGTTAACTGTTGTAATTAAACACATATTTCTTGCCACCATTCTCCAAACTGGAGTAGAGCTGACCCTCATTTGCATGTGGTTCGGGAAAAGGCAAGACAGATTGTAATCAGATTTGTGATCTGGCCAATATAGGTCTCCAAGTCTAACAGCTGGCTTTTATCCAGGTACAAGACACCTGAAATGTGCACTACAAACAGGGTTTTCTACACAGTTGTAACTGACTGACATTTCGACACACCCCTCTCATGCATTTTTGACTTAACATACCCTTGATCTGCTGTATTCCATTCTCCATTTTATGAATCACATTACGTTACCACTGCAACCACCCAGTTTCCCCACAGGATCATTAAAGTTTCATCTCATCTTAAAAACAAACACTATTTCTCTCAGCATTGTACTGTTTGCGCATTTATATCTTCCTGTGTAAACTTTTGTGTCGTACATGTTGACAGAATCATGCACCAGAGCCTCCGAGTGTAAAAGCTCAATTCCCCTGATCCACAATCATGCAGCCCTCCTCATGAGTGAAACTTTTATTTCTCAGAGATTATCTGTATCGTCTCCTGTCAGAACACGACGCTGCAAAAATCCGCGCTGCATCCAGAGTCAACATCAGGAGAGACGGAGGCGGTTGAAGTGGGTGTTTCGCAGGTGTGAGCCCAACGTGCTGGGGCGGCAAAATCCATATCCAGTAACACCACAGACGATCCGACACACACTTAAAAACCTGCACATGTACCTACAAGCTTTCCATAGCCTTTAGCTAATCAACATGGGAAACTGTTGATCCATTGAGCGTATATTGAAAAAAAATCAATCACTTAGATGCATGTTTAAACTGTGGGATTGGGGAGTGACACTTTAAGATTAAATGAGTTAGGACAAATTTCTCCTTCTTCTTTCCGTCCTCATTTGGCACAGAGCTCAGGGCGAAGCTATTCTGAAGATAATGAAAATAAATACAGGCCTTGGGAATCCGTGTCCATTCCAAGAGCCATTCATCTATGAAGCAACCTCATTCTTATATAAGAGGCCCTATTTGAATTCGGTTCACATCACAGTTTATTTAACTTGATTTCCCTAAATAGGGTCCTGATTGGGTTGCATAAGGCCTCTTGGTCCTCAGTGGAAAGGAGGAGGGGTTTGATGGGACAAGTAGAAGAGGGAAAGGAAAAGAAAGAGACGGTGAAAGAATAATGAGAGGGGTGTTTTAAGTTCGAGTTTCAACTTTATTTGTCCAAGTGAGGAACTGGTTTGGCAATGAGGAGTTACACTAACCTTTCATAAACACGTGAAGCAGTCGCCGGTGCAAGGTGCTAAAAACAGGCAATGTAAAACTAATCCTCACTGTCATCATCATCATCATCAACACTGACATCTGTGGATGTCATCCACGTTATAACATCATCATGACCACTGTCACTTTCATACTCCTTGTACACTGAACACTGAAATGCCAAAGAAATGAAGGATCCTGACACCATTTTGTTTCAGCAGTAGAGAGGTCATAACCAGAGGGTTGAACTGTATGTTTAACACATTGTGAAGGGGATTGTCAAAGAGAGAGGAAAGACAGCGATATGCCGAAAGCAACTTTTCATTGAGACCGTGACGGACAATGAATTATCATCCCTCATCCCTGAAGGACTTTGCTTTGGTTCCTGTCTGAATCTATTTGTTGATGTAAAGCTCAATGCATGTCTGTTAAAACAGGAAGAGGACCAAAGTGGGCCTTTAAAGCCCAACCACACGGTCGAGTGGATGACACTGAGGAGAACAGGTGAAGCACCAGCGGAAAGTCAGTCAAAGTCACCAGCATCCTTTTCTGAGTGCCAACCAAGGCTTTTAGGCAACTCTTGTCCTGTTAGTAGCTAGCACAGTGATCAGGCTCCGACCTAAAACACATCATTTTTACCACATGTGCAACGACACTACTTTTTAACCAAGATAATTCCCAGTGCCTTTAGCATTCAGACTCTTACACACAGATAAAGGTTGGTGTCCTCTTCTGTAAAATGCTACACTTGAACACCACACAGAAACTTGGCACCACTTAAAGAGGAAGAGGAAGCATTTCTGTCAGAGACACTTTTGTCAAGAATTGACCACTTAATAGTAAGTGGAAAATCAGTAAGATTTGGTGGAAAATGCTCATTGAGAGTTCACAAAGAACCAGAGCAGCAACAAAGATTCTTTCTCTTCTCAGATAACAATTCTAACTCAGGGCATGTCCAAATACGGAGCACCCATCCAGAACAGAGCACTCTTTTCCCTAAATATTAAAGCTGTACATTTCACTTGAGTAATTTTTCTCCAAGGTAAAATGACTTGCGGCACTACACAGTGAGTCAGTGGCACACTGTGACCAAATGAATGTGACTGAAACACTGCAGAAACACTGAATTTTATCATGACATTAACAAAGACACTGTATTTAATGTGGATCTGCTTAACAAGGTCAGTATCTGTGCCAATCCAGTGCGTCAGATTGTTTCATCCCTAGATTCTGCCTGGAGAACTTATTCCCCCTTAATAACACACATAAACATTAAATCTGACTGAAATCAACAGTACCAAACATAAGGGGCGGACTGGAGCTGTGAAGCAAACAGTAAATCTGACTGCAGTCTGAGATGACTGCTAGAACGTGTCTTGACCAATCGCACTGCAGTCCGTCCTGAGTGCCGCTCAGATGCATTTACATTCAACTTTTTGTTGTGTTGTCTACAGCAGTGGCTTGAAAACTCCAGTACTGTTTGAATGTCTATGATTAAACACAAATCACACACAGACTGAGGCAACAGACAGTTGGCCTCTTTGTTACCTTGTGAGCAGAAGTGTGTCGGCCATGACTGTAAAATGTTTACCGAATGGCAGTTTTTGAAAAATTCCATTTTCTAAAGTTTGTCACAACGAACAGCCTTTTAAAATGTCTCCAGTTATTCACTTTAGTGTGGACACAGATTAAGTTTGTTTACCACCTGTCAGCTGTGTATCTGCGTGTCGCTGATGCCGCCAACTGTACCAATAAGTTTATAGAGTCACTCCAGATCGCCTGCAGCTCTGAAAGCTCTGAAAAACAAGTTCCTCTCAGTCTGCTGTTCATGAAATAAGCTCTCCTCATTTTGCATACCATCGCAGTCCCAATCAAATTTCAGACTATTTTATTTTGTTAAGTGTTTCAGGTTCAAAAAGCCTGTGAGGCAGTAATACAGCACTCCATCAGCACTTAAATCCATCTAAATAAAACAGTTGGATGCAAGAGGTGAATTGGACCCTTGAATGTCAGAAAAGCATGTCCAAGAATTTGGCAATATCTGACTCGTAGTACTTCTAATGGTTTTTAGAGCAGGATAATAACCCACTGTCAGCTTTCGCAAGACCATTCAGATTTTATGGATGTTGTCTGTGTGGGTATTTCGCAGTGCGTCTGCACCTGAGTAAAATATAATATCTTAAACAAGCTGCTCATGGCAAATGCTGACAGGAAATGACAAGAAACTGGAGACTTAGTGAAGGCCTTCCCATGACTGCTTGTATCACAGAATATTTTTGCAGATATTTGGCCCCAAAACCTTTGCAGTCGGTACATCCAAAGTAAATTTGGAGCTGCAGCTGAGTGAAATCAAAACCCAAGAATGAGTCTGATGATTTATTCAGAGAGATTTCACACACCGCAGACACAACAACTGTTCAGTCGATAAAAAGGTAACACACACATTTCCACACGGGGTGACCTCACAACCCCGAAAAAGCTCCATCGCCACACCAAATTCCAGACTAGGCCTGACCGCACTCTTAACACACAGAGACAGGTGTGTGTGTGTGTGTGTGTGTGTGGGGTTGGGGGTAGTGTGAGAATCCCTGCTAGTGTGACGACAATGGTGAGAGATCGCTGACACCACAGGCTTAATGTATAGTTTCCATGGTCAAGCTTTCTCTCCCACACGTCTCATCTCTGGTGAATAACCCTCTGTGCGGCGCGGAGGTCCAGCCAACGGCCCATCCGGATGCCGGCGCGATTACCACGGGGATATTGCGGGCGGATTCCTGAGTGGCCGCTGTGACATTTCAGGATTAATCATGATGGCTGATAGCATGAGCGCCTGTTAATTGCATTATCAATGGATGATACTGTCTGCTCTCTTCGCCCACTCATATTCGAGGAATTCTCCCCTCTGCAACTGTATCTGTGGTTCCTTTGCTCATGGATCAGGGTGGGAATCAGATTACTTTTAATTTATGTTTGAAAAACTGAAAAAGAAAAAATTAACCATTCTAGTATTTTAGATTTAAATGTATGACCCTCTGACCACAGATCTGCTTCTGAACTCGCTCCTGCTTCCTATCTGACAGCAGTTTCAATAGGTGCAGCAGTAACTTGGAGCCCTAATCCTCCAGGGATCAGTGTATAGGGTTGGGAGGTGATGGGCAGTGAGAACTATGTGGACTATGAGATCCTCCTCTAAGCCTCAGTGATTGTGGGATAAGATGAAGGTCTGCTGAGGCGTCTTAGCGGAGTGCGAGGAAGCATGTTAAAACCAAGAGAAAAAAAATACCTCATCTTCTCCTCTTCTCAACATCTGCAGCCACTCACAGTTTCCATGTTCTGGCTTGATGAGCCACAACACATGCTGGGCCTGAGCGAATACAAGCACACACGCACACAACGACTCAGGGGCGACAGAGCTGGTGTGTGTGTGTGTGTGCGTGTCTGTGTGTGTCTGTGTTTGTGTACACTAGAGGCTGGGGAGAGATGTTCTTGGCCAGGGCACAATCAGGAATCAGACGTCTTTCTTTGCCAAGGACAAGTTTAACTCTATTCTGCTTATTTTTGGCAGCAGTGGCCCGAGTAAATCACAGCACTGCTTTATTGGCAATCGCGGAGAAGCTGCCACGGGCTGCAGCCCAGCTCCTATCCGCTCACTACGTCAACAAGACTCCATGCCGTTTGGGGGGCAGAGGTCACGCGGCTGTACAACTTCAGGCCAGCGAAGGGGCACAGAGAGAAAAGAGCGGCAGTTGCAGACTGGAAAACTGGTTTTTAGATGTCTGGGGGGGGGGGGGGGGTAAGACAGCTGCCCTTTTTTTCTCAGTGACAGACAGAAGAGGAATGTACAGTAATACTAGACTATGATTTAAGGAGGATCCTGACAGACAGTGGAATTCACAAATTACTTTCTCAAGGGTTTCACTGCAGCTAAAGGGCTATGATCTGCTAAAACCTTTGGTGGTGTTGGGCTTCTGGTCAAGGAATAGTTTGACTTTTTGGGAAATTCTTTGCTTTCTTGCTGAGAGGTAGCAGACAGTTAGCTTAGCTTAGCACAAAGACTGGAACAGGGAGAAAGAGCAAGACTAGCTCTGCTTATCTCCTCTGAAGTTAATTACAACATTACATATTTTTCTTTGTTTAATTTGTACAAAAAAGAAAAGACCACATTTCACTTGTAGGGCGAGTTATGTACTGGACTATTTCTTGGCCAGAAGCACTGAAGTTTCTACTGGTTTCCTGGAAGTCACTGCTCCCGGCCAAGAAACAGCCAACCGCAACTTGTCATTTTTACGCTCTAAATTATGTTGGCAGACAGTTTTATTATTGCCACAGCAATATGTCCCAATCTGGAGGTCAGGACCCCCGAGGGTCTTTCTCTTGCTCAGTCTTTATTCGAGTTGGTCACAACTCATAGATACTGCATATGCAACCTGTGACAAGAAGGTATTGAGCATGCATTGCTGTACCATGCATTGTCTATAAAGGGTTACAAGCCAAAAATATTGGGACCAGTATGCTACACTGTTTCCAGTCCCATACTATAACTTCATTATCTTGTCATACTCAAATTATTCAAATTATGATGCATTATTAGCAATTCTCAATATTTCAGTTTTTTTAATGCTCATGAAATGATAAATAAAGTGATGATAATGTAACACAGAGGCATTTATCACACATTTCAAGCCCAACACATTTAGTTTGCAGCCTATAACAATTAAAAAAGTGGATTTAATAAAGATGTTGCTTTATTGGAAAATCACCACAACTTTTCATCTTCACATGAAAACAAGAAATGAGATGCAGCTGAATTAGCTGGCACCATAGCACAATAGCAACACTCCTTGAATGAGTGTTTCCAGTTCTTTCGTTGATTATTTTGATTTTACTGATTGTGATTGATTATCGTGTTTATTGATGTTCAGGAAGCCTCTACCCACCAGTCAGATAATGTTAACCTTTGCAGAAAATTCACTCAACACTCACACGAGTTGTTCTGGAACACGTATCTACGACCATAAAATTAAATGTCAGTGAAAGTGTGTGTGTTGATAATGGTTTTTTAAGGTTATTTAAGGGAGGCAGAAAGTTCAGCCTCACTTGTTTACAGTCCAAGGTCCAGGGTTGTGGTGGTGGTGGTGTGGTGCGGGGGGGGCCAGCGCGGGCGGGGGAGGGGTAACAGAGTTGGTGTCTCTCCAGTGATATTAGAGTATCATTACAGGAGGATTAGTCAGAGGATCATCCAGGAGGTTACACTAAAGACAGCTGTGGTGTGTAAGGTGGTCTAGTGGTCCTGGGAACTAAAGGCCAGGCTCACACACACACACACACAGAACCACACACACAATAGTGTCGTTTAAAGTGTGAGAAAAGGCCAATCCTGCTACCAGTGTTGTGTCTGGAACTGAGACATGTGGCGGGGGAGGCGGAGGAGGCCATTTTGGCTCCAGTCGTGGAGTCAAGTGTCTGCAGTGTCACCACTACGATTCATGCAAAGCTCTTACCAAACCTACTCTCTAGGGAGCACTGGGCAACCGCTACTTCAGTGTGTGTTTGTATGTGTGGTATGTTGAGTGTGTTTGCGTGTGTGTGTGTGTGTTTGCGTGTGTGTGTGTGTGTGTGTGTGTGTGTGTGTGTGTGTTGAGGAACGTGAGAAAGTGTAGTGAAACCCCTGAGGTTCAGACTTACAGACCGGAGGGGTAAAATACACAGAGCAGACCAGACTTCACATCACTGTGTAACACTCAAATAGAGAAGTTACACTGAGCAGACCAGCGAGTGTGTAGCAGACATATGTTGTATGTTGCCTGGTCTGTTGGGAGTTTACAACACATAGCCTACGTTGTTCTGTGTTGTAAATGTCAGAACAATTTTTCATATGTAAGAAACACATTCTTCCTATTAAAAGAACTAGAACATGGAGTTTTTCAGATTCTATTTTTTTCTTTTCTCTTAAAGTTAAATCTTTTTTCTTTTAAACCAATAGAGGAAAAATTTGACATTTTGGGAAATATGCATTTTCACTGTCTTGCCAAGGCGGGGAGGGGATTAGCTTAGTGTAGACTGTAAGGAGGGGGAAACAGCTAGCCTACCTCCGTCCAAAGTTCAAAAATATACTAAAGCTCACAAAGTAACTCTAGCTTTGTAATGTTTCCAGTTTACCTATTTTGAAACATCTTGTTGTAAAATTGTTTTAAATATGCACTTGATAGCTTTATATATTGCTATTGTGCTAACACTAAAGCTGCATGTCCCTGATGAAAAATCACCAGATGATGATTCATGTTTAAGACCTGGGAATAAAGAAGCAGAAGTGTTTTAGTGTATTGCAGTGTAGAGGTAGCTAGTTCTGGTCTAAGGAAAAATATATCAGACCGTCATTTGAACATGTTTGGCTGCTAAGCTACATTCTTTTCCATATTTCCGAACAGTCTGAGGACTGTTTAGTCTGAGGATGAGGACTAACAATTATAGTTTGCTAAATGTATGTTGGGTAACATAACTGACTGAGGTTAGAGCTGGTGTGTGAAGTTCCCAAAATCCAATAAAGAGCATGACAGAGCCATTTTGCTTAAATTCTGACAGCACCCAGGATCCCAGTTGGGTCAGTGGTTTTTTTGGACTTAACCTGTAACACCACAAATTAATGTGTAACTTGCTCTTTGACCTTGGAAGTAGGTGGTGCTTGGTTATGACAATAGCTTATAAGTTAGTCAGCCTGACGTGCTAACATTTGCAGCATCTGAGCAGATGTACACACAGTTTACCAAAAACACAGTTTTGCTCATGTGTTTTTGGCTTTGGAAACTCTGAACTGCCATGAAGAATATTTTAGGCCACTTTAATTAGATCTGTCCTCAAATGTAACTCCAACATTACACAACTTCAGGTCTTGAAACAATCACACACACATCCACACACGTTAGATCATCAAGTCTGATACACAACTGATTGAGAGGAAGGATGAATAACAGCCTTGTGTTTGACGTCACTGCGTCGGCCTTGAAAAGAGCCAAATAGGCCTCCATTCATAATCGCTAATCATAGACCCGTCGCTTAGCAACGGCAACAAAAACACAAGTGTTGCGGAACAAATTAGTCAACGTGATTCAGTGAAAATTCATAAAAGAGGACATGAGGGCCTGGATGGTGAAGGTCTGAGTCATAAGTGTTGTTATTGCTGCACTGAAGAGCTTTAATACAAATCATGAACACACTCTCTTTAGCATACAGAATCAATTATCAATACACTTTCACATGCTTGAATATGCATGAGCCACACATGTACATGCTCACACACACATCCTCTGTCTCACATGAACACACACATCTCTGAATACCGTGGAGTGCCTTTACAACTCCCTGTGGATGAAATCCCTTTATTAGCGGCCAGTAGCCCGCTGGCTGGCTTTAAACCTGGCAGCGTCTGCCCGAGACCCAGAGAGAGCGGAACGCCATCTATAAATGTGATGATTGTTGCCCTGCGTTTTCCCCTGCGCTGTGTAAAAAACAGCCAATGACCTCTCCACTTCCCACCCTGGCACCAGTCTCAGAATCCCACTGGCCCCAGAATGGCTCCCGCAACAGAGCCGCGAGCTCCAGTCGCCTACACTTAACTGTAATCTCAGCGACGTTATTGGGAATTCAATAAAAATAACAGCCTCTGAATCTTTCACCTAAATTATAGGGTTGAGTGTGGGGCAGATTCAGGAGGGGTTGGGGAGCTTGGAGGGGTATGGTGTGGGGGTTTCGATGAGTAAAACTAAGGGGTGGGAGCAGGGGGGATGTACAGGCCGAACCGTGAGTTATGGCCACAAACTGACCACTAATGGACCAAACTCACACTCCTCTATGATTTGTGAGGGGTGAGGGGTCGCCCTGCTCTGGATCCAGGAACCTTGCAACACAACCATTTATTTTCTTCATCCTTCAGTTACTTCCTCTATCCAGTAACCCAGCGGCTCTCAATCTGCGATTCATGATCCCTAAAGGAGTTACAAGATGATTCATGGAGTGCAAAAACTTTGATCTTTACTTCACAACTACACAGCTGTGTGATTAATGACCTTTTCTACATAAAATTTGCGTTTGGAGATTTCAACCTTCTAAAATTAATCAAATTAAATAGCCTCAGAAAGGGAATATCAAATTTGATGTTGCAAAGTCAGAGTAAGGGTGAGTCTGGCTAGGCTGATATATGGTTTTGATTTGGACCAGTGTTGGAAACATACTGGCGAGTGACCAGTATTTGATTTCTTGTTGTTATAATTTTGCTCATCATTTCTATCAGTAAAGATCACATTGTACTTGCAAAGTTGCCTGCCTCGTGAGATCTGGGAACAATAAGGCTCCAATAAAGTCCAACAACAGGAGGAGGAAATGTGCAGCCAGATGATCAGACAGGCTGTAAGCAAGCAAACACTTCAGTCAGATTATCTAAACCTTTCATGAGTCACCTGGTTTTGTTCACAGTCGCAGGGTGTGTGAATCACACTGTGCACTCACTGGGGCTAGGCTAAGCTAGCTGTTGATGGTGGGTAAATAACCTTCAACCCTTGGCTGGTTGCATGTTAAACCATGTCTTGTTTTGTGCATCTAAGTCCTCCAATTTAAATGACCATGTATGTTGTTTGGTCCTCCCTAAACTATGTAAGCCCTAGACCTTGATCGTCATGGTAACAAGAATAAACATGCATTTAAGGATGTGGACGGTCACGGGTTAGTTGGTTAGGCTTAGGCAATGAGCACAGTTTGTGTTTAAATAAGTACTTCCTTAAGGTTGGGGGACCTTTGTTGTCACGGTAACTATAACCAAGGAACAGTTAAGGTTATGAAATGGTCATGTTTAACGGAAACAACAATGACTAGAAAGTCTTGTGCTCTGTGAACCTATCCATTCACCCCGATCTCCTCCTAATGCAAACTTTGTTGCTCTTTATACTACATTAACTAACTTCCTCCTTTGCTCCTGTTATAATCACTATGGCAATTAGAGGTCACCTAACGATGAAATATGACTTTGGACCGTAAAAGCTGTTGCACAGATGATCTGTAGGGTTGTATTTTAGGGGAGGACAATCGCCTTCATCCTCCTCCATCTCTGAAACACAGAAAATGTGAAGTATGGGTGTGGAGCGTTTGGAGTTGTTTGCGGGGATCCTTTGATGGAACTGAGTAACTTCAGTCTTGAAAAGACAGCATCAGAGACAGCAGATTTATTGGTTTTCCTAACGTTTCAGGCTTTCTACACCTTTGTCAGAAGTATTTTGCTCCTCTGATGAAGGTCCAGAGAGACCGAAACATTAAAATGATCAATAAATCATGATACTAAACAAGAACAGTGTGCAGGATATTCTTCTTTCAAGACTGAACTTTCCAATGCACAAAACATTTGGATGTGTGAATATCTTCATTGAGAAAAATGGAGCTGAGAAACAAAAGTAATGTGATATGTAATTTAACCAATTACTTTTGCTATTTTGCAATGTAATTGCACTGTAATTACCTTTTCCACTGACCATAACCACTTCAACTTAACAATGAATGCACAAAGGTTATCCAGTGTTATTTGTGAGTATAAACTAGTGACTTCTAGCTCACTGGGAGTCATCCAGCGGTGCAGCAATAAGGGGTTCTCAGCAGACCCCTGCAGGGAGGGTGTTTAATAGTTGGGTGGAGGCCTTAATAATTGGACACAAAGATTTCAACGAAAAAAGTTACAATAGCTCAGTTGGGAGACATAACATCAGATGAGCTTGAATTGTTATCTCTGTGTTGTTAAGGGCGACCAGTAGTCATAAGATACATAATAATTATGCTATTAGGAGAGGAGCAGATGTTTAAAGAACTATAAGAACTATGAGGAAAATAAATAAATGCATGAATTTACAATAAATATAAGACTTTTAGATTTTCATGTGTGTATTACAACTGCACCGCAGCCCATACAGCCCATACAGCCCATACAGCCCATACGCACATTCACTTGGTGACGCCATCTCTCCTCCTCTCCTCCCGTTTGACAAGAAGCCAACAACTCAGAGCAGCCAGCTGTTTCTTATTTTTCTTCTGCTACCCCACCCCCCCAATCCTCCACCCATACCCTCCTTCAGTCTCTCCTCCATCAGCACTCCCTCCATCCAAACATCCAGCTCACCTCCCCTCCACGAGAGCCTACCTTATGTCCAGATCGCACACACACACACACACACAAACACACACACACACGCACACATGCACACAGGAAGGGTGGAGGGACTCAGAACACTAATGATTGGTCTTTACCCGTGTTGGACGTTGGAGCTGATTTGATTGGCTTGTGTCCTGCACACACAATACCACTCCTACAAAAATGTGAACTTCCTCCCAAACAATAAATTCTGTGTTTTGCACTTTAAAAGATGAATTTGGGAATTTGGGATTGTGTTTTCATGTGTTCATAATCTCACACAGAGGCTGTCTTCTCAAGCCACTAGTATGCAGACTTAGGCTGGTAGCTCGACCTCCGAGGTGTCAGCCATTGGCCTCCACAGTGATAGCGTTGTGAGGGTCCACACACACACACACACACACACACACACACACACACACACACACACACACACACACAAACTGTCCAATTAGCTCTTGACATGAAAAACAGTGCTTAGTGCTGTTTTCCTGTAGTTTATTGAGTAAATAGCGCAGGTAAATGAGTAGACAGCAGCAGTAAAAGGCACACACATAACCGACAGTGCCTCTCTCTTCATATCACTCACTAACTCGCCCTCTGGGCCTTAAATAGATTCTCTTTATATCTAAATATTTTTCTTTTTTTTTCACAGAGGAGATGATGGAATGATTCCTGAAATTTAAACCTGTCAAAATAAGTCTAGGAAACAACTGTGTGTGTGTGTGTGTGTGTGTGTGTGTGTGTGTACCAACGTATGTTCAGACCATTTGAAGTGTCTCCAACTGCCCTGTTATTAACAATTTCACATGCTTCAAAACTAATCAGAAGTAACACAGGGATTCACATACACATTCAAAATGGACTCCACCACATCCACCAAATGTCACACACTTTTTCGCTTTTGTATGCAATCTTAACTTCACTCATGCATGTGCGCTCTCTCCATCACACACACAAACATAACCACAAAAAGCATCTTTGTTCTTTGCCCTATCTGGAGAGGGCGAAAGATAAACAAGCATTCTTTTGGGGGAGATGAAAGAGAGCTGGAGTGATTGTGAGGGATGAGAAGAAGAGTGGGGGGGGGGGCGGAGGGGATGATAAGATCTGACCCTAATTATGTGGGTAAGATCGAGGTCGTATTGGAATGGGGAGGGTTCGGGCCTCTCCTACATACATAATTCACTTTCTTGCCCAGAGTCAGATGAGAATATTGATGCAGCTCTCATGTCTGCAGGTAATGGTTTGGTAACAAAGCTTATTCTAAAGACTAGAATCAGCTAGCAGTCCACATAGTCCACCTACCACTTACCACAAGTTATGTCTGGTGAAAGTTGCTTCATATTTACCATACACGCAAAAGAGAGTGGTATCAGTGTCTGCAAGAAAGTACGTACGTGTATCTTGAGTTTCAATGAGTTTGAGATTTAGAGGCAAAAACAATCCATACTGGCCTCAAGTTTGATTTCCATTTGATAACCGGTTCAGTGTGAGATTACGTATTTTCATCTAAACTGACTGAATCTTTGTCTGGTCACTGAATGTTCCCTCACGGTCGTCTAAAACACAGCTGGTCAGCAGGTGACGCAACTCTCTTGGTGGAAACTTGGCAAAATGCAAGAATCAAAGTGCTGATAGATGAACAGTTCAGACATCATTGTGTAAACAATTTATTTAATGTCTGAACAAGATCATTGGATTAAACATTGGATTATTTATCTTTGTATGACAGAACGTTTTGTTTTTATCTAAGTTATAAATGTTGGTAAACTGTTCAGAAAAGCTTTCTCACTTTATAATGATCCATCAGGTCTTTAGATATAATCGTTAATAAATGGTTTATACAACAATACAACAAAGTGTGGGGTTGTAAATATTAAAAGGTTGTTAATTAATGGATTTCGATCCAGACATTATGAAGCTCTTTTCCGGACGTTAGGTGGTCAAAAGGGTCATTGGAGGGTTTGTACTGATGAATTACATCTCGAGCTAAAGAGACAAATCAGTGTCCTGCTGGAAGATAAACAGGAACCTATAAGGGATGTTTGACAACCTTGTGACACAAAATTGCTGTTGTTGATGACTTATAACTAGTATATAAAGTATTAATAATCAATGATAATTCCTAAACTGTTATTTACAACTTAGTAACCTTATATAAATGGTGCCTTAAAAAGTGATAGAAACTGTTTATACATTTTGTATATGCACTTTTTTGGGGAGAGACTGAATGTGAAAAGTTCACATAGAGTAAAATCATATTTAAAACTGTGCACACTGAGTTTTTTATTTGGGCCACTTGGGTGTAACAGGACAAGCTCAGAACACAACATTGACATTTTCTATTTACACATCCAGCAGACACTGAGTAACATTATCAATCAGTATGAGTCGTGTCTGTCGCCACTTAAGAAGTGGAAGTCCAGTATTCACTCTCCTTAAACTTGTGTTTTGGGTTTCCACCAACTCCTGAGGAACACATCTGGCTCTTTAGCTGTTAAATGCTCCACTATGTTCACAAGCTAGTTGCTAACTATGTCTGTCTGCACTGTGGTACTGGGCAGGTAAAATGTACAGTACAGAGAGTTTTTTCCCTGAAAACAGCTGCTGCTGGAAACAATGCTGATGAGAGCTGTGAGAGTGACCCGAAACAGTAAAGCTGTCGCTCATAAAAACAAAACGAAGAGCTGAGAGATGCGTCAACGATGTGTGGAGATGAGGAACTTGAGAGTTGGGTGATGGTTCTCCGTGAGTTCATCACTATGAGCAAAACATTGCACAATAAACATTAAGAGATGTTGACTGGTCGCTACCTGCCAGACTTTGAGACCTCTATGAGTGTTCTTCAGGACTGTAAGCTATGACATGCATTTGTTTTAGTGTTTTATCTAAAACTAAAGCCATAGAATCTTCTAATTCATAGGTGTATAATGTATTTAATTTAATTTTAACCCACCCACCACCACCCTCATAGGAGGACAATTTTATTTATATCTAATTATCTATTCTTACATGAATATTAAAATATATTAAAAAAAAGATATCTGCCTTAACCCAGTATATTTTTCTTGTCTACGAATGAATTTTCTATTTAAATGGGACACTATAATGGAATTGGCAGTATGAGTTTTACATTTTGAAACTGGGGGTGCACTGCTTGTTTAACTGGGTCAGGGATCGCGATCAAAATGATAGAGAAGTAACTGCTGTATCCACTTTCTATATGGACACACCAACCAATCAGATATAGATAAACTGATTATTTGAATGTGGAATATTTATGATAAGTCAAATTGATGATTTGGACAAAATAAAATACTTTCCATTTATTTTTTGAATTTTGGGATGAAGCTGGATGACGTGGTGGGGCAGTTGGAGCATTTGATGGGGCATTGCCACCCATGCCCATACCTAGAGCTGGGCCCGCTGTAACCCATAAACATTGCAGACATTTGCCTTCAGTGTTGTTTAATGTTGAACTAAAATGAAGTCAGGTGTTAAAAGGAGGGGACTGATCAGTTTGGTGTATCAGTCACGTCTTAATGTGTAATATTTGGCTCTGGAAAGGGAAAAATGTAGCAGGGGTAATATTACCATGCCACAGCCCAAGGCCTCATAAATCACACACGGACCAATCCCTCACTGTAAAACACTCCAAAGCACACTGTAAAGAGGAGTTATCAACAGGGGAGAGAGGGCGGGGTGGTGTTTGGATGGTGTGTGTGCGTGTGTGTGTGTGTGTGTGTGTATGTGTGCGTGTGTGTGTGTGTGTGTGTGTGTGTGTGTGTGTGTGTGTGTGTGTGTGTGTGCATGCTGGGCAGCAGGGTTGAATGGGAGACAGCGGTTGGTGATAAGACTGAAATATCTGAGCAGTGTTTACTTTAAGAGTCAGCAGTGCTGGTTGTAATCCAGACCAGCTGAGAGTTGTCTGCAAAATGAGGAATCAGGGAGGAAGAGTGTGTGTGTGTGTGTGTGTGTGTGTGTGTGTGTGTGTGTGTGTGCGTGTGTGTGTGTGTGCGTGTGTGTGTGTATCCATGTTCATTCCTTAAGTACTGTACAAAAGGTCAATGGGCTAAAGAGGCGAGTAGCTTGCATCATATACAATAAAAGCAGGAATGCTCTAAATCTGGCTGAATCTTCCTCTACATCTGCCTCTCTCCATTTGGTTTCTCGTTCTTTCCATCAATCCATCTCTCACTCACTCGTCTCTCTCACTCACTCGTCTCTCTCTCTCTCTCTCTCTCTCTCTGTAGGGATTTAACGTGGATCAGTGTGCCCTGCTGCAGCCAATCACAGCCGTCCTGAAGTCTTTTGTGCCAAACGCGAGTGTGTTTTTTTAGTTATGTGTATTCAGTGGACCGCAAAATCTAAACACACGCATGCACGCAAGCACACACTCACACACACAAACACACACAGCACATAAACCTATCAAATTCTCCTGATGCGTATCATATTTTCAGTGTTCAGTTGTTGGATAGGCACCATGTCTTCTTTTCAAACTCATTAGGCCTGTATATTGCATATGTGATATGCATATATGATACTGTATTCCCCTTTCATCACTCTTCAGGCAGGAAGTCAGCCAGTCAGTGACATCCATCTCTAAAATTATACAGTTAGTTTAATGCATAAAACGAAAGAAAAAGACTTGAAGCTTTAAAATTCAGCTCAGGCTTACGTGCATTTAGCATGAGTGAAAAGCGAGCTATTACCTGGCATGTGTCGACAGATGTAGCGTTTAAAATAGTCTGTTCCGTCAGATGCACGAGATGGAAGACTGAAAAACATGGTGGAGACATGCTGTCAGTGGCATGAATCAGAGGTGAGAGGTCAAAACACCTCTGCAACTCAGTTGTGAACAAAACACAGCACCATAGTTGAGAAAATCATCCAAAATTGTGTTAGATTTCATACATGAATTGATTTAAGTTGCAGATTACGACCAACCCACTGTTAGTGGTGCATGTTCCAGGATTTTTAAGATCTGTGATTGGATGTTTTTTGTTGAAATGCACCTTGAGAGTTGTAGTTGACCTCTTCCTCATGTTTCCATGTGCATACAAGCTTATGCACATGGAAACAATAACATATTTTATTTTCTGACAGAGTTGTTTGTGTTTTGTACTGACGATTCAACTGGGACAGTTGCATGCCAAACCATAAGAGTGTTCTGTCAGTCAGCTAACATTATCAGTGGAGAAAATGAATGACAACTATACGGTATGTCCCGCTTGTATTTGGCGAGAAAAGCCAGAAATGTTGAAGGAATTCCAGGGATAAATTGTATTGTTTAACTTGTCTACATTTAAAATGCCACTGCACTCCTGCCTGTGGCCTACAATGAAAGAAGTAAAACATGCAGTTTGACACATCTTGGTGTTCTTTTGCACGCAGAACAAACAACACTAAACCCCTGATTCATTTTGGGTTCCAACCAATAGTTTAAGAAATCAGGATCTAAAGCTGAGGTATTTTCCTATTCCTATAGTTCCCCCTCTCTTTATACGCTCTGCTGCTTTTCATTCTCTCAGATGGTGATTGCTGTCTGTTTTTCAAGAGCCCAGCGACAGTTCCCTGGTGAATGGGGGGCCATGATACTTTACAGATGTGTGTGCCTGCATGTGTGTGTTTGTGTGTGGGAGTGCGAGCACACCAGCGCAGTTTCCACTGATCTGTTCTTGAATTTATGAGCAGGCCTATCAGATGCAAAGACCTCCTGAAACGTTGCTGCAGGTTTCATCTCACCACAATAACTGCAAGCCTGAAGTATATGCATGTGTTTGTTTATGCATATGTGCATGGATGTGTTGCTCCCCCTGCCAACCAGCATTCCCTTTTTCTAGCACTCAAAAAAGCAGGACCCAACAAGCCTGCATTTATTAACCAAACCAATCCTTTGGAAATCCTGCGTAATCCTGCATAAGTCTCCTATAGCCCCTTTATAAACACTCCAAAAAGTTTACCTCATGCTTTGCCTCATCAAGGATCTGCATTTCCAACCACCATTGACAAAAGATGGAGAACACCCACCACTCAGTAATCAGACACAGGCTGATTGAATGGCGAGCAGACTAAGAGGCATCCAGTTCTTGTCATTTGGGTCACTGTTACAAGAGATGAAGAGAGCTATTGACGTGTAAGAATTGGGATATTTTCTGTCTGCATGTGTCTCTGTGTTTTAATGTTTTATTCTAATTGCACATATAAAACACAAAATGCAAATCATTGTAAACTAGAAAACCAACAAAACAAGAAAACTTTGCCAAAATTTCGTCATGAAGATGCTGCTTGTTAAGTATGAAAGCTGTGTTGTATGAAAGTGCTGCACCACAGATGCCAAATGTGTCTTAGACACATATCCATCTGGAAGAGTGACTGTATAAGATTTCATAACAAGATTTTAAAAAATATCTTCTCAAAGTAAATTTCTCAGAGCTGTCACAGTTCCAGTGCTTTGAGAGAAGATATAACGTTCTTAAATCATCATACTACTACTCATATAGTGAGCAGCTGGTTTGCTACTGTGCTGTCTGGATCTTTTGACAGGAATAATAACTTAAGGACTGGACTGTAAAAGGGTTAAGAGAAGGTTTCTTAAAGAGACAATCAACCACAGCACAGTGTTAAATTAAGCAGGTTCATTGCCAAAAATTAAAGATGGTTTCATTTACTGTGTGCGTGTGTACGTGGGGAAACAAGGTCAAATACTTTGGCTTAAAAGCAAACTGCACATACAGGCTTGTTATGATTACTGATGGCCACATCAGCTGATTAAGTCCAGCTTTTTATGAACAGAGTGCTCGCTTCTTGCTATTTATGAGCAGTTTGGTTTTTTAATTTTGATGTATTGGTTCACATGAAACATTTTTAAACCATAAATAAAATATTATAATTTTTACAAATTTGTTGAATTGACACCATGTCATTCAGCGGGGATGGGTCACACTTGATTTAAAATTATATGGCATGAGATATGTAGTTTTCCCCAGATATTTTTGTAGTAGTTCTCCATCTTCATTGACATTCAAGCTGCTGATACACAGACCAGGGGCTCAGTGTTGTTTTTGGATGGTAATCACAGAAGTACAATCATGCGTGTGGTGACAGGAAAGAGAGAGAATACCTGTGTCCTTGGTGATGCTCCAGCCACGTCTGTGTCTGTACTTGAGGATTAGGTGTCTCTCAGCACCTTCACCCTACCTCTAACCTCTGACGAACAAACACACAGACACATTGAAAATCTGCAGTAAATGCACAAGTCCAGATCTGTCAAAACTGTTGCAATCACAATTTACACACATACACAGTAACACTGGGTGTAAAAACACACAAATACCCACACACAAGTATCGTCATGTACACACCCTTGCAGATTTGCATAAGTGCTTACGCATAGGGTCCTTGTGAGCCATTCTTGCACACCTATCTTTGTGGGGACACGTGATTGACATAATCCCTAGGCCCTTAACCTTACCTTTAACCATCACAACTGAATGCCTAATCGTGACCTTTATTCTAACCTAAATCTATTTTGAACCCTAACCCTAAAACCAAGTCGTAACCCTCAAACACACAAGACTACCAAGACTACCACAAACTCACCCCACTAATGCCCCTGTAGCAAAGCTTCTTAGGCTTAACGCCAACCAACAAACAAGACTGGTTCAAGTCAAACTCTCAGAAGACATATTTGGTAGGTCCTGTAGTGACCCTGCTGAGAGAAAGTGGGTGAATGGTGCAAAAGAGTCTGAAGTAAAGTTGGGTCTTCTGTGATTCAGACATGGTTGAATGTTGTGATTTATTTCAGGAGTTTATGTCCCCAGTTCTCCATCTGAATGTTTGTAAGAGTGTTGCCTGCTGCTTTTACTTACACACATTACTAGTTTCATCCCTGGGTAGGTAAAAAATGGGCAAATAATAATTTGTGCATGAGGTGGGAATAGAAATACAGAGAGAGAGAGAGAGAGATCCTCCCTGAACCGAAACACACATGTCTTTTGAAGAAATATGTGTCCCTAAACAAACGAGATCATGTTATATCTTGCAGTGTTTGGGACCTGGAACGTGGTTTCAGCTGTAACATCCAGTCTCCGTAAGGCTTTAATTGAAGACCTATGGGCTCCCTCTGAGCAGTGTTGCATTTCAAACACTCAGCAGCCATAAACCGTGTTGTTTCCAGAACTGTTTCCCCTACTCTGACAGTCTCAAAGAGGGCTCGTAACACAGGACAGGAGTCTCACCAGTGCACCTGATTTGTGTCAGAGGAAGATGATTACTCGAATAGCTCTCGGTTTAAGTCATGTGTATAACTGTCTTTATTTGAAGAGGCCGCAGGGAGCTTCTGACGCATGCTGGCGCTGCAACAGAGAGCAGCAATGAGAAACAGACTGTGGTTAGGTGGTGGTGTGAGAGAATTTGATTTCTGACATGTCTTTATGATTGCAATATAATACCACGTACATGTGATAAAAATACCTTACAATGGAGCAAACAGGGGTAAAGCCAGGCAAAGATTAAATTGACTCACATTTGGAAATTAAGTTTCAGGCATGACAGAAAATGAGAAACAGAAAAAAGTGGGTAGAGGTAGAGAGGCATAGTAAAAAGCAGTAAAATCAAGGTCAATGACACTATAACTCATTTTGCTGGCTTGGTGGCCAGTTTGGCAGCATTACCTTGGAAGATCCCAAAGAGTTCCAATTAATTTCCAGTGGGTGGATCTGCATCCAAGGGGGACACATTCATGTCCCAGTGTCCCATGCAGGCTTGACTTCCTGCTGTCCAAGCAGAATGAATGGGGTGTAAAAAGACCATCTGGAAAAATGAGAGGTGATCCAGGAGAAGCAAGGAAAGAAGAGAGGGGGAGAGATGCAAAGTAAGAGGGAGAATGGTGGGATATTTATCTTTTCCATCAGAGGAACAGCACAGAGTCACAAATGGCATCTTGCTACAGTCCAGTGTCGGTGAAAGCTGAGTCTTAGGTCTCTATTTAAAAGCTAATTTTAAAATGATTGATCATTGAAGCACTTTACAACCCTGGTTTTGAAAAGTGCTTTAATACTTATTTAAATCTGAAAAAAGCATTGGGTCAATAAGTAATAATTGCCCAAAATAAAATGGTATGGTTGTTAACCATTACAATCGACTCCATAGTGGCACAACTTTGGTCCAGAGTAAAAGTATTAAATGAACTTAAATGATCCCTTTTTTTTTTTAAGTAGTTCCAGGTTTAATTTTTTGACTTAACCTGTGAAATATCTCTACATCTACTGGATGGACTGAATGACTTTGGTGACCATGTTTATGGTTTTGAGTGAAATATCTCAACAACTATTGGATGGTTTGTCATAAAATGTGGCACAGATGTTCATTTCACCCTCAGGACTAATTGTACTTTTAATATAGCACCACCATCAGATCTTTTTTTTTTTAATTTCTCCAATACTTAATCCCATCAACCTCTTTGTGTTTTCTGCTAATTAGCAAAGGTTAGCATGCTAACACACTAAACTAAGACAGTGGATATGCATTACACCTGCTTAGCATCAGCATGTTAGTATTGTTATTGTGAGTATGTTAGCAAGCTAACATGATGATGTCACTATTCTTGAGTGACATGCACATTGTTTTGTACAACTGACAATATATTGTGACCATTTGGGTAAATAACCCAATGGTAACAACGAAACTTACACTATCACTGGGTAAAACTAACTAACTGATAAAGTTGGTAAAGTTAACTAAGTATTGGAACAGCACCACTATATTGATCCAAAGTGATTTTCACTGCGTACTTATTTTTCTTTAACCATGGGGTCATCAGTTTGCAATAGACATTATCCAAGCAACTGAGATTTCATTATTTGGCTATAAGATGTGACTGTAAAACGGAGGAAGAGAACGGCAGTCAAAGGGAGAAGAAAGGAATGATGATGTAAATGGGAACGGACAGAAAGAGTAACAGACCCAGGTCAAATAATTATTTAACATTTACTTTAACCAGCTTGGAGTACCAGCAGATTAGATGTAGTTTACACCATTAAACAGCTCAAATAGTGTCAAGTCAAGTTGCCAGCTACAGGAAAGTTCAACAAACTGGCTTTCAAATACTTTCAAATGATGGTCTAATAGTTCTGGCACTCATTGTATTGTTCTATGTGGCAAATCCCACCCATCTGGCACAGAAGCAGAGCCAACACAAATCATAAAAATTATCGTCAAAAATTATTTGGCTCAGTTTTTAGGGTCCCTGATGGGAAGAAAGAGGAAGGAGAGATGGAAAAATAGAAGACTCATCCTCTCTTCAGTGATTCTCTAGCTCCCCCAGTGGGGCAGCTGAGGCACCTCTCAGGCATTCTACATCCGTTTGTCATGTTCTTATCTGACAACCATTAAAACATAATGGAGAGCAGATGCCCTGGAGATGGATAGCTAACCATAACACACACGCACCCACACACGTACACACACTGACACACACACACAGACATCTGCAGCATCCATAGAATTGGGTCTAATTACATAACACTTGCTGTGGAACACTGGCAACCATGCCAGACTTTCCTAAATCAAGAGATGCTGGGGTGATAAGTGACACCCACACACATAAATATACAAAATTACAACCTAAAAGTACGTTCAAACAGACGGGAGCACACACAAATGCACTTTTGCACAAATATACAAAAGTTGCTTGTATGATCACAAGCAGAAAAAGACAAATGCACGCACACAAACTCAATCAGTCACACATTCAGATGCAGTGATGTAGCGATGGGGAAATGGAAGAACAATTAGCGTAACGCCTTGGGAGAGCAACGCCTATAAACTGCTGAGGACGCAGAGTCATCGGCCAAGAATAGACCGTCAGAGAGAGGAAGGCAAGAGAGGAAGAGAGAGAAATAGGGGAAAATGTGCAGTGTCACTGGGACCAAACCACCACCGTGCCTCTACACCTGCCAAGAAAAACAGCCATCACTAACAACACAGAGGGAGAAAGAGGAAGAGAAAGAGAGAAACAGACAGGGAGGGATGGAAATAGAGGAGGGTGAAAAGGCAGATGGAGAGAAATAGAAACAGAAGGACAAAGAAAGAGGCACAAAGGGGAGGAATAGGGAAGCCAGTGTGAAACAGATAGATTGCAGTCAGCGCGGAGGTCAAGGCTAGAGGGACAACGTAATTGGACAGCCCCCCCCGAAGGTGATGATGATGATGCTGGGCGTTGATTGGAGGTGATGGGCCGATGCAGAGGAGACAGGGCCAAAGGGGCCGTCCGTTTACGTGGAAACGAACATTGTTATGAGTACAGTTTGTCCTCTGATGTCATTCTGTTGCTTCTCATGGCCGGGCCCTCAGCCATACCGCTGGGCTGCTGGTAACACACACACACATACACACACAGTGACACACTAACACAGAAACAGCATACACTTACACAAAGAGGCATAGTGGCGTGCAAAAAGAGAAAACACACAAACAAAGGCATACAAATTATCACACACTCTTACTCAAAGATACATATAGAGGCTCATATAGATACACACAGTTACACCGCCTTATGAACACAACTCACTCACTACTTGGACCACTTTCTGTTTTACCATGAATCAAGGCAAATATGATGGTGGTGATACAAGAGGCTCATTTATGGAAATACAGTGGGTAAGCTGCTGAAAAATGTTGAGAACCCCCCCCCCCCCCCCCCTTCTAAACGGAGACTTCAGGGTCTGACAGAGGGTAGGAAAGCCGGCTGCCTCCCGCCTGGTTCGGCCTGCGTTGACTGATTCTATCTCCTTCTGGGTTTTTGGCGAACGCTGACGGATCCTGTCACCATTGGCAAAGTGAGTCTCCACATGCACAGTCACTAGTCTCCACCCTTGCAGTCTCCGAACACACACACACACACACACACAAACAGTCTACTTGCGTTGAGGTAGCATGAAAACTGACTGTCTAATGCAAAACATATTGTTGTAGTATATTACAGGAAATGAAACATGCAGGATGAGTTCATTCTGAAATGTCTGCTTGTACAAGAATGTCTGTAACAGGATATGTCAGCAGAGAAAACAAGCTATATGCTCAGTGTAAAAGCAGATGAATGAAGGCGTGGCCAGTGACTACACAAGATCATGATCCACTCCCATTTTCAAACTTCACCCTGAACAGGATCAGATGTTAGCGGGAGGGTTGATACAGTATGTGAGTTATAGCCTGCAGCTTTAATAACTGGTCTTTCCCATTCATTATGTATCACTTGTGAGGGTTTCTACAGTTACTGCAGCTCTGAGCTGTAGTTGGGAGACCTCATGTTATAAGGTAATTAGGCCGGGCTCATAGCTGTAATGTAGCTGGTAACAATAACAAGATTTCATAGACGCTGGTGGAAAGACAACGTCAGACAAGAACAACAGATTTATTCGTCTTCTGAGACAGTAAACACATGGGCACGCCAATAATTAGGCTATATTAAGAGCTTAACGAGATATTAGAGAGTAACATCACTGTAACTTCACCATGATAAACAGCAGGGCTACGACTACGTACCGGCTCTTCCCGCCACGCCAAGAGGGTCTTGTGGTAAAGCTATTAGCCCAGCAGCAACACAGGTAGACATTAACATGCGCCTTGTGACTGTCAAACATTACCAGATTCCCAGTAGCTGTTCATGGGAAGGAGGTGAGGGTGTGTTTACTTTATATTGGCTATATAAGAGGCGCAGTGGTTCAACCTAGCAGCACTTGGGCTAGCTTTGGGACGGTGCTGGCACCCAAAGTCGGACCAGTGATTCTGACATGCCATTCATCACAAGTCTGGCATCCATCCCAGAACCTGATTTAGGCCTCTGCTGGGTCCACTTCGGCCTCCTGGGTATCTAACATTAGCTTCAGTTAGTAGATGAATCTGGCAGTTAAAATCAGCATATTTTAAAGTCATATTTAACGTGATGTTTACTTGTCAAACCGATTGATAATATCAAAAAGCTAGCCTCAGAAGTCAACAGCATGGACCACTCAATCAAATGATCCACTTGGGACACATGGATGATTGTGATGTCTATTCCCTAACAACTAAAACAACAACAACAACAACAGGCCAACCCTCTTCCAAAAACTGTGTACTACATTAAAGCAGAGAGGAAGTCCCAAAGTCAGAGTATACAATCACTGAGCTCTGCTGTAGGTGAGGCCAAACAAGACCTGATCTGCTCCAAGCATATATTATTAATACATGACTGGATTTGTTCTTACTTAATTAGGCTGGTTGATCTGCAAACAATCGGAGCAGGTTTATTTTGGCTCATGTTTCACCACTGGCTCTGAGTCATGTCTTGACAGATGAGCTGAGCCAGGATCTTAAGATAATTATACGTATAGATTGTGTGATTTGAAGTTTCCTTTGTTTTGTCAAGTAGTTAATGTCGTCATCCCAAACAAGGACCGAGAAACGATCATACTTCAGAGAGCTGCAGTGTTTTGTACATTAGGCCTATTATTATTATTACTGAAGTGTAGGATCGGGCCTACACAATTCACTGCGAGTCTGCTCATTTACAGCAATAGCCCAGGGTCAGCAGTTGAATGGGGAGGATCAACCATTCACACCTGGTGGCAGCACTGCAAAATCACAATTACATATCAGGGGATTTGAACTAGCAGCCAATAGACTGACAGGTTGGCCTAGTGTTAAGGAATGCTAGTCTGTAAATGCCTACAGCACCCCGATGGGAGAACATCTGCATTGGGATGTCCTTAACCAAGGCATTTTACCGATGACTACTCAATATATAATACATTCAGTGAAACTACATAAAAAACAAGAATTGGCAACACAAGATGAAAGAGTAGGAATGAAGCTCAAAAACATTTTAATGACAGATAAGATAGAAGAAACAATTAAACCGGGTTTAAGTGGAAGCGGTTTAATAGATGACGTGTTTAACCAGTCTTATCTGTGTAACTGCTAGCAAACTCTTTATCCTCTGTTTATATTGGTAATACTGCAACCAAAGTGCTCTGACAGATACGTAAGTGTTCTCTGGGGCCTGATTGTGTGGATACGTCCTATGGGGAACCCAGATAATATGAGTCCTCCCATAAATTCATGGCTTTCCGGGGAACTCAGTGTTCTTTGGGCAGCGATGATTGACTGCCGCTCCAAGGGTCATTATTTTCTGGGTGAGTGGCTACATCTTAGGGGAGACAGCAAGTAACTCATGCCTCCAGGACCAGAGCTATAAATCTGTGTGAGTGTAAGTGTGTGTGTGTGTGTGTGTGTGTGTGTGTGTGTGTGTGCATGTGTCTGTGCGTGTGTGTTTTGGATCCAACATGTGTGTATGTCTGCGTGTCAGTGTGTTGCCTCAAGGCTCACTTGATGCCGCTGTGTAGCTCGCTGTTGCACACCCATCAATCAATTCTCACTTTATAACTGCAGGGACTCACACACAGAGATAATCTGTCGAGTCAAATGAGTTACCTCTGACCTTTAAGTATCAGTCATTTGTGGATTATGAAGTTAAACAAACTATATCTAAATTCTGCTGTGTTGTTTTAAACTATGCACTTCTCAGAAGTCACAGGTGGAAAAATCCTGTGATACATAAAGCCAGTTGCATAGTATCAGGTGTTCCATCCACAAATCTGAAATTTTATTGCCACAGTATGGCACTTTAAATAGGCCCTCCATTGATTTTACACATGAACTTCAGTTTACTCGTCACAAGGAGCACTCCTCAGCTCTCCAAAGTTTGAAAAAATAACCCTGATGATGTGAAGAGGGGATTTGTTTGGGATTGAGATACTTCAGCAGAAAGTATACGTTCGAGGTTAGAGAGAACTGGGCAGAAAATAGGAGTCAGGAGGCTTCTAACAAAAGACTTTATTGGGTTGCATTATGAGGAATGTGGGATCCAGTGCTTTTGACGCTTGACCCATATTAAAGAATAAAAGTCAGGATATTTCAGCCTGCTGCTTCATTTTTATTAGAAGGAAGGGACTGGCAAATGAGAATATAAGATTAGATCTTATGTTGTGGTCAGAAACACAGCAGGTTGTGTATTTTGTAGAGCCAACAGCACCATGGAAGCAGAAATGACCTAGCAGAGGAAAAAGCTTCTATACAGAGCTGGCATCATAGGTAAGGGAACGTGGTTGGAAACCCAAAGTCGGCCCAGGCTGGCTGTCGGGGTTTTGCTGGCAGATCAGTTAACTGAAGGGGTTGTAAGAGGCAGACAAAACATGGCAGACACTGTAGCCAATTCCAGTGAATGGCTGCGGGTTAGAAGAAATCTGAGTTGAGCAGTAGGCCCATGCTGCGGTTGGTAGCAATATGCTGACTAGCTTAACATGGAGTTTGCTGTTTGTAGTCAGTTGCTGGTAGCTGGAGATAATATTGACAGAAATGACAATATCCTTTTACCGAGTGCTGCACCGTGAATTTGTGGATGCAGGTAAAGAGGGGGGTGATTTTGTGATGTTTGTCATCTGCCCAACTCAACAAAACACCATGAGAGAGCACCCACCTGATGACCCTGTAGACCTGCCTGCACTCACACACAAATTCATTTTGATGCCAGGTTCCTTTTATTTGGTAAGGCAGGGTAAAGTAATTGCTCTCTGCTTGGGGGAGGGTAGGATTCAACAACGTTTTAAACATGCACTGGATCAAACAGTGGTAATTTTCTGATACAAGTGGAGCAAGATAAGTAGGGATGACTAGTTTAGCAAAGCATCAGAATCAAAAACAATGCAGTTCAAGTGGTATTATGATATGATACATTCATTTCAACAATACGAAAACGTTTCCAAGATAGTTTCATCCAGTTTTCCTATTTTGTTCCAGATGTGCTTGTTTTTCCCTGCAAGCTAGCATGCTGTTAACTATCTAGCTAACACAGCAAGTTTTTAAAACCTAACTGAACACATCTAAGACCTTCACGTCCACAGGAGTCAGGTGCCAACAAAGCTTGAGCAACTTTTTTTTATTTTACAGACACATAACTGTCACATCACGTGCACTCCTCATAACTGACTCCACTGGTTGCCAACTGATGTTCTGAGACATGAACAGGCCTGCGGTTGGAGCAACAAGGATGACTCACTCCACCCATAATAACACCCTCCGCTGTGATTTACCTAAATCAATCAAACCTCAACATCAGCAGTCAGTCTTCTGTGACATTATAAAATTGAGATTTGAGGTGAACTGGAACATCCTCATTGTGTAACCTGTTTGTATGACGACTGAAGACGTACTGTACACGTCAGTGACTTTACGTGTTGTCTGACGCAAATAAGGATAATATGTATTTGTTCACCTAAAAGCAAGATATGGGAAATTAATTTCAGATCATCACTGAATATCATTTTAAAAGCAGAGGTTATGCTATCTAAACATAGGTAGGTCAACCATGGAGGCGTGTTCCTCACTGCTTTATCTTTTAGTATGTAACATCATTTGTTTAAATTATAATAATTTAAATAGTCATTTCTGTTTGATTTCTTAATAAAAAGTCTACAGAAACTAGTAGAAGCCTGACAGAAAGCTAGGCAGCCATGTTGCTAGTCAGCCATATTGTATTGTTTATTTATATCTGTGTGACGACAAAGTAACCAGAGGAAATGTCAGCTCGGTCTGTGGTCTTGTATTCCAGCCCCCCGTCTGCTTCTCACTGATACTATCACATTATTTCTCCAAATAGCAGGAAGAGCCCAAATCATTGTGATGTAGGCAGAAAGCAAGGACACACTCTGAATGGCTCGATGAAAACTGGCAACAACAACGTCTCTCTGTGAATGTGAGAAGGCAGCGGCAGACTCGAGGAAAAGCATTGTGACAAAAGCTGCGTTCTTGTTGTTATTGTTATGATACAGCAAAACAAAAGTGAAACATTTTTCCCTTTGCAATGAAAAACTGCCCGGCTCACTGCGCTCCAGCTGCTTTGGTTTCCTCCCTCACCCGTCTCCCCCCAGCAAGACGTCTTTCATGCCATTGTGGATGTGACATGCTGGAAACACAATGAGACAAGCACGAACCCAAACTACACTTCCCCTGGCACCATTGCTGCATTGTGGTACCCGGTGGGAGGAGATGCTGGGTCAGGGGAAACTCAAATGGGGCATTTGCACCCACGGCTAACAATTCACAGTTGAGAAAGCAAAGACAAAGAGCGGCCATGCTTTGGACTTCTGGCTACTTCCTTGTTATTACCCGTCTCTCGTCATGCCTTTTACCTTTACAAAGTTAATTCTTACCATTTTACAGTCTGTTGGAAGCCAAGTATGTAGAGGCAAAATGGGCAGAAATCCCAAGTTTGAAATTGTTTCACCAACGTGGGAAAAACATTAGGGAAGCCAGTGATTAATTGAATATTGGTTGATATATTAAGTAAAAACACAGAAGACGGGAGGATGCAATATAAAATCTACTGTTGTGTTGTGTTGTGTGGCAATTCCGAGAGCTACCTCCCCTGACTGAATCCGGCAACACTGCGGAAGTCCTACCCAGCTGTTGTCTGGCAGCTGGCGGGTTTAGTTAGCTATCCAGAGGCTTGAGCTAACAGAACCAGCCAACAGCTGCTCAACCACCACTACGCATCCGACAGTACAGAGCACGGCTGTGGTTACACGGCTAATGTTGTGGACAAGCAGTATTTTCCCACAATTAAAACAAATGTCGTGAACTTTTTCTTTAGGTGTAAATCCAGTTTAATGGTGATAGTGAAATTTTGACAGATTCCCAAGGCTGGTAACATATTTGTGCTTCTTGGGACATTTGTTCCACCTGAGCTGGTGTTTTCTAGCAGCTGGACTGGGCACAGCACTCGACTCACACCAATCATGTTGCCAAGGTATGCTGGATTAATACACACATTCACATGCTGATGGTGCAGCATCAGGAGCCGTTAGGGGTTCAGTGTCTTGCTCAAGGACACTTCGACATACTGTATATAATAATATGGGGATCTGGGTAAAGTAGTTCATGTTTACTTTTTTACGTGTGCAGAACATACATACAACCAGCAGAGACTCGATGAAGTTGTTGTACCTGGCCAAGAAATACCAATTTTTACCAATTTGTTTGTTTAATTTAATGCTAAAATACTTATTTTCTTGGTTGTTATTTTGAAAAAACATGCACTTTCTGCTTACATCAACTACTGACTGTGAACTCATCCAATAATCAATCATAGAAAATTTGCATCCCTAGTTTTGGGAGAACCTTACAGCTCGTTACAACCCGACGTAATGTACAACTAAGAAACAACCAAGCCCACCAGCAACACTGACAACACCCATTCAAAGCACATATCGTGAGTTCACCCCAGGGTGCTCTGTAGGTAGCAATTAGAGCCACCACCCACCTGAGCCTCACACAAACACACACACACACACACACACACACACACACACACACATACACACACACAGACACACACACTGACCATGACCCCACTATCTATCTGCTGTATCTCTCCAAATTCCATCTCCTCTCTAAGAGCGGACAAATTACAGATCCATCAGGTAAACACTGTGGTTATAGCTTGTGAATTCATGTGTGTGTGAGTGTGTGTGTGTGAGATGGCAGTATTTTTCAGTGTGTGCAACGAGAACTATCACCATCATTGATGAGCTTTTTTCTAGGAGCCATCCTGCTTCAAGCACTACACACTACGTACTACACCACACATGCTCAGATTATAGGCTGTTTTGTTTTCCTCTTCTCCTGAATTCAATTTGCAGCCATACGAGTGGTCTGCGCTATGTGTTTAACTCCATCATCCATTAGGTCGTGGTCTGTTCAGCCGTGACATCCAAACTGTTCTGCCCCTGCAATCAAGCCAGTAATCCTATTGATCCAAAACACACCTAACCTTGCTGTTATATCTCCAACATCGACCACGATGCACCCCCCTCGCTGTATACTGTACATCCATGCAGTGATTCATCTCTCTGAGCTGTGCTTGACTGAAGATGACATCTCATTCAAATCAGGCTCTACACTAAAGCCTCCTCGCTTTAGAGTTTGGGTTTGAACAAGAAACCAAAAAAAATAGTCTTGTACAACCACAAAGATGTGCTGGATTTATGTTTACATGCTGGCCTTGTTTAATCCAACATGTCTGGGTGGTGTGTAGAAGAGCTGGAATATGATGGATGTTAATTAGAAAAGTTTAGGTTTAAAAGAGGTTTGTTGAGAATGTCAATCAGCTTGTCTGAGGGTTTTTATAGTCTTCATCCTGATCAGGCTGGATTCACTGCTGATCAGTAACATCGTTCCATACCAATCTGAGAAAAAATTTTCTGAAAATAAAATGTGATGTTACCTCTGACTGGAGTTCTTGCTCTGGTTAGACTAATTGATCGACTTGGAGAAAATATTGGAACTTCCAACTTTTCAGAGACAGACAACTGATCAGTTCAAAGTCTTTTAAAGGAGCTATTTGTAAGTTACCATTTGTAAGTAACTAACCCCAGCCCATCTCGTCACTTTCTGTTAGCGACTCACTGTAGCCTCACTGCCTGCCCTGAACACATAGCGCTGCTCAAAGGGCATATTATAGCCTCTTGTATTACAATAATGGCCAAAGCTTTTGTCAAGCAACAATCACCAATACTTGTTCCCAACAAGAAACCATGTTTGGCGGCAAGGAAAACGTACAAATAGCCCCTTTGAAGTCTAATTAAATAGAAAATGTCAAGTCTTGTATGGGATTTTGGGTCCCCTTCTTCATATTTGACCTTATTTGAATTACTTGATATCAAATTAGATATTAAGTTGTTGCTAAAGATAAAAAACAAGGTTCAGTAGAAGTAGCAACTAGCTCAATAAACAGATAACCTTAACACTGTTTGGTAAAAGTGCGCATGTGCTGGGTGTTAACAGATCAGCCACATACCAGTGTGACAGGCCTGTTTCCATAAAACAGAAAAGGAGTCCTGTGATCACCTGCTGCAGAGGGGTGGGACTCTCATCTGTTGCTACAAGAGCGCTGAGAGATGGACAGATTGGAAGATGGGGGGCCGGATTCCTCAAGCACAATCCTCAATCACACACAAACACACACCTGGGATCAGATCATCACCTGTAAAGATGGACATACACACATACACACACACATCAGACCCCCCTCCCTCATCTACTCATACAGACACAGCCTGCGTGGCCAACCACATCCACGTGTACAAATGAGCAAAATGAGTGTAAATTGCAGTGACATAAATACAGAAACCTCAAGGATTAAACTGAATGGCTACAGCAACAGGTACCCTGATTCAAACCAGACCTGTAGTGTTTGCAAAGCATTTTGGGGGTTTGTTCCATTCTGCTGGGATAATACAGGTCATGTCAGGCAAGTGGCGACATCGCACGAAAGTGTATGACTTTTATATACCTATTCTAGGATTACCCAAAATTTCTGGCTAATCATTCTCAGCAAAGTATTTTCGTGCCAGGTATATTTCAGATGTCCATCCAGGAGGCGTCGACATCTGTTACTGCTGGCTGGGAGACACACAAAACACACACATAAAAAGAGGTACACAATGTACTTTTCATGCTGGTCAAACACACACACACACACACACATGAACACCATGAACACACACACTCACACACACACACCAGCTCATGGAGTTAGGAGGCAGGCATCCCTTGTAGGCATTTCTGTGGGCAGCTAAGGCTCTTTAGTGGTCAAGGCAGACGCAGACACAGTCAGAATGAGAGCGGCATGGAAATCTAAGGCCCTCATAAACACAGATGATTCAGCCCCTTTTCACAGTGCCATGTGTGTGTGTGTGTGTGTGTGTGTGTGTGTGTGTGTGTGTGTGTGTGTGTGTGGAGGAGTTAGGGGGGTGAGAGTGGGTGTGAGAGCATCATCCACTAAAGTACTGGTTGCAGTGGAAAGGTTGTGACCCCCACTATTTGCAAACAGCTCGTACAGTTAATTTCTTTCCTGCGCAGGTGCCAGGAACTAATAGTATTTATACACTCACTGTTAGTGGCGTCATGTTTTCCTCATCTGGATTGTTCTCATATAATCACTTGAACATAAACAGCTTTAAACACAGACTGGGATTTATATGCAGCTACTGAAGCTCGTGAGGTCAGAGGTCAATAAGGAAGGCTGCAGGTGACCACAGGTGTGTGAATGAGTGTGTGTAATCACATAGGTATTTTTTTACTGGTAACAAGAGGTCAAAGGTCACCAAAGCTACTGCTACAAAACAGCAACAGTAAACTACTGGCCGCTGACAGACGAACGGTGATGTAAAGACTAACAACTACAGAGGAAAGACCTGCTGTCTATGAAAATGGATCCCTTCATTTATCACTTTAAAATAATTGAACGGACCCAATAATAATTATGTGTTGTTAAGGACATAAATACAAAACGGATTCATTGATGAACATTTTAATTGGCAATTTAGTCAAATTTACAGATTAATTTATACCTTAAAGATGCCATAAAAATTCTGTTCAGATTTTAAATTAAACTGAAATTAAGGATTTATTAAGAAGACATCTCTTAATCCCTTAATAACAACTTAAATTGACAATTAAGGTGGAAGTCATGTAGCCCTTAAAGTGTACTTGATTTTTTAATTAAGGGATTTTGAAATTAAGGTGTTGTAAGGGGTTTAGATTATATTTACTGTACCTTCATAACACCATAAATATAATGATGATTAATTGAATTGTTAATTACTAATTGTGCAAATGAATAGTTCATGTACCACTTAAAATCCATTTATATGAAGTTGTGTTTCTGTCAATGAAACTAGTCCAATATTCACTCTCCTTTTAGCCTTCCCCAAATCCTAAGGGAAATATCTGGCTCTTCGCCAGTTAAATGCTCCACCGGGTTCCCCAGTTAGTCGCTAACCTTGCTGTTTGGTGCTGTGGGTTTCATCTGGCGAAGCTGAAAACAAATGATTGATGAGAGCAATGAGAGTGAACTAAACAGTAAAATTGTGGGCTGTGAAAAAAAACCCAATGAACTCAAAGATGCAAAAAAGCTCCATAGAGTTAAGATGAACTGTACAAACTCAGTTTTCACAGGTAAGGATGGATCAAGGCTATTTTAAGCGATTCTTGTTTCATAATGTGAAAAATACAAGCGACAGAATGAAAATAAGGTTTTATTTGGATCAAGGAAATTGTCAAGGTACTGAATGATCACCTTAGGATAACTGAGCAAGGATAATTGGCAGCTAAATTGATATTTTTTCTTAAAGTTGGTGATGGAACTTCAGAGGAGATCTATCTTGCCTTTTCTGTGCAGGTGCAGGAGTGACGCTTAACTCGTTGGACTAACCTTTTTAATTAACGCAGAATCCACTGCCTCAGGTAACCTGAAGCTAAGTCCACTCACACACACAAACACACCCTTTTTGCCTGCTTGCCTGCCTGCCTGTCTGACTGCCTGACCACCTGAAGCATTGTGGGATATTGGAAAGCCGCCCCCATCCTCCCCCGGCTCTTGTTCTCCTCCACCCAGCCCCATTAAAAACTCGAGCCACTGGAGGAAACACCCACTTCCTCCACATTCCTGAAGGATTTTCCATACAGAGAATAGTAAACAAACCTGTGAACAAAGACGGAGTGGGGGAGGGAAGGGGTGCATGGACAAGTTAATGTTATTTCCTTTCTGTAGTAAATCAAACTAAAGGATGAGGAGGAGAAGGGGGGTGTTTCTTTTGTGAGTTGGCAAAGGTGTTTACCATCAGCAGCGCTGGCAGCAGGAGTAGGACAGGGAACAAAGGCCCTGGCGACGGCATGCATCACCCTCCTCATCCTCCCACTTACCTTTCCCAGCTGCTTGGTACACACAGCCCCACAAACACACACTGGCTTTCACCGCATGGGAGGAGAGAGGAGTTGGCAAAGGGAGGAAGGCCTCCTTATCAGCTTTCAGCATGGGAACCTCCGTGTTGTTCACTGACTCGTGTCAAAACCTCGGCCTGAACTTGACACAGAGGGAGTGCTTTTGTGTGTACATGTGAAAGGAGGAGAGAATCTGGAGAGACAGGAAGAGAAACAGTCTGTCGTTAACTGACAAGTACAAATAGCCAAGAAACAGACAGCTAAATGGAAAGATAGACATTTGGCTTATTCCCAGTGGGACTGATAGACAGGTAAAAGTCTGATCTTGTTACTGGTGTATCTGTGTTTGTGTAAAAGGGAGGGGAAGGACACGAAGCGCCCATTGGCGACATTTAGCATTTTAACCGACAGAGCAGGTGAGTCTTTGATTTTTCCTGTAATGACGGGTAACGCTGGCATACAGCTGTTGACTTTTAAAAGCGTTGATTTGCGCAGTTGTCAGACATTTCCTGCTGGCACACACACACAGAAACACATACATACAAAAACCTTAGCCCACACAAATGTGTGGACCTCTAAAAAAAAGTCGGCTTCCTTCTTTAAAGGTCACTCCACTCAGTGTTGACAGTTTCTGAGGGCATGTGAATTTGACATCCACAAAGCGTCCAGAAACAATAAAGCACCATTCCAACCTTAGACCTCCGAGCTGTAGAAAATATCTGCTGCGCTCATATAACACAGGAGGCCCGTTAAACTGTGTCAAGGTCCAGTGTCATGGAGGCCGGCACAGGATGTGTGAATGACTCATCTTCTATCCTGCTATCTAGCAAGGGCCTACTAAATCTGAGTCCTGACCTGCTGCTTGTTCTGACGACGTCCTCTCTGCCCAATCCCTCTGGCAGAGGCCGGCCTGTAGCTGTGGATCCTGCCCCAGCTTGCACACAGGAATGTACTATTGAGAAAGCGCTGCACCGCAAACCCTCCCAGCCATTCCAACCCGTAATCAGATCCAGCCTGTCATCCCCCATCCCGTCTCCAATCTCTCTCTCTCTCTCTCTCTCTCTCTCTTTCTTTTTTCTCTTCGATCCTTCTTTCTCTAAATGACATGCACACACGCAGAACACAAACACCCACATACAGAACAAGCACTCAGACACCCACACAGAATCGCAGACACCAATTTGTAGACATGTATGCTTGTGCAAACACGGCGCAAAAGTCACACAGACTTTCTGCAGCAACAAGTAAATGTAGCTCTACAGGGAAAATTGGAGATTCATTGGATTTATGTCACATTTACTTGTAACTGGGAAAGATGAAAACCCCTAAAGGCCTGGTAACACCTGGTCACACCAGAAAGTGACGTGATCTGTGTTCTCGCAAAATAGGTCAGCTGCATTATCTCTCTGCACTTCTATTTTCCAGCTTTGTGGCTAACAGCACAATAAGTTTGTACAGTTTATTCAAAAGAAGTATTCGTACCGGCAACCTCGATCTTATGACTGTGTGAAAGCCATCCCTATTTAGTGGATTATTTGACACTGACAGAGGAGGTAAAAACGGCAAACAACCTAAGATAGCTTCTGTCCAGTCCGTCAAAGGTCAGCGCTTTCAAGGCGGCTTCCTATTGGACAACAAGTGCTCAAGTGTCAAAGTTCATCAGAGTGGAGAGTTCAGAGGAAATCCACTGATCACCACAAAACCTTACAGTTGTAATTGCTGGTGTGACGGGTCAGTCATGCGGAGTTCAGTGGGCATTACACTGTACCACTTCACCATATGTTTTGAATTTCAAATTTGAATCAATTCTGATTCACAACTGGTTCTGAAGTTTCATGAATGTATCTGTTTACTTTTCCTACTTTTCATATTTCACTGTTTCCCCATTTGTGCATGTGCCTTGCTGGTTGTAGGTTTATCCTCTTGATGTTATACAAAGTTATTAAAATGTAAGAATCCATTGTGCTTCACCAGAGGCAAATATTTTAGTTCACATGTCTGCTTATCCACTTATACTCTTAGTCATTGTTTCAGTTAGTTAATCACCCTAACAACGAGCAATCTCTTCCTCCCTCTATCTCCAACCACCAAATCTCCTCATCTCTTTCCACCTGACTGGCTATGATTGCTGCTGATCCTTCCCTCTTCATCTCCAGACCTCCTCCCCCCTCCTCTCTCTTTCTGTCTTTTTCACTGAGGCAGGATGGGGAATATTTCTTTAAGCTCCTTTTTCTCTCTTCTTCTCTCAGGAAACTCTGACTGTGGGGCTGCTTTGCTGGCTTTCAATAAACTCTTGGATCCTGCGCCTTTCTGAAAAAACCACAGCTTCGATTACACAAAATGAAGCACCACACAACCCTGGGCAACCGAAAGGTGTTTTCAATAATTACTTATTATATGTGTTTGGCGGATCAGAAACATCTGCGGCGAATTTGACTGAAAGAGCCCCAAAACATTCCTAAAATAGGAGTGACGCACGCAGGCTCTGAGACACAAACTGTCTTTCAGACACACGCACACACACTGGAGGGCTACACTGCGCCATTGTCAGTATGGGTCTATTTGCGGGCTGTTTTTTTAGCTGGCCACAGCTGCGGAAATGAATATCAAATGTGGTTATGCTCCCATAAATCAAAACCGTTTGCTGTGTTCTGACTTTCTTTCCCCCCGTTTAAAGTCAATTCGCTGGGGCAGTGTGCATTACACTTACAGCTTAACTCTTTCCTCTGAAACAGTCACAGAGGAGTGTTCAGGAGCTGGAAGATAAGAATGGTCGGTGAGGTTTATTTAATGAAATGTTGTATAATCCTGAGAACAAAATGCTAGAGGAGAGAAAATGACAAAAATAAATGTACAAATAGAAAGAAGGTTAAAAAGCTGTTAAGACTGGCTAGCATGTTAGCGGTAGGTTCGCCAGTTACAGTAGTTCAGCCTTACAAGTAGTCACTACGTCATCAAGCTTTCAGAAACACATATTTGTGAAGACGCATTTTGCTGTGCCACTTTCTGGTGCAATCAGGCCTTTTAGGTAATGAAAGACATCATTGCTGACCTTTATGGGGTCCAATCATAACACTGTGTGTGTGTGTCTGTGTGTGTGTGCACATTTGTGTGTGTGCAGGTGAAGGAGGGTGCGTCGCTGAAAGCGCCGGAGGTCCTGGAATGGGCTTTACCTCTGCTTTTCTGGGATTAGAGGGGATCCAACGCTGTCCAAATCTTATCCTAACCTACTGTCCAGGCCAAACCAACACACACACTCCAGATCAAGCTGTGGGACAATAGACCTGCCATGTGTTAGTTTAACAGGTCTGGATGCTTGCTAAAGGGGGATTGGGGAGGCCTGCTCTGATGTCCAAAGGCCCGGGAGGGTGAAGGAGGGAGGAGGGAGTGAGGCTTTGCCAAAGGGGAATGCGTGTGTGACTTAGTGTGCATGTGTATGTTCAAGTAGGGCAGGGTCACATAAGGCCGTGCATGTGAGTGTGCGTGTTTGGGACACTGGAATGTGAGGGAAGGGGGAGGGGGGCATGCAGCATGGGACATCCCATTAATACCAGACCTAATCTCCACCCTGGGTACTGAATATATACACACACGCATACACACACACACAGAAAGACTGACAGACAGACGGCCAGACAGAAGGAAGGGGATAAAGTCAATGTTTTCATTCTGAACTGAAATGGAAAGGAAGAGGAAATGTTTTCATTTCCTTAGTTATATCCACCATCTACACTTACACTGTAAGAAATGAGACATGTTTGAATACATATCATCAGCATAACTTTTCACTTTCTCTGAGTTTAATCTCGTATTTTATAACTTCATGACAAAAATTTTAATGTCACCGTGCTTTTGGTACTGAATTTCAAATTTTTAACATTTCACTCCTAGTAACATAAATACTTTCATAATCATGCAGCTTTTCTAGAAGGAAGCTACTTTTTACAGTAGCAGGGAGTGAAACCAAACACTATCACAAACCAATGAGTCAGACAGAATATAATAATAAATTATAAATTATGTTCCTATAGAATAAACTGACCCACAAAATACTGAGGGCATTTGTTTACTTTATCAAATGTTTTTTCTATGTAAAATAGCTTCCACGTATTACGCTAATTTTCATGTGGCGTGTCCTGTTACTTTTAACTGAGCTACTTTTTAAGTTTTGCTATTGCTACATAGCCAACATTAGCATTAACAGCTGTCTACTTACCAGTATAGATGAAATGTTACAAGTTCAGCATCTATCATGTCTTTACTTCCAATGAAGTTAGCACGCTAACCAGTTAACCCTGACCCGTCGCAACACTTTCTGATAGCAACTCACTGTAGCCTCCAACCTGCCCTGAAGATGTAGTGCTGCTCAGAGGACGTATCATAACCTCTTGTCTTGTAAACACAACAGTGGCCAGCAAGAAAAAAATGTTTGGCCGCAGTGATAACTTAAAATTAGCTCCTTTTAAATACTTTTAGTTTAGCTAGCCAGATGTAGCCTCCTCAACATAGCTGGTAGCAATACGTCTTTTCCACTGACTGCAGAAAACATGCCACTTTGTCTGAGATGCAACTGGACAGAGGTTCACAGACGATTTGTCTTTTCAGGTTGGTCAGTTTTATTAATTTATTTAATAAAGGTGACAAAGTGAGTTGCTGGTATTTTTGTACTTTTGTCTACTGTTTAAGTCCATGTATAAAAGAATATGTTTTTTATAATGAAAGGCTGAAGGATTTAAACTTGGTTCTCTGCATTATTTCAAATAAAATATCCTCTGAATTTCACTGTACTCTTAACTATCTTAATCTGCAAGTTGTTTGAATTTAATAAGCTCAACAGTCGAATCTATAATTATCCTTTGGTTTCTCCTATGAATCATTGTCACACTGCTTTGGTTACAGTGTTTTTTTAAAGTCAAACTTATTCACCACTTTTAAATGTTCTTTTCATACAAGGCCAAAACAAGAGCGATAAAGTGCATCAAAGCTCTGTTCATAAATCCAACATTTGTATCGAGTTACTGTGACTTAACAAATTTTTGAGGAGGCTTATTTCCCATCAGCCATTTCCCAAAGTCAAACTTTTTTAATGCACATGTGAGTATGGACAGTAAAATAAATTCCAGATTGCACCTTTAAACTCCATTCAGTGAAAATTACTGCTTCACTCGCACTGTGCTGTCAAGCTTAATAAATTCCCCCTGAAAGCATGTTCTTTGCATGCAGCCTAATGTGTTTAAGCCCTGAGTCTGGGCAACATGTGCAAACAAGTGCCTACTTGCACCCATCCACACACACAGAGCTGTAGCCATCACCCCCCGCCTAGCTTTAGCTTATTAAGATGGGCAGATTTACAGCTGATGTTGAGCTGTAATTGGCAGTTTCACCAGGAGTGATAATGCAGTGGTGTCAGTTGCACTCTGTAATTACACTGGAAATGATCTGCTACTCTCGTGTGTTTGTGTGTGTGATTGTAAGCTGGTCTTTTTTTCATGCTTACGTACGTATGTGTGAGAATGTGCGCCAGTCGGTGTGAATGCTTCGTAGCGTGTGTGCGCTTGTGTCTCTGACAGTGTGTTTATCTGCTTGCGTGTGCATGAGTGTATAAGGAAATGACAGAGCGCCTGTGATGTGAAGTCCCATAGAAGTGTTTGCTGTAGCTGCGGCTCCTCTAAGCTGAGAATGGCAACAATAACAACCCCCTCAGCACTGGAAGGAGTGATGTCAGCCTCTCCCCTCCCTTCTCACACACACACACACACACACACACACAAACAACTGACACCCCCTGGATCGCTCACATCAGACACTGGCACAGCATACCACCCTAATTTAGCCAGTCCTTACACACATACAGCTTCTGTCGCTTCACTCTCCAACCTTTCCTCGCACCCTCTGCTGAATAGCCACATTCATAGCTGTCTGCAGAGAAACATAAAACACTATTAACAAAACAGCAAGGGCCTGCTGAGTGACACCTGCCTGGCCATGCCAATGTACACTTAAGCCCGCTCAAGTGTTATCATAGTCAGCCCTAAGGAAGGTGTCATAAAAAATATGTTAGAGTTTAAAAATATGGATCCTGGAGGGCAATTTGTGTGAAGCTTGGGGAGGATGGTCGTACTGTAGCTTGGAGGCAGGGCAAGATGGCAGAGCAACAAGTATAACAGAATCTACAGCCAGGTGTGAGTGCATGGACTGCAGGTTATAAACACCAAGCATGGAGTGTCGGAGGTGATAGCCAGCCTGTATTTAGGGCAGAGAAGAATGGTGCTACATAAAGAGCCAATGGAATAATACCAGTGGGAGCACTTTAGTGAGCTGCTGCATGGAGCCAGTGGAAAATAAAGCTGTGCCATGCTAGTGAAGGTGCCAGACTGAGAGGAGAGGAGGCAGAAGTAGAAAAGAAGGATGATGGTGATGTGCAGATGATGATGGTGAAGAGGTAAAGGGTGTCAGAGAATGAACAGGATGATGAGGACTCGGATATTAAACACCAGTTGTTCCAACAGTGCTACATCAGCATCATATGGCCTGGCTACAGGTGCTGCAAGATTTGTTCCTTTGCAGTTTTTCAATGTGCTTATATATTTCATTACATTTTCATCAAGTATTAAAACTTGTATTTTTCACTTCATATTAGAATTTCATCTTACATTTTCAAATGTGTTGAACAAAAGCAATAAAATGATTTACAGTATATTATCACCCCGGTTAAACTACGTTGTGACAGGAACCAAAGTTCCAGGTGAAGAAAACATGGCTCAGCAATGCATGATGGTCCCATGCAGTTATGTTGAAGCATTGGAAGCTAACAGATCTGGCAATATCGCCTTTGCCATTTCTCACTCACTGCTGTGTTTGTATCAACCTCACAAGTCAGCCAGTGACTTGTACTACTGCAGACTTTTGATCAGTTCTGTATCTGATGGCTGCTGACTTTTACCCTGGTTATATAAACCATTCCACCATTTTCAATGTACACATAGAGTAATTGCAGCTATATAGTATGTAAACAAGCCTGAAACACAGTCTGTGATATTGCAGGGATGGCGGTCAGAAGTCAGCTTTTGAGGTGGAGTCATAAGACATGAGTTTTCAGCCTCTTATAAAACAGAACAGCATCAGCACTGACTCTGATGGGAAGATCAATATCACTTTTTCAACATTTTTGACAGACTGGCTTGTGATATTTTCATACACTTCACTACAAAACATCACACTGCACTGTGTCGTCCATCAACACTTAGCTCTCATTGAAATACATGGGATACTGTGAGTTTTTTCAACAGATCATAGGTTCTGGGATATCACGGAGCCTGAGCACTATGCAGCACCTGTAAGTCCACTTGCCTCCCTGCCTGTAACCACAGGCGAAGACAGAGGACTGCAGAGTTTTTCCCAGGCTCGGCCAAGGTGCATATAAAGGCAGCTCTGTTCGCTCTCTGCCTGCATCTCATGCTCCATCTCTTTGAACTGGGCAGTCATGTCAGCAGCTCCCAGCCCCCCGCCACCACACCGCCCTTCATGTGCCCATGGGGAGCGATAGGCTGGTCGCAGACAGATCCACACAACACCCAGAACGCACGCACGCATGCACGCACACACCACACACACATGCACACACACACACACACACATCTATAAACACATGTGCTTGGTTGTGCCCTGTCTGCCTACAGGAGACGCTGATGCAGACATGTGCAGTATTCATTAGACAGAGAGAGGGAGGAGGAATATGTACCATTGGCTGTATTTCTGCATTTAGCATGCATTCAGTTACACACACAGTGTTTGAGCCAAAGTTGGCATTTAATAAGTTGTGTCAATGCTGTAAAATTAAACTTTTGGCTGTTGATTAGTAAACATTAATTTAACAGTGTCTGCTAGCTTGAGCAAAGATGGTTTGTCGCATATTATTGTTATATATTATAATATTCCACTGCAAGCAAACAAATCACGGGACATCATGGGTGTGTCTGGCTAGCAGCTTGTTTGCTCATTTGCAAAGATTGTATGAATAAGCAATCAACAACAACAATTTAAGTGACTTTGTAGGTTTTTCCTGTTGATGCCACTCACTTTCATATTTGAAATAGTTTGTCTTTTTGCTGTTCAAAAAGACAGACAGAGTGAGCCTGCTGGTTAGTGAACAATGTAGCATCAGCTGATTGCTGTACATTCTAGCCAGAGAGCATTTGAGTACTATCGACAGCTAACACTAGCTAAAGCTACTAAATAAAACTCCCTTAGCTACACTTTGAATCTGCAGTGACTGATGTTTTAGCCACTTGCGAATACAACATTCTCCCCACTGCCATTAGGTTGTACATAGCACCTTAACCAAAGGCAGTCACTCATGACCTGGACTATGAATCTAAACTGCAGATATGTGCAAACTGCTGAACAATTTGAATTTCTCCAAGGGGATGAATAAGGTACCTATCAATCTATCATCACGTTTTAAGTTGATCTGGTAAACTTGCTAACAACTATATTAGCAATTAGCACATTTGATTATGAGCAACATCATTCATTTAAAGCTGTGTTTCTGGCCATCTGTCTTGGTCTCTACTAACTAATGAAGGCCATATCTGGTTCTTTAGCTATTAAATGCTTAGTTGCTAACTGTGTTACATGCTGAGCAGTTAGTGAGCAGTGGGCTTTTCAAGCTTTTTCACTGAAAACAGCTGCCTGCTGTGGTTGAAAACAACACTATGACAGCGGTAAAAGTGAACAACAGCAGTAAAGATGCGGCCCAGACAGCTAAGCAATGAGCTGAAATTCACTATAAAGCTTTGACAAGCCAAGAGGAGGTACAAATGACTTTTCACATTGCTTTCACTGATTTTTTTTATGATACATTTATTAAACATTTATTATCAGTCCATAAAACTATAACATTAGCTAATGTTAGTTAAGCAGCTAAATGGTGATAAGAACTGTAACCATGAATTTATATCTTCTTTACACCAAAATTAGCATGCATAATGAGGAAACTCTTTTCATACTGCTAGAGGAGCTTGCCTTTCATCACAGCACAGAAAAGGGACAAAAGGTTGCGTGTTCACCTGGGTATCGTGTTTACATCATTGCTGATCAGAGCTGGAACCAATAAATATCCACGATTACTACAGAGTCATTTGACCCGGGAGTGAATGCCAGTTGTACTCTTCTACTTTGTGGACAAAAGCCTGATGTTAGCTGTTCTTAGCAGGTGTTTTGACCAGTGTGAAAGGGGCTTTAGAAGATAGTAGTAGTATCTGATATCTTCAGCTTTAAAAAAACATGTTTTGAATATAATAATACAAAGCTTATTTTAGGTATAAAAGTGATGTAGCTATCACAAAATCTGAGCTTTAATACATATTCAGGTTTTTTAAAGTGAACTTAAAGCAAAATACTGCACTCTCATTTGTTTAATTTAATGAAAAGCAAAACAAGCCATTTAATATGGCTTATATAAATTCTCATATCAGTATTTTGTAGCCTTCAATAAGTTCACAGTTAGAAACAGTGGAAAAATACTAATTGGTCCATTTGACCCAGATAATCCTGCCAGGATATTATATTAAACAGGAAGGTTTTTAGCGAGAGATAAGCTGTACACAAACATACAAAACGCATAAACATTAGAGAAAAATAGGATTATGCAGTCATTTATAAAACTGTATTGAATTACAGTATGTTCAAACACATCAAGCGTCTTTGCCTTGCCAAATACGTGTAGGCATATATACACATGTACACTTTCCCTCTCATACACACCTACAGTCAATATACAAACACACTAATCAGGCATCCTTTCCTCCTTTTCCGGCCACGGTGAGGTTAAGCTGGTCTGTAGATAGAGTACACAATCACGCTGGCACAGGATCAGACAGTTCGTTTCCTCTATCACAGGTCATCATTCTGTTATTTATACCATCCATGTCTGACTCATACTGTGATTGCTACACAGTGAGCAAAACAGACACAATGGAAGCCTTATAAATCATTGAGTCCATACAAAGTATTTGGAGGACTGATGAAACACACCTGGCTCATGCCAAAATGAAGATTATGGTGTTTGTTAGCAACAAAGCAGTAAATACACAAGTCATGGTGACCGGAGGGAAGTGCATGTGTGTGTATTTGTATGAATGTGTGTTTATTTCAATGTCTGTTGTGGCAGAAGCAGATGTTTTAAAGAAAGAAAGATGTTGAACTTGTGCGTGTGTGTTTATCTACATATGCAAACTGTTCATGGGAAAAGACAGAGCAACAGTCAGAGAGACAACTGTGAAAGCAAGACAAATATATATTCATATTAACAGCATATGAAAACTCTCCTCTCTCTCTCCCTGTGATGAGTTCAGGTCAGTCCATCCAAGAGCGCTGCCTGGCTCAGACTCTCAGGAAGGACCCTTTTAGGGATTCTGGCCCTCCATCAGGTCACACACTCTTCCTCTTCCAGAGGGCTCTGCACACACATAAATCAAACACACTCCCAGCGCTCTCCCCATTATTTGTGACATCTATCTGGATGGGCAGACGCATTGTAGAGGATGTGGTCGTTTACCAGGCCCCGCCAGGCCAGAGTCCTGGGCCAGGGGAGTGGGGCGGAGGCTGGAATACAAACAAATCCCTGGCTGGGATGATAATACTCCCCATGCTATTTTTTCCAAATGAAAGCCTTAAACCTTGCTGGGAAGATATAGGAAGTTGCAGAAGTTGAAGAGTTTCAAGTCCAAAGTTTCCTGGAAGTTATGTGACGCAGCAATAGTTTGTTGTAAAGGTTTAAGTACAGGTTTCCTGGATATAAAACAAGAGAATTAGTATGTTCATGTGCACCTATACTCCCACACAAACACCGATTCATACAAAATGTCACACATCTGACCCAAGTGACCGTAAATGAAGAGTGAAGTGCTGCAAATCCTTTAAAACCACTGTCATTTCCAGGAAGATGGTGTGAGTACGTATGTGTGTGTGATTGGAGTTGGCAAAGAAGACAGGCTCTTGGAGAGATGTTTAATTAGGTTAAGGAGGTGCAGCAGGCAAGACAGCCAACTGGCCCTACACACCCTTGTCCTCGACACACACACACACACACACTCGTAGACACTCACCTCTCAAGTGTATCTGGCTCCTCTGGCTCAGTACACGCAAAACTTGGAAAACTGTGCAAGTTTCCAGCTGCCACCTGCTGCTGTACTCACTTTTCATTACTCCTGAGTGAGAACGCACAGCACAACTTTGAGTAAACTGCAACCTTTCATTTATTTTTAATGTCTGTAGAAATTGACAAAGCAAATATGGAAATGTAGAAAAATGATTTACTTTTGACCTTTACTTATCCCTCAGTATTTGAACATGCACTGTATACTTCACTTTACCATGGTAGAGGTAAGCACACACACATGTCCTACATAAAAACCTTGCCTTGAGGCACGTTGGCAGTAGCTCTTGACTTGGATTGGTAAATCAGTGCTCAGATTGGAGAAATAGTTCCTCACCTCAAAATAAAGCCTTGTCATTCATGTCAGTGAGGCGCTGCAGGATCCTGACACAGACAGCTCCAAAACCAGAGACAGTTTGTTCAAAGACGGCACATGGATATATCTTACTCCTCTCTAGTGTAGCTACATCTGCAGAGACTGTCCTTTGTGATAGAGGAAGTTAAGGTGACTACAATGACACTGAAATTAGCTCTACCTCTCTCAGTCACAAAGTGATTTCAACACATCCAGATTACAAAACAAGACTATGTTAGTTACTGCATCTGTTGGTGTTGTGTTTGTCCACCAGAAGCTCTGTTATAAATTCAGTCATTTTATCCACTTTGAAGCCACTTTTTGATGCAACACTTGTTGTTTTTCCTATACATTTTATCAAGGATTGATTGATTGATTGATTGATTGATTGATTGATTGATTGATTGATTGATTGATTGATTGATTGTGGTGGAAGTACTGAGTTACATTTACTGTCATTACTGTAACATAGTCCTTTTATTCTGTACTTTTTGTGTACTGCATGCTTGTGTATGTTCGTCGCTGCAACTACCAGCTATCTTTCTACAAAGCACAGTTTACAGGCTTATTTTCACTATAAATTCATTTCTGATTTTAGGAGAAACAGAAAACTTTCCAGAGTTGTACGGTCTTTTTTTGAAGGAGTATAAACGTTGTTGTATCTAATAGTCATTTAATGGACTCCCTGGATTGTATTTTGTCTGCCGCTCCTTGTGCTGCTTTGCTGTAGAGGTACTTTCAGTCTGAAAGCACACTTACACAACACTCTCCAAAAGATGATGATGATGATGAAGTGTGAGAGACATTCACAGTTTACCTTGTGAAAGTGAAGGTTAAAAAATGTAAATGGCACATCTGGGAATTCTTCACCGGATGACCCTGAAAATTCACACACTTCCCATGAAGAACAGTCACATAATTGGCTTCCTAGAAACAAAACATTATCTCATGTCTTCCTCAAAACTCATTCACCCTCCCTGGCTGTAGGTTATATCCAACACACCCACACATCTCCCCCTCTGACAAGACACACCTCTGACCTCAGAGTTTGCTGGTGTGCAGCCAGGCAAAATGACATCACTTCCTTTTGGCAGTTTGACAGACTCTTCATCAGTGAAGTTGCTCAAGGCTTGAGAGAAGAAGTGGAAGAAAAAAACAATAATGATAATAATTATACCTTCACACGTAATGAGCAGAGCCCACGGGCCACAATATATAACAGCTGGGCCTGGGAGCTGTCAGACAGCTAGATAGTGAGTGAACACTCAGTGCTAATCAAAGACACATGTGAGTTATAGCTTGTGACACATAGCTGTGTGGTTAGTAACGGGTTGGGGGCAGGTTTGGATCTAGATATCTTAATATACTGTGGTGGAACGCCTTTCAAAACACTGAAATGAAAGTTTGACGTTATGGGTGAGAAGTTATTGCAATATCTAGGCTTTTGCAAAATTTTGAATAGATTTCAATGTATGATGTATATTTTCCCACAACTCTTTTGGCATTTAGTGTTCTTGTGTGAAGCAATTATCCTAAAGTTGGTAGTCCTAACATCATCATTATAACCAAGCGCCAACCTCTGGGGCTGTAAAATGAAGCCAACACCTATGTGCCAATCTGCAGTTACACGAATGGCCACTTGAGACTGGCACCAAAAGTCAGTCAATATCCATAGACTCCAGTGTTAAAATGAACAACTTTACAACAGAAATAAACATGTTTACAGCCTGGTGCAACGGTTTTAGTCTGTATCAGTAATTTCCCTCTGTACGGGAGTGACTTTTATGTAAATCACCCGTTTACATTTTATTAAGGCTTAAAATTATGCATAATTGAGGGCATGCTACTTTGAGTTGACTTTGACGGACACGCCACATCTTTGCCCATTTTTTAATTTAAAAATAGGCAGAGTCAAGCACTGACATTCATGACAAGTGTTTTTATCATTTATTAATTAAAAGCATTGGCAGTTAATTTGATATTTTAATTGAAAAAGATTAGGCTACAATAATTTGCAGTCTTTGTAGTAGTGTGTGCACATTCAACTGTGTGTGTGTGTGTGTGTGTGTGTGTGTGTGTGTGTGTGTGTGTGTGTGTGTGTGTGTGTGTGTGTGATTAATGCTGCAGGCCAGATTAGGGCAAAGATATGAGCACAGGCCATGCCACAACACCTACAAATTTGCAGTTTATGGTGCCTTCAGGTTCTGTTTATTCTCAAGTCTCCTCTTCATCACTCTGTGTGGTTTCATCATGACACTCTCCCGCTCCTCTTTTCTCATCAAACAGTTTGTCCAATCAGTGTCCAATCAGTTCACTTTTAATGACATTATCACTCATACTTGTGCACACAAACTCGTTGTTACAATGAAATGGATCTCCAAGATGTATATTCAAATCATAACAAACCAAAGCTATTGTACAACTAAAGACAGGATGACCCACATCTTGCTCACACAGACAAAATGTGTCTCAAGTGGAATGTGTTGGTTGATATGAACCTACTGTATAACCAATACAAACCCATGATCTAATAATACTGCACAGGTTGTTCTGACATAATGGAAACCAAACAAAAAATTTGTGCAATGTATGTATATTGGTAGACTGCTGCTAATCCACTGTGCACTGTTATATTACATTTTATGTGAGGCACCAATGTCATCAAGACATTGTTTGGATTTGAGACAAAACCTGATTTGAAAAATTCCTGTCACATGAAGGAAATAGGTTTTGCTAGGTTGCAATGCTTGAAGGTTTAGCATACACTAAAATCAGAGTCAAGGCTGCATGCTTAAACTTTAGTACACACTATGTTGATGCTATGCTTTTATTTCAGCACTTTATAGAGCTATAGTAGGTTAAATCCTAACAGTGCTAACACAGAGATATATTCAGAGACAGTATTTGCTCTATGCTGACTCTTTTGACACACTACATTGGCAGAAAATAGACTATAATATTTTTGTTGGCTTGAAAAACAATAGATACCATGCTAACACTTTAGCAAACGCTATGTTAAGATGTAGTTGGCTATTTGGTAATACTTTAGCATGCTATGTTGAGAGCCCATAAACACCATCATAATACCTTTGCCTATACTACTAGACTAACACAAAGAAGACTCCATGTTAAAGACACCATGCTAACACTTTAGCATTAGCTTTGAGAAACAGTAAACTCTATGCTAACATTTTGAAAACACAACAGACAATAGACTCCATGCAAACACTTAAGCTATCACTGTTCATCATCATCATCATCATCATCACCATCATAATCATCATCATCATCATCATCATCATCATCATCATATTAACATTTTTATATACACTATTCTGAGTGATAAGCTTAATTTAAAATGACTTAGCATTTAGCTTTAACACTGTTTTTTTCCTCATTTTCTCTGCATCACAATTCCTCTTTCACATCTTAAGCTGCATGTTAAAGGATGTTGTTTTATAATAATACCTAAAAGAAATTCATACTTTACTCACCATTTTACTTTCAGTGCACTGTCATATTTATTCTAACATGCACACAAATAAAGTAATCTTGAGAGGAGATGACTGGTTTACACTGAAAGCTAAGTGAGAGGAGAGAAATCAGCTGTGGGAGGAGAGGGAGAAAAAACAACACTGGCAGAATGAAAAGACTCCTGCAAATGTTTGTACAGGCAAGTATGGTGATAGGGACTGTGATGAAATGTAAGAAAAAAATGTTTTCACTGGATCAGATGAGACTTGGTAACTTCTTGAGTAGTTTTGGTGACATTTTCCCACCCCATACTTATTGTGAATGCTGCTTGTTTAAGTGGATAATCAAGTACTCTTTACAAGAATACACCCCTGACTTTGCAATATGGTGATCTCATGCTCACTGCATCTGGCCTGATTTCAATGGAGCAAGTTGAAGTCTCTCAGCACACCATGTTTTCTACATCAGCCCCGTTCTTGAGCTTGTGACAGTCAATAATACACATCAACCTCAGGGTTAAATTTTTGTAACCAGTGTGTTGTGTGTGTTGTATTGAGGTTTTATCATATCAGTTCTACCTAAACTATCCACCTTCTATTCATGCATACGTAACACCAATCATACACAGCTTTCCTCCTTCACCACTCTTAGGTATGTTAGTGGGCAGCATGGCAAGATGAAAAATGACAGCCTGTTTGACTTAAATATGCAGAAGCAACCAGATAGTACTCAAATGGCACATTTTCATCAACACACATTAAAAAAAACAATCTATCCAGACATCTATATGTGTAGGTCATGCTGCAGTTCCCACTAGATAATAAAGTCAGCTTGAGTGAATTGAGAACACACACACCCAGAATACATAGAGTGCAGAAGTGGGAAGAGCAAAACTGGACCAACTGTTTTCATTCAAACACTAGACACAGCCAGTCATACTCAAGCATCACATCAGCAGCGGGTGGGGGGGTGGGGGGTGGACAAAACGAGGAGCAGCACAACCAAAAAGTGGGCAACACTGACCCCCAGTGGAAGAAAAGTAAGTTGTCATGTCAAGTCAATAAGAATTTATTTAGCACAATTATCACCTCTCACTCACACTGACTCATGATCTAATCATATGCATGAAAATTAATATTTGCATTTCTCCCAGGAGCTTTAAACCATGGTATGATGTTTATAATAGATATGTGATTATACACTTCACTTTTTAATGGAGCAAATTGGTCCAGAAAACTGAATGAAGCCAGAAAAAAATTGCCGATTTGGACTGAACTCTGTCTATATCAGATTTACAATACAATGACACAACTATCTAAACTGAATATAACTTGAATTAGTATTTTCTTCAAATATTATTTTTGGGCATGAGATTTGATATCCATTTTAACTATTTGTGAATGGATATAATACCCTGCACTGTGGGATCTGACATCCATTACAGTTTTGACATACATTATAAACTATTTATAAATGATTACTACAAATATGGAGTCAGAATATAAAGTACTGCAAGTACATGAGTCACTTCTTTTTTCAAAAGTTTTGGCTTGATATTTGCAGAGATGGAGTGATACTGCCCCCTGTTGACAGCATATCTGAACTACTACTTGTATTATAAAAAAAAAAATTACTTTTAATCATCTTGCATGCTATGTTTCTACAATATGATGGTTTTGCTTTTGGGTGTGTCACAAAAAATATAAATAATGGATGATTTGTAATTCATGTTAAAAATGTGGGTTTTCAATATGGAAATATTTATATGTTCCATTGCCTCTTATGTTTAAAATTTCTATGTAGGCAACTGACTTTGTGTGTGAATTTAAGGGACACTTGCTGTTGCCTGTATTATCACATTTGGTATGGTTTTCATTCTATCACTATAATAATCCTACAGACTTGTAATTAATTTGTAAGAGTGACATTGTAGGCTGTATAACTATACATTTTGTCGTTATGGGCTCATTTTAACACTACATAACCACATTTCTAGTATTTGTAATCCAAAAGAAGAGTGCATTCACTTAAAACATACAGTGGATTAGTATCAAAAGGCTGCTCCAGGTGAGGCTCGAACTCACAACCTCGGCATTGCTCTACAGTGTACTGTCATATAAGTACCGCGCGCTAACCGATTGCGCCACTGGAGCTCACTGTTTCTGAGCCGTAGTTGGGTTTATAAGCATAACACAGCTTGACACCGGTGTAAATGTTGTGTCCTTTTTTTAATTGTGTAACGCTGCTGCATTAGTTCCATGTAGACGTTTCCCTTTCAGATCAAACTACAACAACAAAGTGGTGGACTCATTGAAAATGAAATCAAAAGTATTTTTATTAGTATTGTGTTATGTATCAAACACGTAAACAGGGTTACCGGTCAGAAACATTGAACATATGTGATACGAGCAGTGCCTTAGTAGACCCAATTTTCGATTTCACTTCACTTCAATTTTATTTCGGTCCTTGTTAATATTCTTACATAAGTAAATATAGCTTATTACAAATACCCTCTCCACATAACGTTAAATAAAACGGCAACCCTCTCACTACAGTCCAATGTATGGTCAGCAAAATAGGAGCGAAAATAAAACAGACTGAAACTTTGATTTACGATGATTATATGTCATTAGTTGCTTGTCGTGTCGTGTCGTGTCGTGTCGTGTCGTCTCTCCTATAGTGATGGGTCAGTGATGTCATGCCTGTAGTAGCTACTGTGACGCACGGGGAAGTAGTTACACACAGTCAACAATTTCAAAGTAGAAAAAATCTCAAAGACACAGCAGATAATCCACCATGGTCATGCTTGAAGTAAGATGATGATAAATTAGTCACTGAAATATTATTTGTTGAAGATATATCATTTTATTGAAAATACATTTTAGTGTTCTTGAATGTCACTGTTGTTTTCTAAAGTCTATCTATCTATCTATTTATCTATCTATCATTGGTCCATTTCAAACATTTTGCATATTCATTGTACAGACTGTCCTACCTTAAGTACCATGTTTGATGTATAATGTATTGTTTTCATCAGTGTCGGCTTTCATTTTATAGTAATGGTATACATTCATACACAGGACACAATCAGGAAGTGAGCATGTATACATGTTATATGTATGTATATATATATATATATATATATAAAATACATCAAATAATAAACAAATAATGAAAAGAAATTGCATAGTCACCATAGTTTTAAAGCTTAAACACAAGTAGACATTCTGTGCAAAGAAATAGATGCAGTGAATACCAACAAATGACTACACACACTCACAGGCGTCTGAAAACCTGGAGCCCACTTGTGGGGGCCGACAGCTCTGTGGGGACTAAAATGCTGAACCTTACAAGTTTAAATGGCTTCTTTCAGGGCTAAGACTTGAGTTTAAGATTGCAATTAGGTTTAGGTTACTGTTGGGGTTAGACAATTACAGTATTAGTGAGGGGATGCATTATGTCAAAGAGTATCCTTACAACTATTGTAAGAGCGACATGTTTAGGCCTATATACATAGATATACAGTATATTATAATATAAAATGTTGTGTTTGCCTTTAGCTGTTACTGGCTGTGCTATTGGCTGGCCTGACATTCTTCTTCACAAAGCTCAGGTGGCTGATGGAGCTCTTGAGGGCATCATGAAACATGGAGCTGGAGAAACAGTAGATGACAGGGTCCAAAGAGCTGTTGAGGTAGGTGAAGGGAATGCTCATCATAAAGAACTTGATGATCAGATTGTAGGATGCACAGTCGTCCGGGTAGAACTGCTTGATGTACATCCCCCTCAGACCTGTGATGACACCTGGCATGAAGCAGATAGTGAACACCAAACTGATCACTACTACCGCTCTGGTGGCCTTCCACACCATCTTCCGCCTGTATATCCACCGTTGGTGCAGGGAGCAGGCTATACGAGCTGAGCAGAACAGCAACAAGAACCACGGCAGGAAGAACTCTGTAATGAAGACCCCATAGTGTACCTTTATCGCCGAAGGGGTTCTCTTATAGGAGTTGAAGCTGCGACACAGGGAGACGTTGCCATCCTGGTAGAGGAGATTGGTGGTCAACAGCGGAATCCGAAGGGCAATTACAACAGTCCACAACAGGCCTACGAGCCAGCCCGCCTGAGTTAAAGTCATACGGCTGATGCGGTGATGTGGATGGACCACTTTAAAGTAGCGATCCACTGTCACAGCTGTCATGAATGCAATACTGGCAGAGCGATTGACCGCCAGCATGAAGAGGTTGATGCGGCACCAGTACTGTCCAAACACCCAGTAATCCCCTCGCAGGCTTGTGTCGATGCGGAAGGGCACGCTGATGATAAGCAGGAAGTCAGCTATAACCATGTTAAAAAGGAAAAGAGCATGGGGTTTCCAGAACTTCATGCGGAAACAGAAAATCCACATGGCTACTGTGTTTCCTGGCAGGCCCACAATCATCTCAATGATCATGACAAATTGCAAGAACAAAGATCCATGATTTTGGGGGGTTTGGCAGTGCATGATAATGTTAGTTTCATTTATTGCCTCAGGAGTACAGTTCACCAAAGCCATTTCAGCTGTGAATGTGGTTGGATCTCTCCAACTTTTCAACTGCTTCTTATTTTCAGCAGCTCTTATGTTCCCGAAATTTCCAAAGAGGAGGGAAGAAGAGAGAAAAGTGTTTTAGACCTCAGTATTTCATGGATCAAATAGATAAAGCAAAAACACGTATTCTTGAAGACTTAATCTTGAACTACTGCTGCTTGGATTGTACCACATTTGTACATTGCTTTGGGCAAAAACATCTTTCATAATAAACGTTAAAGTAAATACACTATTCACTTTCTTGCAGAGAGTAACATGATAAGTTAATACCACTCTCATGTCTTTATGGTTGACAGGAAGGTACAGCCAGCAGCTAGTTAGTCAGCTAGCTTAGCTCTGTACAAAGATAACACAATCCACCTACCAGCACAACTATGATTCATTAAATGTGTAAAACTCTGTGCTTATCAATTTATATCTTCCAATACATTGTTTAGTTCAACTTTCTTCATATTGTATTCTTAGTAATGAGATACACCAGTAATAGTAAACGCTGTCATGCAAGCTATCAGTCTTTATACAGAATACAGATCAAGTTTAAATATCTGTACTCACCAGCAGTCAACACTGAACTCTTTCATTCCCTCAACAAGACCCAACAATCTTCATTTTCAGAGGAGTTGTTTCAGCAGCGCTTTCAGCAGATGTGGACAACCCCTTATATAGAGGAAGTGATTCAGTAACACAAAAGGGTTGAAGCATGCCCTAAATAAAATCAAGTTCCTCCAGTGAGCTAGTCATAACATGAGGGTTATATTGGTTCCAGTGAAAAGAGGCTGATGAGAAAATGACTGCTGGTATGAGAGATAAGTTCTTGTGGGTGGTGATGATGAAAATACACATCCATACACTTGCATGAATACTTTGATTTATGTTTACTTTATGTTTACAGAGTATAAATATTGAATAACAGAATCCTCTGTGCCTTTTGGTTTATAATTCATATCCTCATCGCACATTTCACTTAAATGATACATTTGTATCTACTGTACAATATGTGTTAATATTATACAGTGATTCAGTACTTGTATGTACATAGGTGTAAATCTATTGATACACTGTAGTAGCTACTGCCAATCGCACACTTTCATTGCAGTAATTTGTGCTACTATGCGTCGTTTAAATACCTGCATATATTTTGTAAAATGTTCTATATTAACTTTGTGCTATTATGATGTATTCTGGTCCTTGTCTGTGTCAAACAATTTCATCTCACCTATTAAACTTCATCTAACAGTAGGTGTCATTTTGCAAAATATGAACTGATTTCATTACATTTTTCTTCGTCATGAATTATCTCATTTCATTCGAATTAATTTTGCCTTAGACTAACTGTATTTAACCCCTGATATCATCTCGATCTTTTGATTTAATCTAATTTCATTTCATTTAGATTCACCTTACTTCACCTTACCTCACCTCATCACAGTGTATTTCACCTTGATTTATATCAGCAGCACGTCAGCTCTTCTACAATATCTCATCTCATCCCGTTTCATCTCACCTTGGCTTATCACACCATGTGATGGCTGCACCAGCAGCCACACATTGAACAGAGGAACGGTGGTAACTCTTTTGATTTGTTTATTTACTTAAAGAGTCTTTCTTTCTTAGTGTGACACTTAAAATTCACATATAAAAACATAAATAATTGCACACAGGTTTTGGTTTGATAAAACATACAGTTTTATTAGCAAAATTTGACAGTATAGTTATCTATTTGAAGTGCACACATTTAGTTAGCGATATAAGTTTCATACATTTAAGTTGTTTTTCATGAAATTAATTAAGCTTTCTTTGACTTACCAGTTCCTGGGGTTTGCTGCTGGAGTTGGAAATCAAAGGGAGTCCCAGCTCCATTAGGCCTGCTTAAATAGTGGTGATTACTAATTGGACTGCAACGTGTTCCTCCAGCATCGTGGGAGGGGTCAGTGTCTTTTAGTTTGATTTTTTTGTCATTAATACTTTGACAATTCTGTTTATTTGTTTCAGTACTTTTCCTTAGTTAACATGGTGTAGCACTATACTGACATATTTTGTGGTTATTGTGGTTTGTTTAAATGGTTATGTTTTAGTCTACCCCCTTGTGTGTCTGAATGGCCTGATCAGCCACTACATATGTCTCCCCTATGTTTCAGTCAGGAAGGTCAGTTTGTGCTGTTTAGTTCACTTCTGTTAGTACTTGACTTTAGTTCTGTTGCCTTGACCTCTTTTATAGGCCCAGAATTAGCTTTTTGTAAATAAAAAATTGACATTATTCTTCCAAGAACCTGTGTCTCTCTGTTCTATGTGCTCGGTCCTTGACATACCAGTGAAACTCAACTCCTCAACATCTCAGTTCTCACCTAATCCCACCAAACCTCTTCTTATCCATTGTCATCTCATCTTGTCTCATTACCTCTTCTTGACTGTTATTTCATCTCATCTTCCTCGTATCGTCATCCTACTTTAACCTCAAATTGTCATCCACACCCACGTCATGTCATCTCCTGCATTACATCATCCCATCAATTTTCTCTCCAGATTAATTTATATGTCTCATTTTATTTCATTTCACCCCATTACATTGCATCCTGTATACCCTCACTGTATCTCATTTTGTTTAATCTCATCTCATCTTGCCTCATTGCATCTCATTTTACTAAACCTCATTCCGTTTAATCTCATGTTATTGCATCACATTTCATCTCATCTCATGGTATCTCATTTCACCTTATTGTATTACATCCCATATACCCTCACTGTATCTCATCTATTTTATTTCATCTCATCTCATCTTGCCTCATTACATCTCATCTTGTCTTGCCTTTAATTATCTCCTATTTATATCCAATTTCATTTCATGTCATCTACTCCTTTTGCTCTCAATTTTTTTTAAATCAAATTTGAGTACATTCAGTTCAGTGTACCAGAGTGATCCAACACTGACAATAACTGACTTGCAGAGAGAAACAGGTGAAGTCGCTCTTTATTTTCTCAGAGCGAGAATGCTAATTTCCCTAACCAAACTTTCTCTGGCTCATTACACATCAATACAATAAATGCACACATAGAGTCAGCCTCAGTTCACCACTGTGTGAAGAGCCCGACCTTTGTCAGTTCAATAACTTTATGGTCACTGACTCCCATACAGCAGCATAGTCCCCCTTCACAGCCCTAAAAGTGTGTTTGCTAGATCCACTGGACTCTGATCTAGAGGTCCACCATTCATCTAACTGTTTTATTAGAGTACACACAAAACAAACACACAGAACCCAGCAGTGGCACCATGTCAAGACTGACATCTGCTCTCACTGACACTTTATGGTTAAACTGCATGCTGTACATGTGTGAAACTGGTAGAGCTCTGTGTCCATATTTATATAGTATGTGTAAATGTGTGGTGAAAGTGAGTGCTTAGTGAGTGAGGGGGGAAATTAATGCGTGCATCAAATTTCAAGGCTGTTGTCAAGATACTCATAACCACAACCACATTGGGAACTAGAGGAAAAGTGTGGGGCTCACATATTCATTCTGTTGGGACCAATGTCTGTAGCAAATCTCATTTCCGTGAATTTTTGTAGAAAATCTCATGCCAATCCATCAAGTGGTTTGGTTTGGACCACAGAAGTGGACTGATAGACAGGGCAACATCGCTATCCTTGGATGTATTATTGTATAATTTCTAAATAGGTCCTTTTCAGTATATTAATATGTGTATAATATGTGTATAATTTTGAGCAGGTTTTCTGACACAGCCAGCTAATGTGATTCACTGATAACCCCAAAGCTGGCCCACCAAAATTGAATCAGGAAATACAGCATTATATGGAGCTTCTGTGTGATACAGACACATCAATACAATTATTTGCACATTTACTGTATGCTTAAAAGATAAGATTCAAGCAGCCAGTGTGGGATCAATACTAGAACTGGCAGTGCACAAAGACATGCACGAAGACACACACACACACACACACACACACACACACACACACACACATTTTTCCTCAGGTGGTCCAGGTTTCACAACCTTAGCCTGTGACAGAGACATCACTGTCTCACTCTGACAACATGGGGCAGCTTAATGTTTAGCCCTGGATCTGCACACACACACACACACACACACACACACACACACACACACACACATACAGAGAGACACAAATGCACGCACACACACATAGGGAAGCAGAGGGATTACAAAGGCACAGAGACCCATATGCTGCCCAGGGATGGAGACGAGGAAACTAAATACAAGAAGAACACAAGATAATTATGACCAAGGTGAGAATACTGTTTATTGCATTCCAACCTAATTTTTAATGACTGCAGAAGGACACTTTGAGGCTTCATGTGACTGACTTTTTTGTCACTGCATCTTTATCTCAGTTGTAGTGAGTGAAATGATGGAGTTGGATTCAAAGCTTTTGTGAAACTGTTGTTGATTGTGTTGAACTTCAAGGAGAAATAATTGACAATGACAGTCGCCTAGTTGATAGACTTGCACTAAAAATTGTATTATTTTCTAGTGCAGAGTGAAAACCTGTTGAAGATTTTCTGAGCCTTTAATTTGCTAAGCCGGGCTAGTAGCCTGTTAATCCACATTAGAGCATGTAGGCTATACGATGCTGTGTGCCCTGTGGAGGAGGGACAAAACAGGACTCTATACACACTAAATAGAAAATGCAAGAAGAACATTTATAGAAAAAGATGGACTCTTCCAAAAAGAAATAACATTTATCTGTCAAAAAATGTATACAGTCTTAATATACCTTTGTTTAATTTTTAAGACCATGGTAGAAAGAGATATCAGATTCACAGGGAAGCAGCCTCACACTGAAGATTCATTATACAGGAGAATTTCACGATTACCAGAGTGAAATGATAATTCTAGATAATTCCAAAGAAGAAATATGTTGAAAAAGAATTAAAGTAAATGTCTATGGACTAAAGGTAGTGTCCCTCTACAGGGACTGAAAACAGGCAACAGCTAATGTAAATCTGTCATTACTGTTTTCTGAAGCTGTATCAGCCACGTAAACGAAGCACAAAAACAGCCTGTAATGTGAATTATGATCAGAGAAACACACACCTTCTTTCTTTCATGTATAACTTTTCAACGTGTGTAAATGTATTTCAAATGTATATGAAAAAAAAAGAAGTTGACTGACTGAGCAGTTCCTGTCACTTTGTTTTCCATTTCTTGTAGTAGTCAGTAATTTTACTTTTACTTCATAAGTTTACTTGTGATTTTACTTAGAAATAGTTTAATATTTTGGGAGACGAGACGCTCTTTTGTGTCTGTGCACTTAATATGTAGCTGGAGCCAGCAGCCGGTTAGCTTAGTTTAGCACAAAGACCAGAAGAAAACAGCTAACCTGGCATGTGAAAAGAAATTCAGCTCTTCTAAAGGTCTGGCACATAACCTCTTGTAAAACAAAAGGTTCACTTCTTGGCTATTTTTTCTTTTTTTCTCTATGGATTAGGTTTACATGCTTTAAATTCAGCTTTTCAGGATAACTATAGAGAATATTTGCAAAAGTTGGGCCAAAAACGTACAGTACATTCATTTCATTTTCTTTGTGACAGGGAGCAGTGTTGAAAAGGACGCTCCAGCAGAACCACAAGGCAGCAGCTCCAGTCGTCCTCTCTCTGCTGTAGTTCGTCTCTATGTGTATGCACTGCACGGCTGCCTATGTGAGGTGGCCTTCACTGCAGTGTGGGACTGGTGCAGTACCCAAGACAGGAGGCTGGAAGGTCACAGCAGCCTGTGGGCGCTGCCCATGTACGCCACCGCAATCTACCTCATGGAGAGCCTGAGAGCGTGGCTGCTGGCCCAGCATCAGCCGCTGCCTGTCCGTCTGACAGCCTACACCTTGTTCATTTACCTATGGGAATTCAGCTGGGGAGCAGGGCTGACGCTGCTGCAGGCCTGTCCCTGGGACTATTCAGGTTATAGGTACAACCTGGGAGGATTGGTGACTCTGGAGTACGCAGTACCCTGGACTGTGGCAGCACTTATAGCAGAGCAGCATGTGATCAGGAACACTCTGAGGATAAGACTGCACAATTGAACTGATACCAATCTGGAATAATGTGCTTCCAAAAAACAGCCACAATATATCTACGGACAATGTTTAGATTACTGTGAGTTTTTGACATTTTAATAATAAAAAGTTGGTTCATTTGCTGCGTCTCTCTGTTATGTTTTTCTGTTCAATCTAAGAGCATTTTTTTCTCACCTGCAGTCTGAAGACAAAACTATTATGTTAGGACAAAGGGTTTGGCAAGCTAATGTAACCGACTGAATGACAGCGTCAAAGGAATAGTTTGACCTTCAGCTCATGCGCTTTCTTCCCAAGAGTAAGACATGGAGAATGACATCGCGCTCATATCTGTCAGTGAAATATGAAAGTAAAGGTGGGGGATGGCTAGCATAGTTCAGATAAAGCAGGAAAGAGAGCCAGCTTTGACAAAAATCAAGGTGGAAAAACACCAGGTTGTGGTGTTATAGATTTTGTGTTGGATTGTTTTGAGCTTGTGAGTGTCTGCTGGTTCCTTGGCAAAGCCACAGTGTTGACATGACTCCAGGAATTTGCCACGCCCATCTGCTACTTACCGAGAAAAAGTCCCAGCACCTAACTCTGTGCAAAACCACACCTTGTCATTTTAACATTTCTGTTTGTGTATGATTCAAACTCACTATAGGTTCATTATTGAGCTTTAGGCATTTTTTTAAATTTTGGACAGAGGCTGTGTCCCCCTGCTCCCAGTCTTTATGCTAAGCTAAGCTAATCGAATACTGGGATCGACTCTGTACATAACGCACAAACTTGAGAGTGATAATAACTTTCTTATCTGAAATTCAACCATTTTCAAGGAAATAAATAAGTTTATTTTCCAAAATGTGAGACTGTTGCTTTAAAAATGGGAATGTTTGAATCAGCTCAGATTTGAACAGTGTAGTCATAGAACTAAATTATCAGAAAGTGTAAAGTGAAAGTGTAAAGAAAGTCAAATACAGGCTAATGTCAGACTTGGAGATAGTTGTAACATCAAAGTTAAAGCCATGTCTGTCACTTCAACACTCAACAAGTTCAGATAACAGTGACTGAAAAACGCCACCACAGATACAACTGGAAATCTGCTGTATGCAGTGTGGTTAGTCCTGTTAAGTTTTTTTGAAATTAAATCATGAATCCTAGCACTAGTGATCATTTGCAAAGACTTAATTACCAACATTTTTTAAATATCTATAATTCTGATTTATCTTCTCTTATAAATTGTCTCAGAAATCTTTGTGTTAAAAACCCCAACAACAACAACAACAAAAACCTTAATAATCCCTCTTGCATCAAAGTCCACTTCTATGCTATCCATCAGCTTTTCTATCTTCATCACTGCTATATAAAGGAGGAAAATGCAGCTTTAAATTACAGGAGGTAAACACAGTATTTGATACTGAAAAGAGAGAAGAAAAGAATTTTACTGTTTAACTTCAAATAGACTTTCCAGCAATGTAAAAAAGTGGGATTCAGAACAAAATTACACCTATGTCTCAACAATAGTTGCACCCATTACTGGAAGACTGTTGTATCACTGGGAGAGTGCCATCATTTTCAGTCACAGGTAACAGGATTCATGACCAGTCAGTTCTGCGTTTCTCTGGAAAAGCCCCGCCCCCCTTGTAAAGTGTAACTACTGCAGCAGGAAAAAAAAAGGAGAAGAAATTTAATAATGAGGAAGTAAAAGTAACTGTCAAGGAAGAGTGTGTGTTAAGACAAATAATCACATCGCAAACTTTGTTTTTTTTCTATCCACATTTATGTCTTCATTTTCTCTCAACAATAAAGATGTTAACATAAAATGTATTGATATAATTAATGTACACCACTGGTCTGGTGTATGTAACTACAACAAAGTGCAATTTACAGTTTCAGTTTCAATAACTTCTTGTGCCCATTAATACTGAAATGAGTCAAAGTCCACTTTCATTAACAAATAACAGAAGCTTATAGCCTGTATGAGGTCATGATTTATATTATTGTATGTGATGATACACAATCTACTTTTCAATGCCGCTCATTGACTGATACTGTAGTAGCCTACATGTCAGGTTGGGGGCAGGTCAATAGGCAGGTCCTGGTCATGGTCTCTTCCTCTCAGGGTTTTGAACCACAAACAGGGCGACAGTCCTCTCATCTCTCTGCCACTGGTACCTACAGAGGAAGAAGTCATTTATCAATTTGTATAGCATCTCAAGTCATTACTGCCAAATCACTTCCTGTAAAATTCTCTTTATCTAGTTATGTGTGCCCTGATAGGTTTGCCATTAACTGTTAATAATGACTCACTGGCTCTGTTCAGGAATCAGTAAACTGTCTCCTGCAGAAAGAGTGAACTCCTGCTCATTCATCGTTACTCTTGAGGATCCCTCCTGAGAGACAGAGGGAGAAGGTGATGAGAGAAGAAAATGCTCAGAAAAAGATGGACAAAATGAGAGTATGAACAGAGGGTCAGACACAGATATGTCACATGGACAGCAGCTTTAGGCAGCACTGACAGACTGTTGAAGCGACAGAGTGAACATACCAGCTGCCAAATCCACACATCACTTTGTGGTGTTGTTGTCTCTGTGAGCCCAGGGCCAAACACCATCGCCTGTTGGAGTCATAAGAAAGAGTATTATAGCATTTTCAATCTTTTGTCTCGTTCTTATGAGTTTACAATGAAACACTCTGTGGCATGTTTTCATCTATAATGTAATACAGTCATGAGGGATTTCCACAAGCAGAAAAATGCCAAAAATTGCCTGGGATCTACTCTTGTTTCAGTCTCACTTTACCAAACCCTTTGGTTTAAGGATATCAGTAAAGTGTTGAGCAGAATGTCAGTGAGAGGACTTCCAGTAAAAGGGCTTTGGACCACCTGCAGTGTAATTGCTGTTCCTTGAAGTAATGGATGAAATCGAATACTTTTGCCCTTTACTCTCAATGGTCATGTTTTCTTTCACCATACCTAACAGGATATATTTTGATGATGGATGGAAATCACTTGCTGTACTATAAGGTTTTATAAGGGACATGTATTGTTTAAAATATTTTGCTTATTACTGAAAATATGATACCTGAGTTTTGCTAATGAATATTTTTCTCATACCTTACTTCAAGAAATATAAGCATGTTTTTCTACAAAAGCTATTTTTCATTTCCATTCCTCTTAAATGTTAAACATTGCTTTAACACAAGTAGTGATAAAAGAACCTGAATAAAATAGTCTAAAATGAGAAAAATTACAATTTAAATTTAAAGCATCTATCTGATGAAAAAAGAAGTAAACATGATTAAAACTCTGACAAAGAAGTTGATGCCAGCTCAGTAGTGGACAGTATTTAATACTCTGTATTTTATACTAAAACTGATAACTTAAAAAAAAACTCTATTCCCAGCACCTCTGTCTCAAACTGAGCTCCGAACATGTCGACGGGCCTGCCACTGGCCAGAGAAGGCCTCTGTTTATCCAGCCAGTCTTTGAAGGAGAAGGGAGACATCATGTTCATGGTGTTCATCTGGAACGGAGGCTCTCTGAAGACGTCATCTGTTCATCAAAGGACAGCAGTGAACCCAGTTAAAAATTTACAGGGATCAGACTCAATATCTTGATTTTTCAGGAATCACAAGAAATATCAGAACAACTCACTTGGGTCAGGTTTCCCTGTTTTGCACTGCTTTGATGCCATGAACCTGCAAGTGACAAGTCAGCCAACATCTACTGTAGTCAAACAGATATCCTGGTGTGATGGAGACTGTAAGCGTACAGATAACAATAAAGGAGGGAAGATGTCTTACTCTTTGATTATTGGCACCAGTTGGGTTCCTAGATTCTCACAGTAGAACCATTTCTCAAACAGGATATCAATAGTGTTGTCCACATAGTACCTGAAAGCACCAACACACACTGATTTTAGAGGACAAGAGAGGAGAAGAGGGGAGGAGAGGAGAGGAGAGGAGAGGAGAGAGGAGTTAACCTCAAGCAGTCGGTCTCAGTCAGCAGCCGTCTCCTCTCGACCACCAGTCCCACTGTGTTGGCCTGCCTCTGTGGGGAGTGGGGGATCCGAGCTGGCAGCAGGAACATCTACCAATGGGGAAGAAATCAATGGAATACTGCTTTAAAGTTAGACTCCATATAAAGTAATAATATGTTACATTGACTTACTATGTAGAATAAAGAACTGTGGCAAAGAAGAACTAAATTTAGACATAAACATATTGCTCACCTCTCCCTCTCTGATGTGCACATCTTTGTGTTTGCCATTTTCAATCACCTTCAGACACATGTCTCCCTTCAGCTGGTAGAACAACTATTTAAAATAGGGAGTGGGAGACAAAGGAAGAATAGATCTGGATTAAAGGGGAACTCCAATGTTTTTCACATCAGCATGTGTGTTTATAGGTGCTGGAGAAGACGACTGCATATCAGAAAAATCTGAACAACAACATTAGTAGTACTATCATATTTCACCTTAATCTCTGACTGAACTGTCAGTGGTCGAGTTGCATTGTGGGTAGGGCAGGTGCCAGGTTTTGACAAGAGAGAAGAATGTGTGGAATAAGAAAGATGATATCTTTTCTTCTTCTGCATCAATCCTTTTTTTTTTTTTAACTGTCCAACAGTGTTGTAGGAGTGCAATGCTAAACTGGTGGAGTACTCTTTTGGGTAACTGACAACATGGTGATTAAAGATATATTTAGCATAGTGCAGAAAAACAGCTCTAAAGAGTTACACATTGCAATATGTAACAGCTTATTGCATGTTACACATTCCATGTACTGTCACCTGACCACACTCTACACTTTGACACTTCAAAATGCCTGACAGCAAAGGATGCTAATAACAACAGCACCCAATGAAATGCAAGTAGCAGCAGCCAGCCAAAATGATTTGACCAAGCATTGCAACACTGGGGTGGAATAGTGGGGGGAATAGTATATTTTTAAGAGGCAGTTATTATGTAGAAAGTAGGGAGTTAACTGTAAATGTGAAACAATTAAAGGCAAGCAGGAATTTAGTGTCCTTGATGTGCAATCAATGGAAAAAGTTACACTCAAGTAAGTGATTTGTATTTCTATAGTTTAAGGTAAACTCCAAGTCGGCATTGAAAAAGCAGAGTGTAGTTTCTCCTGGTTTAATTACGTGTGTGTCTGTCGTGAATTAAGACTTTATACAGAACAAATCAGTACTATTCTCTTACCTCCTCCCCTTCCTCAATATGATAATCCTTCCTGGTGTTTGGACCTCCAACAAACATGACATTCAACTGGAAAAAGTGCCTGAGGAATTGAAGACAATCATTGACTCATCACGTCCTCTAATGGAAGTTAGTTGTTCATTTGTCATTGCACCGTAACTAAATTTATTGTGATTTGAATTACACATTGCTCATCATATCATGCAATCCAACAAGTTGTTGTAAAGAGGAATTGACAGTAATTACAGACATATGTAACAATGTGGCGAATATGAAAAATGTATTACTCACATCAGCTTATTGCACACTGGTGGCACAAAAGCATTCTGGTTCTCTGCTATCCAGTCTTCCACATTCACAAGAAGAGAACTGTTACTCATGTTTTAAACTGATTGGGCTTTATTCTGTAGTGTTAAATGTCTCTGACCAGTCTGCTAGTCTGGGTAGTTTAAACAATGTGACTAAGACTGAAAGTCCAAAATGCAGAAGTGGGTGTAGGCTGAGTGGGGAGGAGCTCTGCTCCCCAGACAGGTGAAAGGTTGCTTGCACATTCTTAACAAGTAACATAGTATTTGACCTGCTGTGACTCTGCAGATCTACTGAAAACCATTTCAACTCTCATGAAGTCAAACTAGCAAAATGCAGACATTGTATTAGGTCTCTCCTTGAAAGTCAATGCATAATTTGACTGACAGATCCCTGTGAGATAAGAACACACTAATATTAGAGCTTCAACACTGAACACAGAAAAATGCTTAAATAGCGGAGAATAGGTAGGTATTATATGTTTAAAACAAGTTTCATTTGCACATTGTTTTTTTACTTGGCCTACAAGAAAAAAAGTACACTGACCAATTAAAACCAATGTTGTTTTAGGCTGATAATTTGCCCCTACATACATACTACATGTAATAGTCAAGTCAGTTATACCTCTTGTCGTGCTTAGCAATATCATATCTAGTATTGTTTTTACTGAGTGTCTTTTGTATTTATCAACATACATACTACCACAATGGATTGCCTTACAAAGACTTTACTCCACAAAAAAGTTAACTGAAATTGCAAAATGGCAAATAATGCTCAGTGTAATTTCACATGCCTGCATCATGTGTGCAATATCATGTCTGTAGGACCAAAATCTGCAGTTTTGACAGGGAATGTAACCAGTTCACTGCTCACACTGAGGTCGAGAGTTTACACCACGTGTAATGAGTTAAACTGTCCACCAGAGAGAGCTGTTTAACATGGTGAGATAAGTTCAAAGCTGTGTTCACGGTAGTGAGTCATGAATCCCCCAAAGGTTGCAGCTACTCATGTGGTGAGTTCTTCAAAGAGCCTGATGGCCAAGCTGGGCCTTCAAGTGAGACAAGGAGTTTGGGATCATGAAGACCTACATTTTGTTATTGAATTAATAAAAAAGAAAAACAGTTGTCTGTCTCGAAAGGTAAACTCTTTGGGTGCTCAGTGGGTAAAGTTTTTGTCGGAGGCTATGACAAGAATGACCTCCAGGTCAATACAGACATACATTAAGGAGCTGGTTGAGGGTAAAGGCCAAAAATTGGTTCTATCATGGCAACCCCTTCAATTGTCTCTATGGCAAAACTTTTCCATCTTTCGACGTTCTTTATTCACCACCTCATCACAATGTGCACCCATGCCCCTTACCACAATACCAAACTGAAACTGACAGGTGATAGTAGCTAGCTTCATTATTTTTTTATATATATATAGTCATTTCAATTTATTCTGAGGTTGCAGAAATTATAAATGGATATTTGTCCTCCAGTAAATGGCAAAATAAATTTGTTTTGATAATATATTAACTGATAATCATTCCCCAAAATGTGAAGCTTTATCTTTTAATAGCTTCATTCCGTCTTTCACTGTGAGTGAACATCCATCCATCCATCCATCCATTTTCTTTCACTTATCCAGGGTCGTGTTGATGTGGAAGCAGGCTAAACAGATTATTCCAGACATCCCTCTCCCAAGCAATGCTTTCCTGCTCCTCCTTTGGGATCCCAAGGTGTTCCCAGGCCAGATGGGATATGTAATCCCTCCAGCAAGTTCTGGGTCTACCCCGGGACATAATAATGTCACAAGCATTTATATTAATTGCATTGCTGTCTCTTTAAAGGAGAGCAAAATAATGAATGTCAGCAAAAATAGCATTTCTTGTGTTAAGTACAATTTTATTGACTGGGAAAATAAACTGGTTAAACTATAAAAAATGTATTGCCCTATTTGATTTTCACAGTTAAAACAGTATCTGTCAGTTATTAAGTCCGTATCAGTCCCAACAAACACACAATTATTATCTGTTATGGTTTTTGAAATTATATATTGGTACATCTGTCGTTCATTCGTCTAGTTATTAGTTAGTAATTTGTGTTATGCCCTTATCGTGTGCTTCCTTCCATCCATCTTGTTTTTCTGTGAAGAGGTGCTCCCTGGTGGGCACAACAGTACACCGCAACAATAAACACAAATCAACAGTTCACTTTACAGACGTGAAGGTTTTATTTTTCATACAGAAAGGCACTGTGCATTAATGAAATGCACTTTTTTACATTCCTTTATTTGTCTAAACAATCCTAAAATAAAGAATGTCATAGTCTCACAAGTTGTGTACAGAGTTGCTATTTTTATTGGACAAATAGGCCTACAAATACAGCTATTACGTTGGCAAATACAACTATTAAATTGACGGAAACATTAAGGTGAATTCGTAAATGTCCTCCTGTAATAGTGGCTTACAATTTAGTTTGTTTTGAAGAAAAAACCTGAAGTTCAACAGGTTTAAATAATGCTGTATGAATTTGTGTCATAACAGGCTAACAAAAATAGCCAATATTAGCTTACATAAGTTTGGCCGACGTACTTCATCTCTTAAACATTACACCTGAGCTTTTTTGCTACTTCATTTCCAGACTATTCAGTTAAGAATGCATTGATATATCTCGCATTTTACTCCTTCATACCTACCTTGTGTAACAGGTGTGGGTGACATGTTGCAGCTAGCTGTGCTACATTGCGTTAGACTCGGTAGCATCAGGCCTCCTCGGTGGTCACGTGATTTGTGGCCTCAGTGAGGAGGTGCTTCCTGACGATGGTTGCTGAGCGTGCTGCACGCAGACGTTGTCCCGACAAACGCCGTTACATTTGTAGTTTTGAATTTAAAAAAGGTCCTAACAGCTATTAAACGCGTGTTTAGCTGCTGGCATCCTAAAAATCCCGTGGGATTTGTAAACGAATTAGATATGAATATTCTTTCAGGGTTACGAACTTGTACGTTATCTTATAAGAAGTGATTCCGGTTCAGTGGGAAGGTTTGAACGGTTCTCTGGAAAGTGACCATTGTTGTAATCAGGTCGAGGCTGTTATCATTTCCACTTGCGGACTCTTATAGTTTTTTACCGGTTTACAGCTGAACACAGGGCAAGCTTTTAAGAGTGTCATGAAAGAAATGTCAAGGTAAGTCATGCATATGGCACATTTTCCACTTATGAACATTTTTGTGCGCGGTTAAGATAGTCCTAAAGAATAGGCTAAAAGCTAACGTTAGCCAAACTGTCACAACAACCAAACAAGGCCTGCAGCCATCGTTTGTTGGCTAGCTCGTTTGTATGTTGTTGGGTAACCATAGTGCAAATGTGCCTGACAAAATGAACAAATTTCACATGTGTTTTTTTGTTTTAATTGTCAACTCTTAAATAGGTCTGACATGATCATTAATGAAACCAATTCTTCCGTGGCAGCCAGCTAACGTTTGCTAACTTTGCTAAATTAGCTAATTTGTTAGCGCGTCCAGCCTGTTTCTGGCATCTCAGCTAACATTCAATCGCCGCCAGCTGAGGTAGAAAAGTGGCACATTTCATACACATTTATGCAATTTTGGTAAATTCAGTTTTCGGATTGGATTTGTACACAACTATGGAGTCAGTAACACGCTTTTTGCTTTACTAATGTAACTTAAGGACATTGCTCTCAACGTTTAGCTAAGTGTTTACACATGGGTTCGCGGTAATTGGAAAGGAGAAAAACAGAAACTACTTAACAGTGACATCTTCCACATTTGGCTGTTGCTGATAAAAGCCTTAGCAGTAACTTGGTAACGAATCGCCATTTCACATCATGTTCATTGTTTAGGTTTGGTAAATCATGACATGAAACAATGACCACAGTAACGTTAAGCGGTATTGTATAGTAGCTGTCACTCCATGTATTGTGTCGTGTTCACATGTCATGTTCCCTCGCAGCACCATGCCTGGTGGGCAGCAGCCTCAGAAACACTATGGCATCACCTCTGCCATTAGCCTTGCACCTCCACGAGAAATAGACCACCAGTACACCAAGAAACTCTGTGATGCTATGAAACCTTTTGGGGTATTTGAAGACGAAGAGGAATTGAATCATAGGTGAGGAATATTTGACATGACACAAATAGTGGATATTTTGACTGCATACCTTTCATTGCAGCAGTCTCAACTACACTTAAGAGTTCATTAAAGAAACACCTGTAATATAATGCACCAAGACTTCTCTAGTGGTCTCAACAAAAATGAAAAGCCCTCTCAAAGCAACTTGTAAATAGTATTTATTGTGAGTCTGTTGTGTCCTACTGCATTGTATTTACACCTGTTCATGTTATTGTGGTAACTAAATGTATTTTCCTTTCTCCCTTAATTTATATTTAAGACAACTGAACATATAACTATGTATAGTGTATTTATTGTATCATTTCAGTCTTGCTGTATGTATAGTCAAAGGGGTGGAGTATGGAAGAAGCACCTGCTAAAATTTGTATCTCCTTTCAGACTTGCAGTTCTCGGGAAGTTGAATAACTTTGTTAAAGAATGGATTGCAGAGATCAGTGAATTAAAGGTATGTTCTGTTGTCTGCATTCTACATTAAAGCAATGATGTATGATGCATTGTGGAGTCATTAACGGGAAATATCAAATCGGAGACTCTCATCCAATTGAAAGTGGGAAAAGTCATACTGACTTAATTGTAAATGCTTCTCTTCACAGAATCTACCACCATCAGCTATTAGCTGTGTTGGGGGCAAGATATTTACATTTGGTTCGTACCGCCTTGGGGTGCACACAAAAGGTATGTGTAGTATTTATTTTGATATTATAGTCATTCATTCAGTGCAGTGACATCAATCAAATCCTTGTTTTATGCTGGGAAATTGTCTGACAACATTAAACTTTAATAACAACACCATGTAGTGTATGACTGGCTGTATTGGTCCTCAAAAGGAGCAAAGAGAGACAGAGGTACCTAGACATTACTGCCACACAGCACTCAACCCTGTCTAAGCAAGCATGCGTCATTGTTTTTGGAAAGCTTAGTTCACCCTGACCACACTAAAGCATGAGGCTGGCATTGTCATATTCATCTGCTATTGAGTGTTTTTGAAAAGACCAGTTTTGGGGTTTGAAAGCTGGGCAAACACTGGCTTACTATAGGCTAAAGGCATTGATGTGCACACCTCCTTGCTATTAAAAACAAACACAAAAAATTGAGATGAAAAGGTAAAAATGATGCAAAACACATACAACAGTATTGCAGCGTTTTACTTTTTGTTGTGCAACAAAGTTGAGGTTTTTTTATTTTCTAATTATGCATAGGCCATCATATTGAGTGCAGCCAATTTCAGCAATGTTTCACAGGTGCACCACATCTCTAAATTGCTGCTGTTGTTTGAAAACTGCATTTGAAAGTCTTTATTTTATTCATGCTGCAAATAGAGAGTCTGTCCTCATCCTTTCAAAACATTCCTGTCGCAACAGGACATCTCAGTTGAATTTACTTATTTTAGGGATGTACTGATCAAATAGTTTTTCTTCAAGAGTGCTTAAATACCGGGAATCTGCTCGTACTGAATCTAATCTGACACTTTTCTTAGTGACAAGGCTGCCCAGTCCACACTGAAGCTCCAAACTAAAAATTACCTAACATAGAACTTAACACTCAGTCCTCTCTGATTGCACAGTGGTGTTATAGAGTTTCTTCAGTCATAAATCATCATTGACTTAGTACAAACACCAGCTGTTGGCGGGCACACAAACCAGACAACAGACAAGTTTATTTTGAGCATGTTAGCAAGTTACTCACAGAATTACCATTAATTGCAGCTTATATGTCCAGCTGCTAGAAACATTTGTCATTTTTACTGTTGAAGTGCTGGTCTTTAAAAAGCAGTTAAAACCATGTAAAAATGAGAAGCTGCTATGTAAATGTCTTATATACTGCTACTCTTTTCAAAAAGGTAGAGAGAGAAAAGTAAACAGATTCATTAGCGTGGGAGTTTGATGAATCTGTATTTTTCCAATCGGTGTGTCAGAACTCAAAAGAGTACAGCCAGACCTGATAAAATCTGTAAACATGTCTTTTTTCTGTCTGTTTTAGCTCACCTTCCAGATTAGAACTGTGTTTTTCTCACCCCAAAACAGAACTTTTCCAAAACAGCTTGGTGTTTCAGTGTGTACAGGGTAAACTGAGCTTTCCCAGAATGTTAACCTCAGCCAGTGCAAGGAGGGTCAGGGGCTGTGTGGCAGTAACGGCAAGACAACCTTTAAGCGCCTTTAACTTTCATGTCGATTGTTCATTTTAAATGCCATTATAGCCAAATACACAGAAGAGCTGTTGTCATAAACCTGGATTTACATTGATTCTGTCAGATGACATCACAATTGTAAATAATTATTGTATCCCTGCAGCACAGCAGCTTGGGAATGACTGCTGGCTAGGGGTGGGTATCAGCATTGATATCCAGATTCAATTTGATTACAGTTCACAAAGTCCAGAATTGGTTTTTGATAATTTAGTTACATCAGATAAACACCAGTGTTGTCCAAAGTGCTTTGCAGAATTCATCCTGGGAACTTAAATTTCTCACACATTCAACAAGTGAGAAACACTGTTGTTTCCTTGAATATGAAATTGTGTAAAGTGCACATTTCTTGGTTATAAAACTTTGGATCAAGGATTTTTTTTTTAATTTGGCAAATGCAAAAAAACGTGACATGACAACACATCTATATTTTCTTTAGGCTTACATGCAAAACAGTTGAGCAAGTACAATAAAACTCATGCACCACTTACAGGGGCATCATTATGTGTATTTTAAAAAATAAATGCAATTCCATACAATTAGACACAGGCTGTCTGTAGCAGGTACAGCACATCAACTTTAACGATCATATTCGAGCACAGACATGGCAAAAACTGAAAGACTGCTCATTAATTCATTTGCACTGTTTCCAGCCTGATATCTTTAGAAAGCTGTTAGAAGCAAAGACAGACTAAATAAAGTAGAATCCACACACTGTTCAGTTGGCGTCTGTTGTTTCACATCTTTTAGCCAGAGATAATATCTCTTCAACAAACACAAACAGAGCTCAGATCACTGTACAGTGTCTTTTTTTTCATTCTGTCCATCTCATAAGTATGATCTTAAGATTCGCTGTGAGAAATTCTCACTCGACTAACTATCCTGGGTCACAACAGTACCTTAAAGATTCGCAGCATTTCATAATTTTCAATTTATTGTAGACTAAAACATATCTTTGATGGGACTTGAAAAATACTGAAAACTAATACTTGGAGATAATACATTTTGAAGATGTTGGGTATAATTCAAACCTCACAGGATTTAGTTTTTGTGGAAGAGTTTGACATTAGTATGGACGGATGCATATGATGTCAGAAATCCAACAACAAATGCAAGATTTACACACACCTAGTCTTAGAAACTTTTTTTTTTTAATTCATCTCGCCCCTTACAGAGTTCACAAAAGGTCATCAATGTCTAGCAAAAGCAGGGCATGTGTGTAGTTTTGTCTGTTAAAAATATCTAGTCCTTTTATATTTCATAGGCTGAGATTGTCCAAAGCAGGAGCAGGATGAATCGGATGGATCATTGGAGAAAAAGCTATTCAAAAGATTCTGTGCTTCACTTTGCCCTACTTGAGTTCAGTGTCAAAGTTGTTTACCCACAGTGTTTTATTACACTCCCTTTAACCTTGAATGCAGAAACTTTGTTCAGCCTACTTATCAGATTGTTATTGAAGTCATCAACCATTTAACCTACTGAGCAACACAGATTACACTGATCAAACTAACTGTTTGTTACAGGAGCTGATATTGATGCCTTATGTGTGGCTCCACGTCATGTAGAGAGAAGTGACTTTTTCCAGTCTTTCTTTGAGAAATTGAAACAGCATGAAGAGATCAAAGACTTGAGGGTAAGTCTGTTGCATTTCACAATATATAAGCAACAAACAAGCTTATCTGTAGGCTTCAGGGTTAAACAACACGACATTTATAGGGGAACCACGATGTTTAGATATTTCCCAATGAAGAAATCTCTTGTTTTATTCTTGAGCCTTGAAAAGTCACAGTCATGTCAAATGAAAGGGTTTTCAGTGTAGAAGATGCAAGAGTAGCAGACCGCTTTCATCACTGCTCCTTGGGGAGAACGCCTTTCTCTAGGAGAGCTGAGTTCACTGTACTGGGAATGCAGAACTGTATGTATCACTGGTATTGATTGCTGGATTACATCTGTATGGTTGAGGCTTAACTTTGCTTTTGCTGAGTAGGAAGAGAATTAAAAAAGCACAGAGTAATAATGTAGTACCTCTCATGAGATGACCAATACTCAGGAGCATTGCCTGTGGTGTTGTTAGGTCTGCTGGAAAGCATTATTAATTTCCTAAGATGTGTGTATATATTAACGCTAATACACTTGATGAAAAAGTGTGTACATCTCTTAAGTTTTATTGTCGTGACTCTATATATTCTTGAAATAAAATAACTCAATTAGCTGATATTTGTTGAAATGTTCAGTAGTACTTTCAGTGGCATGGCTGAGGGCACTTTACTGGTGGATTAACGATAGTGAGAGTACCCCTATGCTTATTGACTACTGTAAGAGGAGAATGTTCATGTTTTTTTTCAGTTGAATTTTGAAACCCTGTACTCCAAAGTGACACTCATATTCTACATTATGTTGATGTTTCTTGAATTTGAACCCACGCTGTGCCCTCAAACTACAAATATACAAAGTACTATGCTGGAAGCAAACTCCACCTTGGTTCACACCTCTTGATCATTTGGAGCTAATTTAATTCCATGATAATGTCAGTCAGCCTTGTGACTTTGTACTGTCCCAGATTTGGTTTTGACATTGTCTCTGTCTTTTTTTTTCCTCAAGGCTGTTGAGGATGCTTTTGTACCTGTGATAAAATTCAAATTTGATGGAATAGAGGTAAGTTATTGAGATCCAAGTGATCTGTGTTGTCTTCTACATAAGTTCTCAGTTACTGGGGCCTGACGAAGTACCACCAGGGATGTTGCCTAGTGGATAAATAAACAGACTACTCATTAATGACACAACTCTTGTTTTGACTTGGATTTTATAGGCACTGTCTTTGTAGTTTGTGGTGTAGTTGGGACTGTGATTCTAGAGTTGACTTTACTTCAGCTGTTATTGTCTAATACAACAAAAAACCTTGAAGAAACTTCATGACACGAGTTGGTGGCCCAGCTTGTAGTTCAGGTCTATGAAAACCTTGCAGATATGAAATAATGTGACAGAGATGAGCATCAACATAACTGTTCCAGTATCTTCCTATGTTTGAAACCTGTGTGCATGTTTTAGTTGCCATTTTAAGTCTTGCACCATGGCTCAATGAAATTTGTAAACAAAGGAATTCAAACATTATCATTTAAAAGCTCATAGCTGTTGAAAATCGTAATTACAAATTATGTGGTTTTTATGGCATTGAGACATTTTATAATTGATGTGCACTTCCCATCATCCAACTGTGCCGTATTGCTTTGGACTTGTTCACCATTCCTGCAAGAAAAGTGATTTTAAGCAGCCCTCGTCTATCTATATATGACTTTCTAAAAAGTAAACTTTAAAATATTAGACACAACTATTTATTGTGTCCAGTATTTTAGTACTTAAACTTTTTTACTTGAGAAGTTTCACCTCAGTCCGCTGTGTATTTGTTCCAGAGAACCTCCAAGTTCAGAAATGTGTGCCCCCTGCAACTCTGAACAAGGTTAACGGGGGTAGACAATGGATTTTGTGTACTCTTTTTAATATCTACCTTCTGTCCTGCTTTTCTGTCTGTCTGAGCAGATTGACCTGCTTTTTGCCAGACTGGCCTTACAATCCATTCCAGACAACCTGGACCTGAGGGGAGACTCCATCCTGAGAAACTTGGACATTCGGTGTATCCGCAGCCTTAATGGTACACTTCATGGCTTCTATTGGATTGTGTAGAGGCAGTAGAGAAGTCAATATTGCACAATTTTTTTTTTTTTTTTTTTTTTGATTGACTTGAGTCCTGATACTGTTGCTGGTGCTGTTTTCCAGAGTGACATTTAATAAGTACAACAATAGAATAAACTTTTGGTATATCACATTTTGCAGGTATGAATGTAAATAACACAAGTTTTTGAAACGTAAACCTTTTTTGAATTCACACACAGACTGTTAGTGTGATGCTCGTCTGACAGTGTTTGAGATTTACGATGTTTTGTCTTATTACAGGCTGTCGAGTGACTGATGAAATTTTGTACCTGGTGCCAAACAAAGAAAACTTCAGGTTGACACTGAGAGCCATCAAACTGTGGGCAAAACGTAAGTGGACTTTCAAACACACTTTTAGGTGTATTTTTTGTGTATCTGCTTTTATTGCATCTATGGGTCATATTCAATGGATCATGAGCATATACACCTTGGCCCATCAGCAGTATTGCCCATCAAAAACAGAGAAATACACACAGTTGTCACAAGTTAAGAGACAATATATAAAACATTGAAGTAACAGTAACAAGTTTGTGTAGAATTAAAGATATGTTTACCTCCTACATGTGTCTCTGAGTTTTTTTTACAAACTTTTTGTAATATATCCTGTGACTGCAGGTCGTGGGATCTACTCCAACATGCTGGGGTTTCTGGGTGGAGTGTCATGGGCCATGCTGGTGGCCAGGACCTGTCAGCTCTACCCAAACGCTGTAGCTGCCACACTCGTCCACAAGTTCTTCTTGGTTTTCTCTAAATGGTGAGTATCTGGCTCTGCAACTAGGATGTTGTTTTTTATCCTGTTTCACTTGATGGCAGTATTTCACAGCCCTGTACAATGCCAGTTATTGTATTTCGGTATTCAAAACATTTATTGACTAAATTTGTCTTTCTATTCTTCAGGGAGTGGCCAAATCCTGTGTTACTGAAACAGCCTGAGGACAGTAATCTGAATTTACCCGTGTGGGATCCTAGAGTGAGTATGACACCAGCGTTGTATTTCCATTTCTTTATCATGTTGTTATGCCCCTGTTTATTATGTGTATTGCTGTGCAGACACAGGAAACACTATCTGGACAGGAGTTAATCTACTGAGTTGTGAAGAGATTGTTTGGTATTTTACAGTCAGCTCAACAGATATAGAACAGGTACATTTATTGTCTCTTATTTCATGTCTCCTCGCTCCTCTGTCTGTATGTGACCACGACATTGATCGGGTCGCCCATCATGAGTTCCAATGCTCTTAACTCTGCTCGGAGGAGGCTTCCCAGAGCAGCTTGGAGCAAGGAAGAATCCCTACGTGGACATCTTTTGTCAGACAGACGCATCCCTTCAGTAAAAATGCATTAGCAATTGAATAACATGACAGATCTGACATTTGTGTAGAAATCACACCAGTAAAATTTTGCGTTGTAATGTGCTTGTAGTCCAGGAATAGGACAGCCTATCCATTTGAATGTTTGTTTTTTTTCCCTCAAAGCCAAGCTTTCAAAATAATGATTTTGACTTAAACTTTGTTTTTACTCGTTTTTCATAATAATATCATAAATTTAACGTCTCCCAAACTAATTTGTCTATTGCTTTAACTGACAACATTCTAGCCGTTGAAATTTCTGTCATGTTTGTTGTGTCCCATCAGCAATAAACACATTTTAATCGTCTATTGTTGTTGTTTCCGTTCCGACACAGTAGGGCCAACTATCACTGTGCATTGGGCAGAAAGTAGATATCAAGTAGTAGATATCATTTTATAATTTCCAGAACGTTTAGGCTACTTAATTATTTCTGTTTACTATGAGAAATTATCATCATAAAATAGACAAAAACATTTTCAAACAAATGATGTAAAAATTCACTTGTGGATTGACAGATCTGTCTGTACATATGCGTTGATACCTGTCAACCACTTGATATTAAGGCTCAGTGTACACGTTTATAGTTCAAGTTATGTTAAATAGTTAAAATTAATGGCACAAACACTAGAGATTGTGCACTTAGTGTTTGGGTACTTCACATTATTTAATTACAAACTATAAGGGAGCATCCTAAAGATCAGTCACAATCCACAAACAGGTGATCCAGCTGGGCAGCCTTCATCAGTAATTTCAGATGATTTTGAGAGGGAAGCACATCTTTGATTCCTCCTCCCTTGCATCACTTTTGGGAAAAAATGCAAATGAGGGAAACAAAGTGAATTGAGATGTACTGTGTGTGTGTGAGATGTGCGCACTTGGTGTCATGGTGCTTTTCAGTGTGTGGGTGTGAAGTTGCTCTACTCATTTAGTTTTTTGTGTGGAGTGTGCTTGCTTTGGGGTCAGTGAAGGCTGATTCCTCCTGTGAAACCAATCTTGGTCCCCTGTGCTGTGTTTTTAGGTGAACCCGTCTGACAGATACCACTTGATGCCCATCATCACACCTGCCTATCCCCAGCAGAACTCCACCTACAACGTCTCCACATCAACACGCACAATCATGAGCGAAGAGTTCAAATATGGTAATACAGAATACACAAGTGAACCAACACTGCAAAGAAAATGAGTTCTGTTAACCTGGTTCTTAAAGTTCTTAAAAACATTGTCTAGGTTTGCTGAAGGCAGTGATAACAGTACATTTTTGTTCCTTTTAGTAATATACGTGTCACTTTAAGTATGGAATTGTTACATCTCTGTCTTTGTGTGTCTGTCATGGACAGGGCTCAGCGTCACAGATGAGATTCTTCAGGGAAAAGCAGAATGGTCCAAACTCTTTGAGCCGCCCAGCTTTTTCCAAAAGTACAAGTAGGTATCGAATTTGCTGGATAAAGGATTGATGGGTGGAACATTTTATTGACCAAAGCAAGATGATAAAACATGTAGAGCTGCATGATTCTCTTGTATTTACTTATTTTAAAAGTCATATAAGGATATGTGGAAACAAGCTGCTTGTGTAAACTTACAATTTTGGTAGACCCCACAGACTGTATTACTGGAATTGCAACTAAAACTGGATGATGCCAGTGTATTTCTTTTGACCAACATATTGTTTTCACCTTTTGAAGGTTGGGCAGATTTGACTCGTCCTAACTGTGGTCAGTAGAGTTGGGTCGACTCATTTTGTTTCTGGAAGTTCCTCCCACACAGTTCAAGTACAGAGACTGAGTTTTCTGCCAGGTTCTCCTCCTACTACACTGTGCAGCTGTGTAGCACAAGAAACCAACTTTTTATTGAAAAAGCTGCAGAATCCCCCCCCATTTGATGATTAACATTCTGTGTACACTAGAATCAAGATTGACAAATCATACAGCCCAGTAAAGATGTAAAGGGCTGGTCACTATATCATTATGCCAGTACAGTAGTCTTGCAACAAATACTGATTGTATTGAGGGTTGAGGGAGGTTTTCACTCTGTTAAATGGCCTTGAAGCAGTTTTTCCTCATAAATACACATGGGTAGGAAACATTAAATGTTTTGTTTGTTTGTTTTTTGTGCTTCAGGCATTATATAGTTTTGACTGCCAGTGCGTCCACAGAAGAAAACCACTTGGAATGGTGAGTGTCACAGAACTGGATTTCTTTCACCCTTCACGTGATTTAAATTGCATTGGGACTTTTAACTGAGGCAACAGGCGCAGCTGTGCACCATTCCAGAGTGAATTTATTTAATTGTATTAACATTAATGTGTAACAGATCCTGCTCACAATGTAACACAGAAACAAATACAACTGAATAAATAACTGTGCAGAAAGTGAAGTTAACTTGTATTATTGGCACTCCTGTGACTACATCCTGATGTTTTCCTTCAGGATCGGTCTGGTGGAGTCAAAGATCCGCGTTCTTGTGGGAAACCTGGAAAGGAACGAGTACATCACCCTGGCTCATGTCAACCCCCAGTCCTTCCCCGGGTCCAAAGAGAACCGGAACGAGTGAGTCTAGTTTTATCTGTTTGTACAAACAGCTCACTGAGGAAGTTCTGGAATAATGAGTTCAAATTCTGCTAATCATTAATCAAACATTTATTCTAAGATCAGTCAGCACATTTTCATTATGATGATGATGATGATGATGATGATGATGATTATTATTACTATTATTATTACTATTATTATTACTATTATTAGTAGTAGTAGTAGTATGCTTTTTTTTTTGTTTGTTTGTTTCATTTGAGTGACTCGTCAATGTGTTTACTGCTGGTGCAAGTCGGTGAGTCCTGAAATCCATTGTTTGCTAAAGTCAAGTTAGTTATTAGGCAGCACATTGGATTGGTTCACTGTAGTTTTGACAGTAAAATAAGTGTATGCATTTTCTCCTCTTTACTTGCTTGAACATCACAAACACGTTAATTACTTTTGAAAATTGTGCAGTGAGCATAAATCAAACATGAGTTAATGATCTTTTTCATTTTGAATCTTGTGTGTTTCTGCAACAGGAACGACTTTGTGTCCATGTGGTTCATTGGGATTATCTTCAAAAAAGTGGAGAATGCAGAGAGTGTGAACATTGACCTGACATATGACATCCAGTCCTTCACAGACACTGGTAAGTCCTGTCATATCCCATAGCATTTTCCATGGCCGGTAGTGGAACAACCTAGTCAAACATACAATAAGACGAAATAGGCTACAGCGTATACCAGCATGTGCTGTGCACTGCAAGTGTATAAATGGCTACAAAAGCCTAATTAGTGGGGTAAATATCCATTTAAAATAAATTTGATGAATGAGTGTGTTCAGGGACAATTTCTGCCTTTTTGTTTTCCTGACGACCACAAGATGAATCATAATTATTCCAAACTTTTATCCAATCACATGCATTATAACATTTTTTTGCTTGTAGTAATCGAGAAAATAAGCATTTAAGACGTTTAAACTTTTATTAAAAGTGACCCGGAGATGATTTTTTTCTTTTCCAGCATTTTTTGATATTTAAATTGAAATGTACTCTTAACTTCCAAATGTAATCTGAGTGGCAATTTAACATGCAATAATCTTTAACAGAATTTTCTGCAGGAAAATGGTACTTAGAGGAAAACTGCAGTAGCAGGAACTTTGCATTGGCTCTACATAAAATAGCCTCAACACATCAGGTTTAGTTACTGGACTTATATCAGAATTCACTTTGTGCTGAAGACAGGACAGAAAAGACAGTGGCAGGTGTCAGAGTGCAGAAGTATTTGAAAATACTAATTCAGAAAGATGAAGTGTTTGAGTTCTAAGGAGTCAAAATAGAAGAAATGTCCAGCACCCACTCGGACTATGCTATAAAGGATAGCTATATAGCTTGATATGTAAACATTCAGACCAGTGGTCAGTGAACCTTAACATGCCATGTCTCTGCAGTGTACAGACAAGCCAACAACATCAACATGCTGAAGGATGGGATGAAGATTGAAGCAACACATGTAAAGAAGAAACAGCTCCATCAGTATCTTCCTCCTGAACTGGTGCAAAAGAAGAAGAGGGTATGATATCTTCCTGTGCATGATGGGACAAATCCTCTATCATTTTCAGATGCATAATGATTATTGTCTTAATATTTTGCTTCTTTGTCAGTTGCCACACAGTTTATTTTCCCCCTCTTGTCTTTTCTGCAGAGCATAGCAGAGTTGAACCGTAGCTCTAATGGCGGAAGCTCTAAGCGGATCTCTCTGGACAGCAGTCATCTGGACAGCTCCAGAGACACAGACTCGGGGACTCCCTTCAGCTCCCCAGCCAACAAACCCTCCAAGCCTGCATCTGACACAGATGATGGGTATGATGTACTTGTCATTCGTGTTTTTCTTCACTGCTGTTATTCTGCACATCTAGTTTTAACTGGTGCAATTTCATATTTTGCATTTGTATGTTTCTGTAACTCTTACCTGCTACTTTGTTTCTGTTCTAGATCCTGTTTTCTTTCTCATGTTTGATGAGTCATCACAATGACTGGGCTCAAATCTACAATAACCATGTTGAGTAAATGTGTTCGTTCTTCTCTGTATTTTTCAGTGCCAGCCCTCCAAAGCAGCTCTTTGTGGAAGGCTCCCCATCACCCAGTGCGGCACCAGCTGCTAAAGACCAAGGCATGTCTATCCCTGTCATTGGCTCAAGTGAGTTTTCCAGTGAAGTATGGAAAAGTTGTGTGTGTGTGACCTTCGTTGGTGCCTGTTGCCAAAGAAGCATGTTCCCTTACATCTGGAGAACATAATTTGTAGGCCGGGGCATCTCCATAGCACCACAACGCTCCTGGGATTTGGATATTGCTCTTGGCCGTATTGTGATTTCAATTATATTTTGATATGCTGTAATAAATAGTAATAAATATCAACCAAAATCTTTAAATCTAGAGAACAGTCTGAGTGAACAAAGGGCATGTTGATACTGGAAATGTTGAAAGTGTGTCCTTAAGTGGAAATCAAAGATTTGGATACATCCTGATCTAATTTCGTCACATCTGTACTTTCTCACTCTGAAGAGCTTCCAGTTAAAGTTAAGCCTCCTTCCCCACCAGCCAGCAGCTCCGTCACCCCAGTGCTGAGCAGCAGTGTTAAGCCCAATGCCACCAGCAGCCCCAGAGAGGAGCCCAACGGCCTGGAGGACTCTGTCAATGGAGCTCCCACCAAGAGACCACACTCACCTACACAAGAGGACCTGGCCAAGAGGCTCAAAGATACAGAGGTAAGGAGGTTGTTCTCAGTTTAGGGCAGGAGTTACAGAATGGATGAGTTTTGAATACATAGATTTAAACTTAAGGGCATATTTAATGAGATTTACAGTAACTGTCATGCAGAGTAAAAGTTGTGTTTTTGCTGCAGGTGGTGTCCAACGATGACTCTATATTTAAAGAGCCATATCCACCATCCTCTGACTCCTTACCGCCTGGAGAAGGACCTAATATTGTAGGTGTTGTCTACTCCATCTGCTTTTTATAAACAGTTTTTATAAAACCAGACCAAAAAAAAAAAAATTTACATTTTCAATTTTTGTCTCTTCACCATTAGACCCCTATTTCTGGATCAAAGGCTAAGCCCATTCCAACCATTGATACCTCAAGAACACAGGTAAGGTTTTCTTTGTGAACCATGAGCTCTATTTAATACCTGAGTGGTTTGACTTTAATCAACGTTAGACTATGTGATGGACTTTTGTTGAAGCAGTTACTAAATCATGTGCATGTGTATTGATTCATGTCGTTTTGTCCCTACCTCAGAGACTTCCCAGCATGGAGCTGCCAGACGCCTCCTCGCCTCTCCCAGCCAGCAACAGTTGTCGTGTTGTGAAGAATTCAATTAAACTGGCCCTCAATCGCCACAAGTGAGCTTCAGCTATTATTCCAGCAGCAATAGATGATGATATTTAATCGTCTTTCTAAAAATGTTTACTTTGTTCAATTAACTTGTACGTTCCGATGTCATGCAGCATCACACCTCCCAAGCCCCCAGTATTTGAGGGGACCCTCACCACTGACACTCCTCCTGCCAGCGAAGAGAAGGGCATGTCCATTCCTGTCATTGGCTCAAGTGAGTATCTGTATTTTCACCATCAGCTCTTGAAGTCATCAAGGTGCTCAGTACTGTTGTTAATTTTATCAAGGAAAACAAGTGAAAAATATTCCTTGACAAAAACAAGAATATTTCTTATATTTGTTGGCAGCCTTTTTTTCAAGGTGAAAATAAGACTAAAACTAAATAAAACATAACCATTGATAACAGAAGTCATGGACATTCGCTTTTCTGGGGTTGACATCACTTTTGTGGTCCAACCAAAAATTGGAATAGAAACACCAACAAAACAACTGGAACAAACCACAAAACATGCAGGACGGCATGCCAACATGTATTTTAAATGTGTAATATACATACATACCTCACAACGTAACATTAATGTTGCTTTCATTCAAAGGTTTTTGTGTGTGTGTGTTTATAGGAAGGAGTAAGTGCAAAGATGAATGTCGCCCGTCAGTCTATTGCAAAGCTTCATCTTGATTCACTCAGTTTTTTGTTGAGCCTGCTTTAGACAAGGATTTTACAAGAACGACACCCATAACCATGGCAACTGTCCACAACAAAGTTGGAGACAGTTAAAAATGTACATTACAAATGAAACAATTCTAAAACTAGACTTGAAAGTGTTTACAAAAGTTGTAAAATGTGACCATGGTAAAACCAAACTTTTTTTTTTTTTTTTTTTTTTTTTTTGAAGACTAAAACTAAAACCAAATCGGGAGTCAAAATGAACAATGTTTTTGTCCTCTCTGTTTCTCTCTGTAGAACATGTGGCATCCAAACACGTGGCGCCTCCCGTCGGCAGCTCCATCCCCACATTAGTGAGCAGAGGAGCCGACCCACTGAACGGAGCAGCCTCCAAGAGACCCCACTCCCCCTCTCTGGAAGAGCAGGCCAAGAGGCTGAAAGAAACAGAGAAGGCCAGAATCCACATAGCTTGAACACACGAATGATAGACTGGATTCATCCACACAGAGGTGGGGGCTTTACATTTAAGTCAAACACCGAGACGATGACTTCACACGGGGACAGGGAGTGTGTTCAGTCTCAAGAGTGAAGCAGCAGGACGGACGCCTCAACTCAAATCTTCAGAGATTCCAGATTTGCCAGTGGATAGGTGATTTGGTCAATGTTGTCTGCGCCCTCTGGCACACTCACAACCAGAGGGCATTTAACACAACTTTATGGAGATATCTGACATGAGAACTAAAGCAACAGTTTTTTTACTCATCTTGTCCCTCAGTGTTTGAAAATGCACACAGCAATGATGGAAAATGAGCTGTTCTTCTTTTCATTTTCCCTTTTTTCTTTTCCAGTTAACATGTTTTAAAACAGCCCAAAACGTTTATCGACGCTTGCTACACACACTTCTGGTGTATGCTGATTTTCTTTTCTTTTTTTTTTTTCTTTTTTTTTCTCTCTTTTCTCCCAAACAGAAACCTGTACAGTAAATGTTGATGTACATAACTTTTTTGTCTTAAAAAAAGAAGCAAAAGATCACTGTTAAAGTCTTTTGACCATTCTATTGTAGTTTTATCTAAAAAGAAAAAAAAATGTTTAAAAAATTGTAATTTCTTGTTTTTCTCTACTGCTTGTCCAACAAATGTGTCTCCAGCCCTGGATATCTTTTGTAAACATTGTATAGGTTTGGATACTTGCAGGGAGGATTTATTGAGGGTTTGCTTATGACGGAAATCACAACCACAACTCTTTGGGCCACCATGACTACCCAAAGAGGACTCCAGGGTAGTATCGGACCTGCAGTGTGTAGGCGATCGTAGACGCCCGGTGACATCAGTGCTTCTCAGGTGCCAGTAAGAGCAAGAAAATCAACCTCACAACAACAGGAAACGTCAAGCATTTTCTGGAAGTGATGAAATGGGTCTGAAGCTTTTCAGTCATTGTTTAGCTCTTTTGAAGGATTAGTTCAAAAACATTGGAAGAACCATATCAAGATGCTACGCTAATCCTTCTGTTCAGTAGCTTCAGTGTCTCTGTGTCACGCCAACCGTTCGTCTTGGATTAAAAGAAAAGGTTGATGAGTTTTCTGCTTACTTTTCATAGTGTGTTTAAGCCCGATGTCGGATAAGTGTGGTTGACACAAAAAAGTGAGTGTGACAGGTCACAAGAAAGCTGTCGCAAGTAAGTGTTTAAACATTGGTTTTGTGTATGTACCTGTGATTGACAGATTGTCTGACACCTAAAAACTATCCTCTAATCCATCAGGAAAGCTAAATAACAGGATACTGTTTGACCCCCCCACCACCACCACCACCACCACTTCAACGTGGTCTGTTTGCTAGTGAGGCTCGATCCTGACGAAGCGAAGTCCTGGCTGTTTTCGTGTTCAGTGTCCATGAAAGAGTTTGTGGTGCTTTTGTGAAAAATGGTTCGAAGCTTTTTGACGAGTTGTGCTGGTTTGTGTGTGTATGCATGCGTATGTGGTTGACTGTGTGTGAGCGTGCATGCATAGATGGTTTATGTGCTGGAGAGAGATGGAATTCCCTTCGTTTTGGGTGTTTAACCCTCTGCGCCTCCTGTGGAGGTTCTTAAAAGGCATCTCCTAGGGCCACGGGTGGGGGGTCGGGAGACAACTTTTTCCTGCCTTTGGCCCCAGCCCTCCATCTTTATGATCTGAAGCTGGGTTTCTTTGTGTTGGTCTTCAGCACAGAGGTTCTATGTATACAACAAAGTGTAAAGTGATGCTAGAGAAGCGCCCTCTTCATCGGAGCAGGTAGAGAGTTGGGACACAGGCTCTTTTTCCAGCATCAGTTTCCCCAACTATATGTACAGAGAACATTTTTTTCAAAAGGCATATTCTTCATTATTGGGGGTTTTCTTATCACTTTATTTATATTTGCATATTTGTACCATGTGATCTTTTTTTTAATAGCATTCATAGCAGGTAGGTCTTTTTTGAATGAAATCTGCACCACTCTGTTTCAGACAACTCATGTTTTGCTGTTCAGAAACATTTAACAAAACAGGTCATTTAGATGTTTGTTTCTAAAATGTATTGAAAGGGTATTTTTGTATGTGTTTATCACTTCCTTTAAATGAATCTGTACACCAATTAAACCCCTAAAAACTATGGTGTCTTTTTTTTTTTGTTACGTATATTTTTGAGTGCTGTAGTATAGGGAAGGGTTTTTATGACCTGTGTGCCTTGTTTTCCTGGAAAAGTCTTGATGACTTGGTGTCAGTTTGCCCAAAAACTCATTGGAAATGAAAAATGACATGATAACTGGAACTATTGTGAACATTTAATTAATCAGTCTACTAAAGTGGTCTTAATGGTATTGTTTTATCATTGTTTCAGGGATCAAGAATCAAATTAGATAGATACTATATATTTATCCCCTAGGGGAAATTCATGTGTCCATTAGCTCATTGTTGATATTAATAATAAATAAACATTAATTAGAGAATAAAATAAAAATTCAACCTTTAAACCAACAAGATCTTGATCCAAAAAAAATAAATTTAGAAATTTACAATTCCATGACTACTGTACAAACTAAACTAAGAAAAGCATAGACTTACACTGAACTGAAAATTCCAGAGCAGCTAGTACACAGTGGCAAGATTGTGGAAGTGTGACAGTGAGCCAGCATGTGCAAAACCAGGACCCTGAAACTGAAGCAGCTAAATGGAATTCAGCCATCATTTCCATTATTCATACCTGTGATTTTCCTACAGTGACATGTCAAAATATCTTCAATGAAATGAAGAAGTCCCATTAAGTAACTGATTCATTAATAAAAACACAAGGACAGTGACACTAGACACTGAAGAGTCAACAGCAGCAAATCAGCATTGTTCAGAGCCACAGCGACAGGAAGCAGCAAAATATTGATGCAATGACATAATGAAAACTATCCCTATTCACCATGCAGCATCTAGACATGCAGAGCAGTGTTAAGGTGTACAGTAAGACATTAACAACTACTATATTAATTTTGATACGATGTTAATAGAAATAAGACTATATTAGGGCTATATGTATTGTTATATTATTAATATGATTATTTTAAATCTAATGTTGAGTGTTTGGAAATTGCTATTTGCCAGTGAGTTAGCTTCCACAAACCTGAGACACTAGACACATAGACAAATGTGTAGACAGTGTTCTGAGGTTTCTTTTCTCTACATCAGGTTCATTCAGTCATGTAAAGAAAAAGCTGAGTTTACTGTGTTGCATTGACTGGTGTGATTGATGGTCATTGCTCCTCTCCTCCAGGTGGAGGCGCTGTAGCTCCAACAAACACCACTGGTTTCTGAAGGTTTTCCATGGAAATAAGAAGATAAAGAAACAATGATGGAGCTGTTGTAGCACATAAAGACATGATGTTTGACCGTTTGTGTTGTCTACGTGTATAAAAAGACTGGGTCCCGCTGTATCACTCAGGCTGAACTACAGCGTCTATTCACGGGCGCGATCCCACTACTGAGCGGCACGGGGGCTTTGACCTGCTCCGTCTCCGACCTGGACCGGTGCACCCCTCCTTAGACGACCTGGTGGTCCCGGGCTCCCCCAGGAGCACCATATCGATACCGAACTTAGCGCGGACACCCGATCGGCACAGTCCACTGCAGCTCAGAGCTCCTGAGCTCAAACGCTCCGCCAGCCTCAGCCTCCCGGTGACTTGGATTACAGGCGCGCGCCACCGCACCCGGCGATGGAGCCTTCATTCATAGAGGTGTTGGGGTTTCAAAATGGTGACGTCATCAGGTAGCAGGCTCCAGCGGCATCTAGCGACAGAAACAAACTGCAGCTGCAGCATTAAAGGCTGCTCAGTGTTTGAACAGTGATAAAACCTTATTTTAATAAAGACAAATAGTTTATCATCCTTTTCCTGAGTGCTCCTCTTTTTAATTTCCCATCATTGATATAAAAGAGAAAATAAAATGCAAAGTTGAAATTACAAAGCAGTGGTGAGAAAAACAAATCTTCAAGCAGTGTTAGTTCCTCACCTGACAATCAATAATCAGTCATTGTATTGCTATTATTCACAATTTGATCCTACATGTTCAGTGGAGTTGTATCAATCAGACCACAATATGTTGCAATATAAAACTATGAGAATATATACAGTGGAGCTGAAACCATAGTATTAATACAATCTGATCAGTTATGACTCCCAAAAGGTCCAGATATCTGTTCATATACATTACATACCAGAGTGTGACATGTCCTCCATTGACTGTGAACTGTTTGCAGCGTGAAGTGTGACTTGACATATTAGGATACAGATTTAAACATGTCCCTGTTCTACTCAGCAAATCTAAAACCAGTGTGTGAGAGGAAGATGATTAAAGTGGGTTTTGTAGCCAACTGAGGTGTTTTCTCCTGTCATGTTCAGACAACATTTGTTCTTTAGCTTCATAAAAACATTCTTAGTCTTTTTCATTTCCACTTTCATTGTATTTAGATTCACATTTGCTTGATAAACAAAAAGACACTTTATTTAAGAGATCTCATTATTTGCATGATGTAGGCTGCTGTATCATCAAACTGAAAAGAGCCGACTGTAGCCTGCACTGGACCTTTAGGGCTTTCAGTCCTCTGTGGGAGCCAGTGGACTGACTGACTGACTGACTGACTGACTGAATGAAATACATCTAAGTGATAAGGTGAGTTTAAGAAATCCAAGCCTGCATGAACATTCATGACACTGATTACTTGAAGCCGAAATCGTTGAAGAGCTTTAGATAATTAATTCTATTGAAAGATATTGTCAGTCAGTTTGATCTTCACAATAAAACGGCATTGTTTCCCCTCAACAGCATGGAGGATTTCAAAAGAACTGACTTTAATGCTTTTAATAGTTCTCACTACAGACAATAATTTGACAAGAAATCAGATGTGAGAAATTAAACAGAGATACATGTGTTTCTTTATTTAATGTTTTTGGTGACTGTGATTAGGCAATTTAAAACAGTTTGAAAAAATCCACTCTTAACAAAGTAACGAAAGTATTTTTACGTTTTCAGAGGTTAAAACATATATAATGAATAACTCAATATACATTTTAAAATTTCAAGACTTTTATTTTGACATTTTCTGGAGCTTCAGCACAAGCTAGAAAATCCCAAAGCCACTGGGAGCTGTGAGCAGGTGAGGGCCTCATCACAGGGCTTAAGCTTGTGGCTCAGAGAGGCTTGACCCCCACATGCTCCCAGTCCCCTAGATAGAGGGGCCCCAGATGTCATCTGATGCCCCTCTAAAGGTCTCTTTATGGCCCTGGACTGCAGCCTGTTGTTTCCTCCCTACTGTTCATATTTTATGCTGATATCACTCACTCAACAACTTTACAACAAGGTACAATAACAACAGTGTTAATGATACTGATTTACTTAATGTGGGTACAGTTANCGTTTTTGGTGACTGTGATTAGGCAATTTAAAACTGTTTGAAAAAAGCATCCACTCCTAACAAATTAGTGAAAGTATTTTTACGTTTTCAGAGGTTAAAACATATATAATGAATAACTCAATATACATTTTAAAATTTCAAGACTTTTATTTTGACATTTTCTGGAGCTTCAGCACAAGCTAGAAAATCCCAAAGCCACTGGGAGCTGTGAGCAGGTGAGGGCCTCATCACAGGGCTTAAGCTTGTGGCTCAGAGAGGCTTGACCCCCACATGCTCCCAGTCCCCTAGATAGAGGGGCCCCAGATGTCATCTGATGCCCCTCTAAAGGTCTCTTTATGGCCCTGGACTGCAGCCTGTTGTTTCCTCCCTACTGTTCATATTTTATGCTGATATCACTCACTCAACAACTTTACAACAAGGTACAATAACAACAGTGTTAATGATACTGATTTACTTAATGTGGGTACAGTTATTTTATTTGAAAAATAAAACAGGCAAATGTGTAGACAGTGCTCTGAGGTTTCTTTTCTCTACATCAGGTTCATTCAGTCATGTAAAGAAAAAGCTGAGTTTACTGTGTGTTGCATTGACTGGTGTGATTGATGGTCATTGCTCCTCTCCTCCAGGTGGAGGCGCTGTAGCTCCAACAAACACCACTGGTTTCTGAAGGTTTTCCATGGAAAAAAGAAGATAAAGAAACAATGATGGAGCTGTTGTAGCACATAAAGACATGATGTTTGACCGTGTGTGTTGCCCACGTGTATAAAAAGACTGGGTCCCGCTGTATCACTCAGGCTGAACTACAGCGTCTATTCACGGGCGCGATCCCACTACTGAGCGGCACGGGGGCTTTGACCTGCTCCGTCTCCGACCTGGACCGGTGCACCCCTCCTTAGACGACCTGGTGGTCCCGGGCTCCCCCAGGAGCACCATATCGATACCGAACTTAGCGCGGACACCCGATCGGCACAGTCCACTGCAGCTCAGAGCTCCTGAGCTCAAACGCTCCGCCAGCCTCAGCCTCCCGGTGACTTGGATTACAGGCGCGCGCCACCGCACCCGGCGATGGAGCCTTCATTCATAGAGGTGTTTGGGTTTCACAATGGTGACGTCATCAGGTAGCAGGCTCCAGCGGCATCTAGCGACAGGAACAAACTGCAGCTGCAGCATTAAAGGCTGCTCAGTGTTTGAGCAGTGATAAAACCTTATTTTAATAAAGACAAATAGTTTATCATCCTTTTCCTGAGTGCTCCTCTTTTTAATTTCCCATCATTGATATAAAAGAGAAAATAAAAAGCAAAGTTGAAATTACATAGCATAACTAACTAACTAGCCTTTATTGACTTTCAGAGAAGCCCAGGGCAAAAATCTAGTTTTAATATCTTTATTGTTTTAGTTTGAATTGGGATCCTTAGCGCATAAATAACAGATAAATAAAGTTGTGTTTGATTAAATTATCACAATCAAACCTGGAGCCTGACAGTCTTGGTCCAGTATGGGAGTACTGGTTGGGTTCTGAGTGTGAGGTTAAATAATGAAGTATAGTATGTGTAGTGTATCTGTGTGCTCTGTTCCTGATGGGAAGTCGAAGGCTCCAGGTATGTGAAAATACATTGAGGGAAGGATGTGGGGATGATCAATTTTGGCCCATATGCAAACTTTTGACTTGAGATAAATATGGGCCTCCATGGGAGCAGATCATACCTGACTTGATGAATTATTTTAGCATAAAAACACTTTCATGACTTTTATATCTGCAGACCTCTTAGTTCATTGTAAAGTGGGAGAGTCATGACCTTTTTAATTTCTATTAAGCCAAAGATCTTTTCACAGCAGACCATTTGACTTGTCATAGTAGGAAAAGCCCAGATGTTACTAATGTCATTAACAAGGGCTGTGTTGCATTGAAGTGCTCCCGTATATAAGGAGAACGTAACAGTGAGCCATGATTCATTTTATTATTTGCACATCAAAATGTCTTCTGTGAAAAACGCTTATCAAGTCTGTTGTGATGATCCTCTGCAGCTTTTTTTGTTTTTATATTGCAAGTAGAAGAAGTGACAACTAACCTGGAGCAGTAATTACACTAAGATAGACTACACGAAGTCAGCTCTTGCAGGTGGTGAGAGAAAAGGCCTCTGTGCCAGAACAACATGGGCAGCACAGGTAATCTTGTCACACTAGATGTTAGTAGAATCAGCATGTGTGATATCCCTGATTTTTCAAGCAAACTATACCACATGTCCAAAGTTATTCCAAAACTTTTTGATAATGCTTTAGATTACACACTACAATGTACAATGCAATTACTGCAGAGTTACAGTGTAATCTTTTGTAATGTTTTGTACTGAACAAGATGAAGTTATTGATTAAGGGGGTAACAATAAGGGGAAGTGGATCTTACAACAAACTACTAGCTACTTATTCTATTATTCCAGGATAGAGAATGACCATAACATAAATTACCACGGTGGCCTACTTTTGGTATTGTCTTCAAAAATCTAGTATCAGCCAGACTTTAAAATATGGTCAATGACTTCATTAAATGTGTTCATGCACTCAGCGTCCTTTACTTTCTGTTTATGGAGATCATGCTGTGCTGACTGTGCTGTAACTGAACCCTAACGGTTGTTTTACAGGTTTTCACAATTCATATCCACCATGAGGTTTATGTCTTTAAACCTTTTCCACAGTTGTTGGCCTGAATTTGGATGTTATGTCATAATAAACTACCTTTTAGTTGCAGGTTTTTCTCAACTTCCTGTTCAAACATTGTGCTTCACATGATGTTCAGTGATGTGATGGCAGTTTCACTTCTCATTTTCATTCCAGTCTTAGAGATGGTTTACTTAGCTCTGAAAAATGTAACTGGCATAAAAATGATTATATTAGCAACTGAATACCACATTTTGAATTTGAATTACTACTGAATACTTAGTGTTGAAGTTTAAATACTGTTTATATGTGATTTTGATAACCCTCTCTCTGAATTCATGTTGTCTGAATTTCAAGTTCTGCAATTTGAAAAAAACTTGACTTTGAGTCTATATTTATTTTGAGTTCTCAAGTTCAAATAGAAACTCCACGTGCCTAATATTGTGTTAAAAGATATCCAGCCTTGATCACTGACTGAGACAGATCTGTCTGACACAATGAGCTTCCAAATTTGAGTGTGTTTTCCTCACCTGATTTAAATAAAACAGCCCTGCATGATTTTAAGATCATGATTTTACTGTGTTTTTCAAGGACGTTCTCAGGCTTGTTAAATTTTATTAGTTGGCTGGGATGGCATGTTGTGTAAGGCCTCCTGTGCTTGGCCATGCTTTATCCAAACATACAGTAAACACCACACTGTGGACTTGTGGACTTGGACATTTTTTACAATTTTTATCAAATTGGTAGACATTAGGTATTGCATTAGATTACAGCCTGCAATGTACAGCATAAATACTGTGGAGTTACAGTGTAATCTTTTGTACTGTATTTTTGTAACAGTGTACCAGTACAGTATATACCAATACATATATACAGCCTACTGAGGAACAAGATGTGAAATTATGGAATAAGGGGGTAACATTCCGGGATATTACAAAGAACTTGCACTGTAGTTACTCATGGGTACATATTCTTTTATTAAAGAGTAGCCTACAGTATAACTCACTGAGCAATAATCTGGATTTTTGGGAGGAATTTAGAGAGAATTTGTACTGTAGTCATTATTTTAACTATACCTTTTCTATTATTGAAGGGTACAGTATGGCCATAACATACATTACCACATACTTGAATTACTTTGGTAACGCTTCAGATTGCAGCCTACATACCTGGTAACTAAAAGGGGGCAACTGCCACTGCATATATGCTGTAACTACAGCTATATCTTGATGTACGTACAACAGGTTTACCATTCCAACAATTCTAACGATGCAATGTATGTTTGGAGTAGTGCAAAGACCATTATGCATGAAAAATACATACAGACAGAAAGAAAGAAAGAAAGAAAGAAAGAAAGAAAGAAAGAAAGAAAGAAAGAAAGAAAGAAAGAAAGAAAAAAAGAAAAAATAAACAAAGCTAAATTAAATAAATAAGAAATCTTTTTTTAATTATTACATAAGGCTCAAGTTTTCACAGCTTTAGAGTTTGTGCAGTATTTTGTCCAGTTACAAGTCAAGTATAACATGAAAACAGTGGTTGGGTCTGGAATTTTGCTAATAAAGAAATAAGATCAATAACATATATTTTCTTGACTAACAGTTCAATAAATAAGTGTATAAGTGTACAAGTGATAATAAGTGAGTTAAATATCTGTTTTTGTATTTAAAAAAGATTAAGGTCATGCCACCAAAGGTACACTCTCAAAAAATGAGTTGTTTCAACAAAGAAGGTCAACATTTAGCCTGTATTTTACAAAAAACTTATTTAACCTAACTTGTTAACACCTTCAGAAACACATCTCACACATTATTTGAAACAAACAAAGAAATTCTGGGTGAAAGACTCTTGATGTTCGATACTAAATGATCACATCAGACACAGCACGGCAGAGGTAGAGTCACATGTCTTATTGAGTCTTGCTCAGTAGTCAGCTGACAGCGAGACATCATAAAGGCATCAACAAGCCCCACCGTCTGCATTGCAGTGCTCGCCACTCTACTGAGTACTTCAACCACCAGAAAAACAGACGAGCTGGAGCAGGAAAACAGCGCAGTCATGCTGCTTTTAACTCTGCTTTTCGTATCATCAGGTAATGTCAGCACGCTAATAAGAAATGAATGTTGTTTTGTACATGGTCGGTGATTTTGTTCAGACAGTTGTCGGTTCACAATGAAAGGTCTGAGGTTGTGTAACGAAGTGCGTTTCAGCATCAAAAGGCGGAAACGTTAGCTTGGGTAAACAGTGGCAAATTAGCTAATGTTAACTTTACCTTGTGCTATATATGATTTTTTATAAACATCAAATGTTTGTTCTTTTCAGATTAATCCGCTACACACGTAAAATATGTAAAGAAATCGTGTTAAGTGAATCTCGACCGTTTGCCTTTGAGGTTGAAACGTTGTTGTTGGCCCACTGGCGTCAGTTAGTAGCTGCTCGGCTAACGGCAGGCTAACGTAGCTAGCCTTAGGTCAGTTGATTGGATGGCTAAACACCAATACAGCGTTAGCCTTAGCTCAGTGTTTGTTTTTGTAGACATGTAGGGACATTACAACGAAGCTAGTTACCCGAGCAGCTAGCTAACTGACACTTTATTTTCGTGGTGTTTTATGTCGGTGTAGGTTAATGTTTCTCAATAAAACAGAAACTCAGTCGGCGCTGATCCGCCCTACTTGCTGGGAACAGATAATGGACTGTATGTGGTCCTTTGTTGAACCCTGGTTCTACGAGGAAGTTTAGATAAATCCTCTCAACCAGCAACTTTCATTTCAGCTTTTTTTTTTTTTTTTAGTATAATGTCAGTTACTTAAGAAGTTTTGTTTTCGGATTTTCTTGTTCCTCTTGGTTGTTTTCTGTTATGCTATGACACCTGTACTTGTCTTCATGTGGCCCTTTTGTCAGTAATAACCTTGGAAGCTTATCTTTATGTGCAGGCAAATCTGGGTCAGTGAAATCAACATTTGAGTTATTGCTGCAGTGTTGTGCATAAACACCTAGGCTATTTGGCTTGGTTTTGAGGCATTTGGAATATGGATCTGAAATGACTGCCATTTGTTTACTTCTTATCAGAGTAGAAACTGTGTTTCTTGCAGCCCACTGGCAATATTGGTTCCTTCAAGTCATGACATTAGTGCTTTGTGTGTTCAGTGCTTATCTTAAATTTGACTTGTAGTTCAAAAATTGATTTTATATAATGCTGTTTTTGCACTTCCACATTTTTGCATGTGTTTGCTGCAGACATTCCTCGGTGGTTCATGTCATAAGCTTTAGGGCTCAATCATATTGTTCAACAAGTGGTATGCATACTTTCTAATCTAATCTTTGGTTGTTGGGTCAAATTGATGTGTAGCCTGCTTCACTGAAACCGTTTCACAGATCACTTGCTGTTGTTGAACAATACAGTCTGAATCCTGTGTAAAAACCTTTTGCGCTTTGCTGTGTCTGTGTCATGTGATGTTGATTCACTCACATTATGATGAGATTGTCTGTTTCAGAGTCATGGTCACAGAACATGAGTCAAAAATGTGCCACAGGCTTCTTTTTTTTTTTTTTTTGGATGGCGTCATAAAACTTAGACTCTTGACCTGCAACCTGTTTATCTGCTGTAGGTGATTACATAAAGACAACAGAAATATAGAGCACACATTTTGTGCTGCTTGTTAACTGTAAATGGTTTACTGCAGTGTTGAGGTCGAATTCAAAGATGTCTTCCTCATTGGTACAGACTGTCTGCCAGAGAACAGCTTGTTATTTTCTTTGACTGCTCATGTGACTCAAGTGGAGGGTGGGAGTACGCTGCCTGTAACTCCACTGTAGCTCCACTGTTTTGAATGCTGAGTGAGAGGGGTTTCACAGTGGAGGGTGATTGAAGGTTTGTCAGTGCAGCCTCACCTACTGTGCCAATTCTTGGCCATTATCACCACAGGCTGCTCACTCACAGCACTGGCATACTGATCAGATTATATTCTAAGAACACTGTTGTGTTTAGACATCTAAAAAGCATTTTAGTCATATTTCCAAATATTGTTTCTCTGACATGGAGATGATACTATTTTCCTCCTTTTTTCTTTTTTTACCAGGGTTCAGAAAGTAGTAGAGAAAACAGGAACAGTACTGTGAAGTATTAGGTACTTCCCCTTGTCACTTTTTTCACTTCAGTAAATGTGTTTTGCATTGGCCTAAAATATATTTTTATTATATGCATAACCACTAATAAGTCATTTCTGCAACTGTCATGGACATGTAAATGTAAATAATAAATTCCCCTTATGGCATGTCTTCTTGGTCTGTTGCTTTCTGACTGGTGGTCTCAGTCTAGCTTGTGGTGGGAAATCATGTCAGATTTAAAAGCGTATGTTAATGCGACTTAGCGATTTGAACTAAAAGGATTTAGTGAGTTTTTCCTTGATGGCAGTTATAAAACAGTTAAGCAGGCTGTTTACCCACAGTGCTCAGTGTTTGAGGGAGTTTGAGCTTCATCGAGCAAGCACACTGATTTTTGTCGGCTCACCTAACAGGACTTAATTGCATTTGATTGGTTAAGGGAGGCTGGACCAAACTGATAGGGCAAATGATTGAATCTGTCTTTAACTAACAGGTGACTGAGCAAGTGCACTTCTTTACTGAAAGGCCAAAATAAATCATTTCTGAACTGGAAATGGCTGCAGTTCTGAAAAAGACCTCAGCAATGCTGAGTCAGTTTCACTATATTTGGAATCTTCCCCGCCAAATTCAAGTACTTTATCTTTATCAGATTTGGTAGCTTCCAAGGTATTAAGTTCAGTTTAAATATAAAACACAACACTGCTTGTTGCAGTCTTTCTCTACAGCTTTTTTTTTTTTTTTTAAACCAATCAGCTGTTTTTAAAAAAAAAAAAAAAAAAAAAAAAAAAAAAAAAAACATACACACTCAGACATATTGACAAAAGATAAGGTAAAAGATAATTTCTACTTTTAGCTAAACTAGACTTAGCAGAAATTCAGTTAGAGGATGTTGCTTGCTTCACATCTATGATCATGTACAAGCTGGATGACTTGTTAAAATGTGTGTCTAGTCTATTGTAGACGGATTGAGAGTGAGTTCAACCATAACCTGATAGTTGCAGTACCTCCTCAAGTAGGAAACTGAATATTCAGTCAGGAAATGGGAGACCATTTCTGCTTGTGCCTTTTTTCCTCTTTAAGCAGGAATAACATATTGGGGAATATGGCTTTGTCTGCTTTCTGATTTCTATAGTAAAAATTTGACTGTTGTCTACTTCGCAGCTGTAGCAACCCCACTGCTGGGCACTGAACAGTGTGCTCGTGGCCCCCCCTACTGGTGTAAGAATGTAAAGACGGCGTCTCTGTGTGGAGCTGTGACTCACTGTCAGCAGAATGTGTGGAACAAGCCCCAGATGGTGAGACAGCTTTTTTCTTCTTTTTTTTTTCTTTTTCTTTTTTCTTTTTTTATATATATATGAAACTGACAAGTGCCATTCATATACTTTTTCTTTTATTTATTCTGGAGTGTTCTGTACACTTGAGACAAATGGATTTTTATTTGACATATCCAATTGTCTGGTTTCAGAAAACAGTGCCATGTGATTTATGTAAAGAGGTTTTGATGGTGGTGGAGCAGGTACTGAAGGACAATGCCACTGAGGTAAGATTTTTAAAACAATCCCTGTGAGATAAGCAAATTAGTTGCATGTGACTAATCCATTTGAAAGACTTATATCTGGTTATTTCCATGACTGCAGGGTGAGGTTCTTGGGTACCTGGAGAAGGCCTGCCAGCTCATCCCTGATCAAAGTTTGACAGCAGAGTGCAAGGAGATGGTGGATGAATACTACCCCATCCTCATGGGAATCATTACTGGAGAACTGGTGAGCACTGTTAAAAAGGAAAAGATGGGCTAAGGCTCGCATGAACAGTTTAAATACAGATTCAGTGGTGAAAGGTCCAGAGACATAACAGTTAGCTGAGATAACATTAGTCTAGGGCCACCACAAATTAGCTTTTTCTATTTAACCATTACCAGGCAATCAAGATCTGCATTTAGAACCATATTGGAGTTTTCAGATGTAAACAAAGATCTTATTAAAGCTTATTTGAGTTTGGTTTGTCTGTCAGTTTATTGTTCAGCTTCATCTAAGACTCTTAAAATGGTCCATCTGCCCCTGTGTGTCGGAAAAGAGAAAACAGAAGAGTCTGTGAGCAAAGTGCAGGAAGCTAAATAAGAGCCATTGATGAGGAAGTGAGTCCCAGTCTAAATGGGAACAGAGTAGTCATTGTGTAATACTAAACCTCGTGACTGGGAGAGCGTTTGGTGTAGGTTTCTTTGTTTCAACTCTCACCTGCTACAGCAACTGTGAGAACAAAAGAGACGGTTCTTTACAGGTCATATACAAACAAAACATGACTTTTTCTAGTTGTCAGCTGCAGGTTGAGTTTCTATTTAAACTCATTTGATTGTGCAGCTATACAGATAGGATTAGATAGTTATTTGTTATATATCTCCTGCTGCTTACAGCTAACATACACTGTTTTAAAGCTTTTAAATGAAGCACTTCACTATGATGTGAAATATGCCGGTTTTTGAAGTAACTTAAAGTTGTTTGTTTTTTTTTTTGTTTGTTTGTTTTTTTTAGGAGGATCCCAGCGTGGTGTGTGGTGCCATGGGGCTGTGTACGTCTCAGCAGGTCGCCATGGCTCAGGCGGAGGCCAAGGAGCAGCTCATGTCCAATGAAATCCCTCAGGTCGACCTTTCCCAGCAAGTGGCTCCTTTCCTCCTCAACGTGCCCGAGCTCCTCTATCCTCAGAGTCCCAAGCAGGAGGCCCCCAAAGAGGAGACTCCAAAGCAGGTGCTCTGTTTAACATGCACAGCATTATGTTCTCCTCATGTTGTTGAGTTTTGTCTTCATTTTTCCCTGAATCTTACTTTCCCTGTAGGAAAGTGATGAGGTGTGCCAGGACTGCATCAAGTTCCTCACTGATGCTCAAGCCGAAGCCAAAGCCAACGCCTCATTTATTGATTCTCTCATTGAGAATATTGAGAACCAGTGTGACCTGCTAGGGCCAGGCTTGTCTTCAATGGTGAGACTCCCACAAGTGGAGGAGTTTTGATTTTAAATACATATTGTTCTTTTCTGAAAAAGCTGAATATGAACTGCATTTTTTTTTTCCCTCATTGCAGTGCAAGCAGTATGTGGGCCAGTATGGTACCCTCGTTGTTGAGCAACTCATGTCCATGGTGAATATTCTAACTTTTCCCCTTCATGTGCTTCACTTAAGTTTCTGTGTTTCGCATACATAAGCCATATTATAACATGAATCGCCATTATATTCTAATATTCAATGATGAACTTATTGAACTGGTCATCAAAGCTAATGACTGTGATAATTTGTAAGTTCTGGTGGTGCTAAGCCCATACCCGGCACCCACTGGCATGCTGACTGAATTTATTCATATCCTTGAATCGCTTACTTTCTTTTTATTTTCTTAATTTCTGTTGTCTTGTTCGTCTGTGTTTCTTCTTTACTTTCTTCCCCTCCATTCATGTTGTCTTGCTCTGTTTTCCCCCCGCTCTGGGTTTTGTGTGCTGCTCCCCAGGAACAGGTAGGTCTCTCTGTGTTCAGCCTGTAGCCTTTTAACCCGTAGCTCCTGCTTTTTGTGCCGTCTACTCCACTAGAGCTACTCACCTGACACTGTAGAGACATGTTAAATTATGATCTAATTATGAGTGAGACTACTTCACGTAACTCCAACACTCTGCTTGTTTGGTTAATGACTTTACACTTAAGTGCCTGTTGGGACCCTGCAGCAAAGGGCCACATTAAGATCCTTTGCTGTGTCTTCACATCAAATGAGCATACAGTGCTGGCATATTTTAAAGTATGCCTGGATGTTGTGATGTATGCTTGGATCTTGTGACTTAGTGCATGAACAAGGCAACTGAGAAATGCACTGGTCTCCAATAACATTGATGTGGCTAACCCCCCTCCAAAAAGCACAATCTTTATTGATCTCTACATGGCTGTTTTTTGTTCTTAAACACAAAGTTCAGAGCTGCAGATGTAAAAAGAAACTGCCAGTATGTGTGTGTGTGGTGGTGTTCTGTGTTTAGCACTGGTAAAAGAAAACTGCAGTAGATGGGTTTTCTTTGAGGGAGGGGGTGTAACAGAAACTTGCATGGGTGGTCATGCTGTGGAATGGTATGCTGATTAGAAACACATGGTTTGTGCTAACAGCATGCAGTGTGGCAGGTTTATTGACAACATTAACCTTCTATCCTAAAGTACATGTTTCTGTCCTCAGCAACCCAAGGATATCTGTGTCCACGCTGGCTTCTGTGCTGCTGCTATGAAGAAGTCCATTCCCATGATGATGCTGCAGGCTGCCAAGACTGTGCCCGCTGCCAAGACTGTGGCCGCTGCCAAGGCCGTACCTGCTCTCAAGCTTTTCCCTGCCACCAAGATGGAGTCTGCTAAGGTAAGTCGTGGTGGCAGTGACTACTTTGCATTTGATATTGATACAAGATAAAAATCTGTTCTGCACATGCACGTGAGACATTTCCTTATTGTGTTCCAGCCCATGGTGCGTGTCCGTGATTCCCCAACATGTGCCATCTGTGAGTTTGTGATGAAGCAGCTGGAGAGTATGTTGGAGGATCAGACAACAGAGGTGGGATGTGTGCTACTAGATGTATCCACTCTTGCCATAAAAATAAGCTCTACAAAACTGCTGCCAACGTACTCTTGGTGTAGTTAGTTAGACTCAGCACTGGTGTCAAACTCATCCGTCTCTGTCTCAGGAGGAGGTGATTCAAGCTGTGGAGAAGGTGTGCACACTTCTGCCTTCCAGTCTGACTGCCCAGTGTAAGGACCTGATAGAGACCTATGGCCAAGCCATCATTGAGCTGCTGGTGCAGCAGGCTGACCCCAAGACTGTCTGCACAGTACTGGCACTCTGCAATGATGCCAGCCGCGCATATGTCTGTAAGTCCTCACTCTTTAAGGCACACACTGAATACAAATGTTAGTTTTGCTTAGAGCAGAGATGTTGAAGGTGTGATGTCTTATCATGCATTTCCACATATCAGTCATGACACTGATTTCTGTTCTAATTCTTTTCAGCTGCACTCGATCAGGCCCGCTTCAAGGCCGGTGGCTACTGCGACGTGTGCAAGATGGCAGTTACTTACATCGACAGGATTCTGGAGAAGAACGCTACCGAGGCACAGATTGAAGAGGCTGTGAGGAAAGTGTGCAGCTTCCTTCCCGACTCTCTCCAGACTGAGGTGAGTCATTTCATCTTCTTAGTTTGTGTAACTTTTACCCATCTTCATGTGACAGCCTTACATTAACCCCTGTGTGTCTGTCAACAGTGTGACCAGATGATTCAACAGTATGAGCCAATGCTTGTCCAGCTGCTGCTCCAGATGCTGGACCCAGACTTTGTGTGCATGGTAAAGAATAAACTTTATTAATTCATAACAAAAATAACTGAGAAGTTCATTCTTGTCTTCACAGTTGATGGGTTTTTTTTTCTTCCATGAATAGTTGGGAATGGGCATTTAGTGGGATATTTAGCTTGCACCTGCAGCTCAGTTTAGTATTTGAGCTTTGTTTGTTTGTGTGTGTGTGTAACAGAAAGTGGGAGCCTGTCCTGAAGCTGTGCGCAGGCTGCTGGGAACAGAGCAGTGCAGCTGGGGACCTGCATTCTGGTGCAAGAACATGGAGACAGCAACTCGATGCAATGTAAGTAATTAAGTGCCATTTTGAATGTGTCTCCAGAGTGGAACTCTTAGTTCATATTCACAGAACAGGCTCTATCTTTTAAAGCTATGAATCTTCAGTCATTATTGATAAACTGCAATGTCTGATGTTGCCCAATAGATGATTCCCCTTTAAATGTAACTGATGATGTAAACGGTTTTTTAACATGCTTTGACAGCCTGTCTAACCACTTGTTTGTCTTTTAGGCTGTGGCTCACTGCAAACGCCATGTGTGGGTATAGAGGAAGACCAGCACAAACTGACCTGTAGGGAATTAAAAGAAGAACTACATAGTGCTGCTTCCCACTTTTAATTGTTGTCCTGTTTTCCTTTTTTTTAGTAGACTTAAATGACTGCAATTTATGTTTAAATTAACTTTGATATTTTCATTGAAGTCATGGTGGAAAGGGACTGGACTTTTTTTTTTTTTTTTTTTTTTTTTTTTGGGGGGGGGGGGGGGGGGGGGGCAGGGAAGGAGTGATTACGTGTATAGTGGCCTGCAACTCAGCCTGTCGCTGCTTCACTGAGCAGAAGTCACAAAGCTTCACTGTTGGGCTTTAAAGATTTGCATCATTTGGGTTGTTTCCCAATATTGCTAGCAGGGTGTGGTGTGTGTGTGTGTGTAACAACACAAATTCAAGTTTCACATGTGGTATAATGCTGACACAGTGTCAGATAGCTGCTGTCCTGAAAAGAGACACAGCTCAGTGTGTTAAGAATGACTGGCATTGCTTTTATCAGTATGTCTGATCCTTTAAACAAATTTCTATTTTGTAGACAGCTTGTTTTGTTTCAAGGAGCTGATATGGAGGTAATTGGTCTGCGAGTGTACCTCCCACTCACCTCCCATTGTTTGCACTCTTCCTACTGTTTGTACATCACTGTTTCTAACATATAAAAAGCATTCAATTGTCTGCTTCAACGCGTGAGCCAACTGTCAGTTGATCTGTAAATTTTTAACAATTAAAGTGATCCCAATCCACTGTTTATTTGTTTCCATTTGCTGTAAACTGAATTAAGCTTAGTATTCTTCCCAGGAAACTGACTGACTATAACAGGGTGGCCATTTCTGCAAACCAGGAGTCATATGTGCAGTCATATCCAGATCATTTAAACAAGAACTCTAGTCAATACACTTAAATTTTGAAAAGAATACTGGTATTTGGTTCATAAACTGTTACAGCTGATCATTTTCCTTATGACAGCCTGCAACAGGTCTCTAGATCAATTTCCCCAAGGAGACATTTGCTTTCCTCCATTTCACAGGTTAAAAGTACTTGGTTATTCTCCTAAATTAAAAATATACTATTTCTTCGGAACTTGCCGCTCAAGTGAACCTTTAAAATGACGACTGAAATCCATAAGTTGTTACTGGAAATGATCACACTTTATAAACTGAACAAATTCATTGATAAGGCTTACAAATGTAAATTACAACCTGTTTATTGACAATTAGCCAAATTTTTCTACCCATATCCCTCAGTAAGATGTGGAGCTTCTTTGCCATCTGCATATTTCATTCAAGTTGAACTAAAATAACATTTAACACCCTCTGCATATCAGCTTGTATACCCCAAGTTTTCACCTCTTGAAATAAATTTGTGTAATATGAAATGATTAAAATAAAGCTTTGTCTAATGAATTGTCCCTTATGGATTGCACTGATTGCAAATGTTGTTCAAAGCCACTGAACCACTTCCACCTTTCAAATATGTAGAGACTAAGCTCTGGTGGACACAGCTCTAAGACTCATCACAATCATGAGCCACATCAGTGTAAACATAATACATATTCACGTGAGGTATGAAGTCAAGGCCTTTTGGTCAAGAGTGGCAATGAGCTTATCAGGACTTTCACTCATACCAGAAAAACTGTCTTTCCTGTTGTACTTTGCATCACAGTGCTTTGAGGTTCTGATATTCATCAGCAGCAGGTGCACTGACTGTCCAGCTCCACTATGCCACTGTACATGACTAGGTTATTACCTAACAGCCTGATCAGATACAGTGCACAATAAGCACAGAGAACGCAGATCCAACAGCCAGTCCCAGAGTGAGGAAGAAGGACATGACCACTCCTGTGGCCTCTGCCAGCTCCCGAGGTACCACCTTTGGACCATAGATCATTGGTAGAGTGCCTAGGTAGCCATTAGAGAGGCCTAGCAGGCAGTTAAAGACCACAGGGTATGCATCGTGTGTGAATAGCACTGAGTGGAGGTGGTCTCTTGGCTGGTAGTTACAGAACATAAAAAGTGGGACCATGATGGAGCGACACAGCACCAGTGCCGGCAGGACTCGGCTGGTGGGGCCCGGGACCTGCAGCCAAGCTGTGGCCTGCCTTCCACAGAAGTCTGCTACATTGTACAGGAGGAAACTGGTGAGGGGCACAAAGTAAGTGGTTGTCCAGGGGCTGACACTGTCTTTGTGGACAGATTGGATCCCTGAGGATACTGCGGGGAACACCATGATAGAGATGCAGAAGACATAGAATACACTCAGACCGAGCACCCACGTCTTCCTGAGAATGGGCTGGAGTGGTGGGACAGAGACTCTGCTCGCTGTGCCTGCAGCGCCTCCACCTTCGCTCATCACTGCAGCACTGGTGCATGTTGCTGCCAGCATGTAGTGTCTAAAGAAGAGAAGCACAACGCAGCATGTTTTAGAACAGCTTGTACATCTACTATCTAAGAAATATATATGTTTTTATGAATTTTTATCTGAAGTCTGAACTGCATTAGTATACATACTGTAGCTTTGATTGCTCTCGATGTAATGATCAAATTGTCTTATTTTGTAACATATCTCCACTTTAACAAGATGTATTGAACATGTACCCTAAACATTAGTTTTATCATTAGACTGTCATGATGCATTCTTTAGGGGCAGGTAAAGCCCAAAAATTATTTTAATGTTATTAGTCGAATTTGTCTAAATGCATTGAAAAGGATAAAATAATGATTTGATTCATCATGTGGACTGACATTTCTTGCATTAGCTCTATCTGGTGGTAGCATGCAGAATGACAATGTGGCAGATAATGCTCACTACTTAACTACAGTCTCTGTCATTTTATCATCCAGATTCAGATGAAAGAACAGTGACAGTGTTATCATCACATTTATCCGTAGGTTAAGATACAAGTTTGTTGGCTAGTGTATGTATCTATATGGGAATCAGAACATCTTTGTCGACTTCTGACCTTGAATATGCCAGCTTGGGCAGCAGCAGGTACGTGATGATGCAGAGCAGAATGAAAACGTCGGCTGTCAGGAAATAAGCCAGAGCGCTGTTTGTCACATCCTTCGCGACTGCCAGGTCTAGTACTGATGCCACTGCACTCAGCGTGCCTCCCATAGCCTGGCCTGAGACAAAAAAAAGGGCTTATTGTGCAGTCTGTTAAGAAGAGACCTTTGAACTTCCAAATGTCCCACCTTAATTACAGTTTGTATATATATAACTATAAATCCTTTTTTTTTTTGCTTTTATTAGAGAGTGCAGCAGAGAGTTGACAGGAAATGAGGGTGAGAGGATAATGACGTGCAACAAAGGTCCCCCAGAGGTGACCCCAATGAATGCTAGGATTATGGTCAGCGTCCCACATTCCTCACCCATCACGATGCCTCATATGCTCAACCATTTTATGTACCAGTTCATTTCTGTTCTGCACTGGACAAGAGGCCTCATTATAATCAGTTATGTTAATAAAGTCAATAATTAAACCCATTAATTAATTGGAAGTATCCATGTCACTATATTGGTCTTACGTAATACAAATATAGAAGGAAATGCAGTGAACTTTAAGTTCAAGGCATTAGAGATCTAAAGTATTTTTAGTAACATAAGTGTTTATTCATTAATGTGCTAATGCATGCAACAAAGTGCTCCAAACTGAGGTCCAAAGACAGGATCATTTGTTCTATAGTGGGAATGCTTCATGTAAGTATACCATTTCTCAAGTGTATTCTATCTTGTATTCTTGTTGTGTTCACCAGTGCTAAATAGTACATACTCTGGATATCAAAGCTTACATGTTAAGAAAATCGTGTAAATGAGAGACCTTCCTGACGCAAATGATGTCAGTACCTGATAATAGGGCCTGAGAGATCCTCATGGGGAAATGCCCACTGATCCCGAACACGCTGCCAGAGAAGAGATTGGAGGCTCCACTGACGACAGCCACGCTGGCCAACGTGCCGATGAAGAACTCCACACTGCAGTCTGACACGTCCACCTTCACCATCACTGTGGTCACCACAAACACCAGCAGGATCACAAAGAGAGACAACAGGATCCGGACGTTCGAAGACAATCTACCAACACGGAGCACAGACAGATTTACTGGGATTAGGCAGTTTTATTAAAGAGGATCTGATCAACATAAACAGAAAAAAATGCAGATATTTATGCTGTGCTGTTGGAGCAAGTCAGAAACTGTACAGTCTGTGTACAACATAAATATGCAAACAACACTGACTGTACACAAATGTGAGACAGCAAGCTATTAGTTACGCACACAGATGATAAATATAAAATGTCTTCTGCTGCACAGATGTGACAAAACAGCCCCTTTTTTCCCCCGTTATCTCAAACCAGAACAGACTGATCCTAGTCCAGGGAGAATGTAAAGACACACACAGCATTCAAATCCTGTGGTAAATTACATTACTGTAATCTGTTAGGCCTTACATAGGACACATGTCCCACTGTAACTTCCAAACACTGACAGATGTATCAACACAAAACATGTGAAACTGCGATAAATGTACTTTACACTGTCTATCGTGGTGAACACAGAGACTCAGGAAGGAAAAAGTCCGTGCATTCTGTTGCTGTGTCTGTGTGTGTGTGTGTGTGTGTGTGTGTGTGTGTGGGGTCTCAACCTGTTCACTAGGACGTAGTTGAGTATCAGACACAGCACAGAGGGCACCGTGGAGGCAATGGCCAGATAACTTTCAAAGTAGTCCTGTGAATATAAAAAAAAGTATTTGCTTGAATATAAGTGATATAAGAGCAGGCACTCATGCAACCACACAGCTTCTGACAAAGTAAGAGGAAGTGAAAGGAGAAATATAAAAATCTATCAAATTCTTTTCTTCCTTATATATTTTTGCTTTGGTTTCTTAGTCAAGTCAAGCATTAATCTCAGAACAGTAGAAATCTACAGAGCTCACTGATCTAACAGCTGTTCTAAAATAACAAGCTTCTATTAATTGTAGTGTTTTTGTTTTGTTTATTTGTTTTACAAATAAAGGGCAATCTTGACTGAGATTCTTTTGGAAATACATATTATGTGATTTGCTCAACCATTACAACATGCTACATGTCATCATGATTTTTTTATTTGTGCATCCCATCAGGAAATGAAAACTTTAGTAGGTGGATTATACAGTGAAACAGATATAATAATAATATAATAATATATTATAATAATAATTTCGAGAACTAATGGTTCAACTTTGAATATATCTAAGACCATCGCTCTGTCTCTCTGAAGTTGTGTGATTCTTTCAGTGTACTACAAAAATGTGACAGACATTTCTATAGCAACCATGACAGTTATGTCCACTTTGATATGTGAAAGTAGTACATAACCTCACACAGTTTTATAGCAGAGTCTAAATTAACTACACTGTGTTTACCACCCTGAATATTTTCTCTTACCTTCTTTGACTTTAACTTTGCTGTCCTCAACAGGCCTTTGGCATTTCTGATTGTATAATTGTGTTACAATGGATTTCTGTCAGATGTGAAAGGACACTCAGTCCTCACATCTGTCACAGGATCACCAGTCCCACGAAAGGCATGCAGAACGGCATAAATGTGCATCTTCCCGTGTAACACACACAAACAATAATCATAGCATTGTATTTAGGGTCGCTCTCACTCACACTGAGATCTGATCGTTGATCCTCATTGCCGCTGTGATGAGTGTTGTTACTCAGTTTATAGAGCCAGTAGTGTTTGGCTGTTATGAAGAAGTTCCAGGGCAGCAGGGAGCCGATGCCCATCAGAAAGAAGATGATGTACACCAAATTGTAAGAGTCCTCTGGACTGTAGCGTACAGCCAGAGGCACTGAGGAATGCTTGGGCAGGAGGGACGCAGAGGGACTCTCGTCCTCGTTCTCCTCATCCTCTGATGCATCGTAGTTGCCAAAAGCATTCGGAACATAGGAAGAGTTGACACTAGGCTGCACAGGCTCTGTGCCATCCATTTTAACAGACAGACAGGCTACTCACAAAGTAAAGATGGGAGAAAACAGGGAAGGTTGAGGGCGTAAAAGAACACTAAGACAGGAGGTGTTAAACAGAAAGCTGTGGAAGAGAAGAAAAATTAGATAAAAAAAAGTCACGACAACACTATAATGTTATTACAATAAGTGGGGTTTGGCTAAGGCTTACGTTTACTTGTGCTAGTTCAGAAAGGAAAAAACAGAGTGTGTTTGTCCTGAAGCCATAGTCTGGACAGATCTCTGTGCTGTAGTTGGTAGAGATCAGTCCAATCATCAAGATCCTGTGATGCTGCAATGCAAGGAGTCAAATTTAACCCTGAGAATGATCACTAAATGCTGGGCATATTAACAGGTGTTATACAAATCTATCCCAAGACATGTAAGATAATGCAAGACCTGTCACATGCAGCTCAAAACAATGATCATTACAAACTGGTACCTCAATGGGGATCAGAAAGGTGCACAGCTACCTCATCATCATCATCATCATTATGACTCAGATGGTGTGAACACATTGCCCTTTTCTCACTGTACCATCATCACTATTTGGCAGGAGTGTGTTGATGTGAACTGGCTGCTCTCCCAAAGAAGGAATCACTCCTTGCCTGAAGTAACTAGAGTCACGGCTCAGCCATTCCCACACACAGTGGGTTTCTTTTAAGTTAAATGCTCCATCAGATTAAATAACTCAGCATATAACCACATGTCTCTTCTGAGGACATGTGATTGTTTAATACCTTATATTGACTTTCAGCACACACTACAGTTTTATCTCACATCTGCACGTGTTGTGCAAACTCCAATCTCACAAGTCAAAAAGAAATAGTGAGTGGTGCATGAAACAGGAGCAGAGCTGCAGAGTGAAGTGAAAACTACTGACATAAACAGGAAAACAAGTCTTCACTAGAAACACTTCCTTGAAGGTCACTTTAACTAATTAAAAGAGATAAAAAAGGAAGACACACATGACAGCTATAAACGCTGACCTTGCACCCTAAAGCATCTTGTGTGTCAGTAATGAGGAACCAGTATTCACACGATGCTGACCCGAGAAAAAACAAAATTACACGAGCTGAAACTTCAGACTACACCAGAAGTTTCATTAAAGGAAGTGTGACAGCTGGTTCATTCCACTATTCACTGCAAAAATATTCTGCTCTTCAGGCGAAAAAAATACAGGTCAAGTTTTATTGTTTAATGTGGACACCGGTGTATATATGCAAGCACGTAAACTAGCTAACTAATCAGGAGCTAGCTAAGTGGGTATCCCAGCATTGAACGATATATGCACAAACATAGCTACTCAACCCGCGGCCCACGAATAAAATATAAACGTACCTCACTGTGAGAGACTCCCTGGCTGTTGCTTCTGTCGTTTCTTCAGGAGTTACACTCACACACAAATCCATTTCACAGCAAACTTCTTTTTTGGTCAGCTGATAAACCGCATTCCCCTGCCTGTTGACTACGGGAAGCTACAACAATAACACATCCGGCACCAATCTTTCAAAATAAAACTTATCGACAGGTTATCTATACCAGACTGACTCAAGACGTATATTTCGCAGAATGGGGATGTAAATTTAACTTTTCCAATACTTCATCTAACTCTCGATTCATTCAAAGTGTGTTCTGAACATTGGAATAAAATAAAAGTAAAACGCAACTCACGCCATTATTCTGATAGTCAGACCCACATACCTGAAGTCCTGTTATTGTGGGAAAGTATTTCTACTTGTTTTCCGGTACAGCTTTAAAAAATAAAATAAAAGCACATATTCAGTTAAACCCGAAATAGAGTAAAACCAAGTTCAACAAATGTCTAACAATTGCTACTAATTTGCAATACTTGAATGTTGTTTAAAAAAATGTGTTTTTGTAAATTTACTAAATACTTTGAAAGGTACAGATGTAAATGACATAAAAAACAGAAAGCCAAACAGTTTTTTTTTTTTTTTGGGGGGGGGAATTTTGAATACTGTTATAAACCCCTTGCTGTCATTGAGAAATCTGATATCGCTAAAGGTTGGTTTGTGAGATACAAATCCGAAGCAGTAGTTCCAAATAAAATGTAGAGCATTATGTTTTTGGAGATTAATTACAAATATTTCTGATAAATGTTCCGTGAATTATGAAAAACTAGGTTAAAAAAAACTCAGAAATGTCTGAGTAATTACACTAAAATATTAACGTTTACATTTCATTTACATGAACTCATTTGGCAGATGCTTTTATCCAAAGTGACTTGAATTAGCTACAAAATTAAAGCTTCAGTGCAGTATAGGCAACCTTAGTGTAAGTCTATTAATAACATTTTCTTGCTCAAGCTTACGAAATATACCATCATACAATTTGTAGCACTCATTAATAAAAATGAACCAAACCTTAAGATATCACCTGGAAATCATTACACCAGCAAAAGACTGTCTGTGGTTTAGAGGAATTTAAACTTTATGCTGTTGTGGATTTATCATTAGTACTTGATCATTAGTTAGATCATTACAACAGTTTTACTATACTCAACAGAAGTAACAAAATTTATGTTTGTTAATAGGAAATGTATCAGCAAATTTCCATTGATATTGTAATCATTTTGGCACTAACAACACTCCTGCTGCACGTTTAGTTATCTGATAAAAAACCACAGTGAAATGTAAAAAGTGCAGGGATGATTAATTAAATATAATATTCTCTCACAGTGTAAATATTCCCTGCTTAGTAAAAAAAAAATGCCAGAATCAGTTTTGAATATATTGTACTATTGTGTACTGGCTTTTGAACAGTACATGTTGAAAAGTGTGGAGTACTCATAACATCTGCCATTAGAGGGCACCAGGGGACAGTGTGTTCAGTCGTGTGCCAGTGCACCTCACTGGGATATACAAGCAATTACAGTACCTGTGTGAAGAAAAGAAACTAAAAGGCCTCTTCACTGTCAAACATGATGACACCAGGTGATTTTGTGTCTCTGACTGGAGTGACCACCTGCAGACTCTTAGCCCTCCGTGACACATGAGTGGACACCAGTGGACTAAACAAATCACTATAAAATGAATCACTGCTCAAATGTGGAGCCTATCCAACTCACAGCTCCTGAACTGCTGTTTCCCCCTGGCAACAACAGATCGAACTGTGCCAGTGCACAAATAATCTAAAATGTTTTTTTTCTTTCCACAATGAGCCTTGTACTTACAGTACAATATAAAACTAAGCACTGATTAGATTCCTATTTTCTCATTTTCTCTCTATGAAGGTGCATGGGCCTGTGTACTTTCAGAAAAGGATTCCACAGCAGTTCATTGTACACCTTACACTCCATGTCTCAATGCAGATTCTTATATATTCCTTTTAATGTCTGTTAGGGGAGCTCAAAAATTACTACAATCATTTCATAATGCAGAAGAAGAATATGTGTTGTAAATGCCATATGCCATGTATGTGTGTGCATGTACTGGCATCACATGCAGTATGTTCTCAGAATAGTTTCTACACACCTTAAGAATAATATTATTCTCACTGCTGATTCATTCACTAAAAAGCAACAAAACATCCTGTGTGAGGCTGATGCTGCAGCCAGCTTTTATACCAGCACTTTATGCATTATAAAAGGTTCAATTAACTCATGCACTGAAGGGTGGCATATCAGTCCTCAATTAGCAGTGCATCTAATGAAACAGGTGCAAAGTGTTGCCTGCCATTAGGACCATAGTGCAGCACATACTCACTACAGATGACTCACTGGGATATTTGTCCTCCATATAAGAGCCTAATCTGATGAATCCCCACACATCCTGCACTCATAAAAAAGCTGAGGTTAGATCTAAAGGCCCATAGTCGATCCTTAAAGGCCACTATTAGTGCCTCTAAAACCTTGTTAATTTGGACGCTGGACTGTTAAAAGCTTTCAAAACTAAATGGACCTAAAGGGAATTTCCCATTGAAGTGTGAGGAAGAGAGGGACAGGTTGAGTAGCTCTGTTTTCTGTGAAAATAAGGTGTAATTGATAAAGAACCTATTCCATTTAACAGTGACTTTGTCCTGCCAAGGAGCTCCAGAGAAGCCTGTAATTTGGTCTATGGATTTAATGGAAGCTGCTTCTACACTGTTTGGTTTTGTAATAACACATTTTTAACTCAATAACAACAGAACAAACAACACAAACACTGCAGTTAAACTAAGAAATATAATTTATTGCATAAAAATTATATTTAGTTACAGGTAAGAAGGCTAGACGTTTATTTACAATTGGTACTTTACAGAGATAAAATAATGTCACTGAATCAGTTTTGTTTTCTTTGTTTGTTGGTTTTTTGTTTTGTTTTTCTGTAAAAATGTCTGACTTCTTGAACAAAAGGCTAATTGTTTTCTCTTTGATGGGAGCAAGGTAGAATCCTGTCCAGTTCCAGCACGAATGATCCAGAGCTATGGCCAAAGATCCAACAGACACTCGAGAAATCTGGACAAATGAACACTGTAGTCTACAGCTAGCCAGTCTCTGTCACGAGATTCGAGGAAAGAAAATAGTCCTGCAGTGTTTAGGGATCCAAAGTACTGGACCGGTCATGTTCAGTTGATATTTCCTCACACGCAAAAGGTCTGCAGGGCACGAGTTCATAATGTTAGTCACAACCAGTATTGTAGCCATTGCACCAAATTTTGTTTTCCTCTTCCACGTGTGCTTTTTCAGTTGTCGCGTCCTTGTTTACTGATCCAATCCCTCTGATCCAAATGGAGGATTCCCACAGAGACTACCGTCACCACTCTTTAACCACTTTAGGATACAAAATCAGAACCCTGTCAATGCCCTGGTCTGAAAAAATAGAATTACTCTTCCAGGAAACAAAAGAAGTCAAAAAATGCTTTGCTTTTCTTTTGTACTTGCATAGCACTTACAAAGAGAAATGACAGACCTTAAGCGTGTGCACATACTCTATTTGCACACCCACATACCCACTCGCACACGCACACACACACCCACACACACACACACACACACACACACACACACACACACACACACACACACACACACACACACACACACACACACACACAGAGTTTGAGTTCATTCACACAAAACAGTGACATGACTCACTGCTGAAGAGGAGGGATACTGCCTGTGTTTTGGTTTTTTTTTTTTTTTGTGGTTTGAAGATATGAACACTTTGTTTTTGCTTTTGAGGGAGGAAAAGACTCAATGACACACAGAAAATTAAGTAAAGACAATGTTACAGATGACAGCATTTCAATTCCCGTCTAACAATAACCGACAGAACAATATTGATAATGCAAATAGCTTGAGGAACCCTGACCACAAAGCAGGCGGCTTAGTAAAAACAATATGTTATCAAACTGAGAGGAGGGAGAAGTAATGAGTTTCACGCTGATGGACAGACAGTGGACAGAGAAGAGATCGAAACATAATGCAGTTAGTGTTGAGGTAAATTTGATGGTCCCTTGCTGCCTAGTTGATTCAAGACACGGCTAATCTATTCTGAACAGTGGGAACTGCCCTCAGTTACAGCAAAGAAAAAAAAATGCCTATGAAATACAGCGTACAGCATATTCACCTGGACGTCTGACCACCTCTAATCATGTTGTACAGTTCATATTTTACATTTCGAATAGATACACAATATTAAGAATAACAAACAAACATGGTTTTGTTATTCGCAGCTGAGACAGCCGCTGTGCACCTAAGCCTCCCATTTGGCCTGCTCTACTAGAATCAGAAATAATACACAGCAGCTCAGCGGCCTAAACAAGCACAGATGATAAAACTGGTTCTATATGACCGTAACAGCAATGACAATGAAAAGAGAGAGAGAGAGAGAAAAAAAAATCCACAAATATGGATAATAACTTAAAGAGCGTTCCCCAAAGGAAACTTTTAAGGGATGACCAGAAAGCTCTCCTGCAGTTTATTCTCAACAGATCGGAGGAGTGTGGCGGAGCGATAGAGGAATGTGAGGAGAGATGAAAGAGAAAAACCCCTGTGAGTCGGAAAGATATGCCAAGGCTTTGAGGCATTTGTTGGTACAATATAAAGAGTCAGTTGGTGTAGTTATCCACCAATTCTGAAACAAACTTCACAATTCACCCTCCCACCACAAAGAAGAGGCAGCTTTTTGATTCTTTCTATTCCTTTTTTTTTTTTTTTCTCAGCCCAAAGCGATAAGCTCAAGCCCTGAAACCTTAAGAGTTGGGTCCTCATATGATTTGTTGGCAGTCAAAGCAGTTACACAAGAAATCCTAGCCTGTCTGATTCAGAGCCGATTAATGACCAGTTTGTCCGCGTGTGTGTTGGAGTGTGTCTGTAGCCTGAGGAGGGCGCAGACAGGTTTGTGCTGCCTGTCATTCACTTCCCACACAGAATGACAATGGAGGAAACAAAAGCCCCTGCCATGAGGTGAGATGATGTTAAATCATGCACTTTCATGCTGCTACTGAAACATGGGTAAACATGGTGTTTGCCTTTGTGTGTCTGTGTTATTGTGCGTGCTTTAGTGCGCTGAATACATGGATTTTTTTTTTTGTTGTTGTTGTTGTTGTTTGTTCCAAAGCTTTGTCATTTATGTACAAGAATAGCATCATTTTCAATCGTTGAAGAAGACAGTCATTAGCACACACACTTTATATCTTCGTTTACCCTTAAAATGCTTTCACATCTTGCAGATGCAACATTGCTTTGGAGGATTCAAGCTGAATCGGGTTAGCAGTTGTCATAAGATGGCTCGCAGGGAGACAGGTTATGGTGGATGTAGCTACAGAGGGCCGGTGAGAAGTGAGATGAGGCAGAGGTAATACAGTGCATGTGAGAGAACCAAAATGCTCTGTGGGCTTATGATGTGTGCCAGGGTGCATATTCATAGGCAGGTATCCTTATTTTCATCACGGTGGGGGAAAAAATGTCTGGCTTGCTCTATTGTTCCTTGACCAATCAACAATCCCCATCAGTTGTCATGACAACTAGCACCTCACTTTTGCCCATCTCTTCCAGCGCGGTCGCCAAAGAGACCAGGTCTGCGTCACCTTGGTGACAGGCTTCCCATAAGTCCAGCAGAACACCTGTGGGGCTGGGCTTTGTTGCAAAGTAGTTCAAGTACCTGAGGGGAAGAGAGACGAGGTAAGTTTATTCTCAACAGAAGAGGACAGAGTGAAGGAAGCGCTGCATTATTAATTACGAACACTTAAAGTCATTAATACTTTATGTTGCAAATGCTGCTGGTAACACTTCATTATGACAGTCCTGTATTGATGCCCAACTAACTATCATATTTCACAGAGCAGGACTAGGTAGTTAGCAAGATGAAATATACAACATGGATAATAATCATATTCCTGAACTTAATATTCAAGTCATGTTTTAATTATCCTGTTCAGTATGAACAGGATACAACACTGTTTTTCTGTTTAAATTTGAGTTTATAGTGTCACACATAGCCTAAACCCACACTGAACTCTAAGCCCTTTTTAAATTACAACCCCAAATTCATCACTCCACAGAACGAACTAAGAACCTGAGTATCAGCGCTGGACTCTACAACTACGCTATTATCAATGTGCGGCCAAGCTGCTGTTCACACATTAACATGTGAGGCTGATCTGACCTGTCAAAGCCCAGACTGCGTGCCAGTAGCCTCCAGTCACACCCACGAGCGCTGGGTGCATCCAAACTGGCACAGATCTTCTGGCGGATGGAGTCAGGCAAGCGAAAGGCATAGGGTCCCACTTGAGAGGAAGGCAGGCAGGTGCCTCCTGAGGGGAGGGGCGAGTGCGGTGGTAGAGTCTGGAATGACAGAGACGGACATTTTGTGATTTTTTTTAATTTTTTTTTTAGCGTGCCTCTGTGGCTTCCATATTGCTATTATCAATGTGTGCACGAGCCTGTTTTTAGCTGTCACCATTACCTCCTGAATATCTGTATGCAGCTGGAATATCTGTCCCTCCCCTTCCACCTGTCGGACACAGATCTTACAGGTGAGCTGCGACACGGCCAGGCTGCCTCTCTCCAGGCTGAAGGTGCAGTGCAGTGGTCTCTGACTGCCGCTCCAAATGTGATAGAACGGGATCTCCTGCCACACAAAGTAAAATAGTCAAACAAAAAGAGCTGGATTAAAAGTATCTTTGTCCTGAGCACCACAGTCAGGAATGATCTAGAACACAAGTTTCCATTCAAGGGGTGTGCAATATATGTTATTTTGATTCCAACCAAGTGGGTCTGCGTGTGTTGCAGCACAATTTTTTTTCTAAAGCGCACTGTCCATAAATTAGAAGCACTATCAGATTTGCTGTTTGTTTATTCAGAGGAGGTTCAGACTGCAATTTCGGTTGCTGCCGCCAAGAGAATGCAGCAGAGAGTTTTGGTGTTTGCAACAGCAGTGGATACTATAAAATCTACTGGCTGTATTCTCATCCTAAACATCCTTCTGAAGTCTGAAGAGTTTGTCAGACCGTGGCGTTTGCTTATGAGGTATTGCTTATTAATCAAAGTAACAATACTATTTGTAAGCTTCTGATGATTTCTCCTTCAAATGCAGACACTCTTCTCTCTTCTAGACCTACATGCAAATCAACAGGCTAGTATATCATCTGCTGCATTATGTCACCTGGTACTTGGCCAGAAGTTTGCTTCTCCAGTGAGTGTGAGGAATGTCGTGGATGGACAGGCGCAGGTTGTGGTAGCTGTCTTTGAAGAGCAGTGGCTTGGGATCCTCCAGCAAAACTCCGCCTAGACTCCTCTCCAGATCCAGCACCTCCTGCACAGAGGCAGAGAGAAGACGGGCTCAGGAACACCTTCATTCGATCATTACAGGTTTATAATTATGACACATTTCGAGAGCACACCTTCGAAAATCCTTAATTAAAATGTGTTGTGCATTCTCTTAGACAATGTCTCCAAATGGAAACGTGTTAGAGCTGCCTGGGTTGAAAGCTGTCTGAACTTTAGCAGCCAGAAATCATGTAATGCGCTGCCAGTAAACTGCACACAGCACGCTCATGTTTACCACCCTGGCTGCTCTGCGAACACTTGCAAACATACAACAAGGGACTGAGGGAGGGAAAATATTTAACGTCAGTGAGTGAGTCCAACTTTCTCTGGACGCTCTGCTCACTCGCTGTTTAGTAGGGAGCTTGTATTGTGCCGTACTATTTTGAGGCATGGCTGCTAATGGAACAGAAGCAGCGCCTCCAGAATGTAATCTGACAAAACAGGGTGGATCTGCAGGGTCAGTTCAGAGAGGACGGTACTCCTCTATTGCCCTCCAATCCTTATTATCCTCTTCTTGTTATCATCCTGTGTCACGCTTTGATTTCACAACACCTTGTTTGTGTTATGCTCTATTTATATTTATACCTTTTTATTTCATTTCATTTCATGCTTTGCTTTTTGATTTCGCAAGTTCAGATCTTCTGCATGATTTAATCTGTCTTTTATTTTGGTTTTCTTCTTTTTTTAAACTGACTATTTAGATAGGATGTTTTTACACTCAGTGATTTTCTTCACACATCGAGTATTATTTTACCAGCTGGTCGTTTACAGGTTGTTCCTAAGAAAATGTAAATGATAATAGAATCACTTGTTATGAAAGCCATGAAAGTTTTAGATAAAAAAAAAAACAGCATAATCACAATATACTGGAAAAATGTAAATATGCTATGTATGTATATGTTTTTGCATGGACTTGCCCCACCACCTTTAAATGAACTCATTAAACAGAGGGCTGAGAGTGGCATTGGCGCTAGGGATCAGTAAAGGGAAGTAAATATTGGCCTTACTTATAAAGCCTTACCACTTGTAATAGAGGAGTGCCCTACACGTCCCGCCTCCATGACATATCTCAAACATTAAGTCAAACCACATCTGCGATCACTTTTAACGCTGCAAATTGTAATTATTTTTATTTGTGTATTTCATATTTGTATTTATGTTACTTGTAATGTTTTTTGTTTTACAGTACCTGCCCAGGGACTATGGATGCAAATTATAATCTTTGCTACGATTGTGCATGTTTACATTGTGTATCATATCAACAAACAAACAAACAAATACACAGATGGCACTGGTTGCTGTATAAACCCAAACCAAAACCAAACCAATCTCTGTTACAGAGATACTTTACAACTGCAGCTGATATGATGGATGAATTTTTCATTTAAAAGAAAATGCTTAAATAAATTACTAGTACTGCACTTATTAAAGGAGATCTCAAGTCTGTTTACAGTTCCTTGGGAGTGTCTGGTGCATTCGTGAGAAAAGATGCATAATGTTTTTTGGGCGCTGCAGAGGGCGCTGCACAAAACCTGATAAATTGTCTCAACTGATGTCATTTGAGTCGGCGGCGGTTGGGGCTGAAGAGTGTGAGTCAGGACAGGAAGTGAGCTCCTCATCTCTGCCTGAGGCTAGCTCCTCAAAGCTACATTAGCTGCCACTAGCATAACACACCAGAATCTCCAACAAAACTGTCGGCAGGTGAGATGCATTGTGGGTAAAGTGGGTGCCAGGTTTTGACGAGGTGGAAGAATGTGTGGAATAAAACAGGCAATATCGCTGGCACTGCTGCATTGATTCTGACTCTTTGTTTGTGTCCAGCAGTGTTATAGGAGTGCAATGTTCAATCAGTGGAGTGCTCTTTTAATATTTAAACTAGCGTTGCCAGTCAAAGAAAAAGAAGTAAACAAGTCAATAGAAGCGAAAACAGAGACACGAGACGAATGAAGGTAAGCAGCTGAACAAACTGACACAAGTTCAGATATAGACATTGACGCACACGCAGACAAAAGAGATCGATAAACAGAATAAACACCTTGAGGGCATGTGGGGTGTCATGGATACAGTAGATCCGGAGGCTGTAGTCAAGGGAGAGGCAGGGTGCCCGGGGGGCGAACAGGGCCAGCTGCAGGCGTTTGCAGGCAGGCTGCGGGGGGCAGGACTGGCCCACCAGGCCGTACGTTCCCAGCTGCTCCATGAGAACGTGACAACACTCCTCCTCCAGCTGCAGGTAGCACGGAGACGACAAAGTCTCCTCGCCCACCGTCAGCACCTCCTGAAAAAAAGATGGAGGCAGGGTTCAGTGATGCCGCATCGGCAACAACAAGCTCTCCATTATTTCGATACCTAGTTGTGTGACTGTCTGACCTCCCAGGCCCCCTGGTGCGTCTGAGTCTTGAGTGTGAGGGTCCAGTCGGGTGTAGGTGTGTCTAGCTGGGCACAGTGGGGCAATGTGAGGACCACAGGACGGTTCAGCAGCATACCAGACGGGCCACAGCTCACCACAGGACTTAGCACAGTCTGACTGCCCTCAGAGGGTAGCCTGTAAAATGTCACACACACACACGCACACACACACACACACACACACACACATTTACAACTGTTGCTGAAACATCACACACACTATAGAAAAACATCATGGCCACGACACATCAGTAGCAGGTCGGGAACATCCTGGTATTGATGTGTTTCAGGCGAAGTGAATATCAGACTTGCAGAAAATTGGCAAGAAATTAATCCACTCCAATATTCGTGTGGAACTTGAGTCAAGTTGATAAATTTTTTATCTTAAGAAAAAGTGATAGAGCCGCCTAATAACCTTCAAGTGATTCGCAGTAGGTGAGCCTTGCATGGGAACATTTCTGATTGAGGTGAGAATAAGGTCTGTTCTGCTACGTGGCTGCAAAGGAGATGAGTGAAATCGAGGGATAAGGCACTCACGTTGTTTTGTCCCACTTGTTAATAATGAGGTACATCTCGTAGAACTTCCCCTGGGGGATTGTGCCAGGGGGGACCAGCAGGCTCACACCTGAGGGCGAAGGCATCACGACTTAATCTTGTCTTCTGTGTGATTAACTGAGCACGCCATTGCTTCACAGTGTTAGAATACAAATCTTTCCATTTGTGCATAAAAAGACAGTTGGGGGTGTTATTACCTGTGTTGGGGATGGTGAGGCGTCCTCCCAGGTTACCCAGGGTGGCGCTGGTGCTCAGCCCGGGCTCTCTGGACAGGGTGTGACTATGATACTCCCGCTCTCTACCCACGGTGCCTACCGACTTCAGGCTGAGGATCTCCCCGTCTCCTGAGACCATGTCAGCAGGGAGCTCCAGGGAGGAAAGAGTGGAGGAGTTGTACACCTTGATTTTGAGGCTGGGCAAGGGGTCCAGCAGGGGAGAGGTGGTCATGGGGATTTTGTGGGGGCTGTCGTTGACCCCGTGCTGCAGCGAGAAGAGGGGTCCGCGGAAAGCCCCCGCTGTGGCTGTGAGATCGGGAGGAGCTGAGGGATGCAGAGGGTGAGGGTTATCTGCAGACACAGGAGAAGAGAGGAGCTGTTCTCTTATCACCAGAAATGACACATGCCGCGCTGAGAGTGCTAAAAGTGACGCGAGTGAAATGGATTAATGTTGCTAATTAAAATTTGATGGCAAGAACAAGAGAAAGGAATAGCATAACAAATGCTTAAAATGAAGAAAAAAAATGTAATGCACCGAAGAACAGAGAACTGACTAAGCGAGAGGAGATAACAGTATAAAGACAATTAATTTATATGATGTTATAAATAGCAGTGTGATAATGACATGAATTGTGAAGAAGTTCTCCTATGAGGATGACTAAAAACAGGAAAAGTTGTGAAAACAATGATAAAAAAGAGAATCCAAATGTGTATTGAATAATGTGTATGTGTGAATGGAAGTATGTGTGTGACTCACCCTGTCTGGGAGGCTTGTAGTTGCCAGGGTGAAAGGCGGTGGTGAGAGCAGACGAAGAATCGGTGATATCTCCGTGGAGATGGCGGCGTCTGCGGCGATATGCGAGGCCTCCCACGCACAGCGCCAGGATCACACACAGCAGCAGGGCCACCACCAGACCGGCGTAGACCGCTACACCCATACCTGGGGCCAGCGCTGAAAGAAGGACACAACAACAGACATTATAAAGAGACACACATACAGACACAAACGCAAGGGAAACACAGGGGTGAAAGAAAAATACTTGATGAGACAGCATCTGATTTACTGCACACACACTGCAGCAGGAAGTAGTATAAATTAGTTATTGCAGTCTAAGTTAGCACTTAAAAGATTAGTCGATTAATTCATTACATGCCCATCATTTCTGATGATCAAATCATCTTTCTCCAGCTACTACAACGAGAGAATTCTCACATCATTGTATGACTGTAAATTCAATATCTTTGGGATTTGGATTATTGATCGAACTAAACAAGCAGCGTCCCCTCGAGCTCTGGGACTTATAATGCAACTTTTGACTGTAGATTCTAACACAGGCATGTCTGACTGCCCGATTAATCACAAAGAATAATCAACCAATTAATCAGTGATGGAAATGATTCACAGTTGCGATTTATATCTTCAAGTATAGGTTTATATTTATGTCTATCTTAAAACAATACTGACATGCCCATTTGTGCATTTAATGATATACTGGTTGCCTTAATTTCTCCTCATGTCTATACTGGGCTTGAAGACATCCCTCCACAACGTGATTCCAGTGGAACAGATGGGGGGACAAATCCACAGTCCTTGTTCTGTGCAAAAGTGCATTCGCTGAGGCGTGTATCTTCCAAAGTTACAGACATAAAAATTATGCCAACGAGTCTCAAGCAGTGAGGTGTACAATTGTTAAAAGTTGTGCATCTGTAGACTTCGAGGTATTGGCACTGGTATCAGGAGAGAGAAAGGTGGATCGGCTATAAAATGAGCTTCAGCTGAACCTTATCGTGCATTTTACACAGAGCGAGGACTGTGGACTGTGTCCCACAGCTGTTACACTGGAAGTGCATTAGGAAGGGAATCACGTCACCACTAGTATGAAAAAGGAGACATGATCACAGTGACGATAACTCTCTCAGTGAACTTGTGAGTATGTGAGTGTAAAGACTAAAACGCTTGCAGGATATTACCGGTTGTTCAGCCACAACTACATCTTTTTGTTTGGAAGAGACCAACCACAACCAAGTTTTTTTTTTTTTACAATTGTTTATACACTTGTCTCAATAATTAAATACACTTAACACATTCACCTTATCAGTAGTATCAAAAGGTATTCAATCACCACTTAAATTCATGAACACCTCTCTTGATCAGTGTTCACCACCAGCAAAAATCTATAACCACAGCAGATTTTGCGGAGACTTTCAAACCCTCAGCTTAAAACCTGATGTAATTCAGATGACTGTGGATGGAAATGTGCTAACAACTTTCACAGACAAATGAAACTTCATACGTGAAAGAAAATGATCATTAATAAAAATAAATGAATAAAATTGTTCCGATATTATTCTGATATATATAAATAGTAAAATGTGTATGTACAGTATATAGGTATAATATAATATAGATGTAGTTTTTCATTGATCGTTATGTATTTTGATTAGCTGACTGTATCTTCTGAACCACAGTGTATTGCACTGTGAGAACAAATGGCAAAACACAGTAAAGCCCACTGAAGAATACTGTTGCTTCTGTGATTTGTTTTTTGTTTTTTTTTCATTACACAGGAAAAGTTGTTATTCTTGGTTTCTGATACAATAAAAAATGTATTCATTGAGTTAAATTTGCCACACTCAGGTCATGATGTCTGCTGTGAGAGGCAAATAAACAGATCAAAGGTTTCTTTAGCTGCTTGTGGATGTAAAAATAGAGGATAGGGAAACACATACTATATATATTTTGCGATGCCCCGAGTAGTTTTTTAGTTCATTGTACATTGAGTGACAAAGTAGTCTTATGGGAGTTATGGCAGCATGAGTCACACAAAGTGTTTCGGAGGGTGAGGTAAACTGATGTGCTCAGGTGCACGCTTCAAAAGCACACTGTGAAGAGTTTTGAAAAGTGGACATGGTATTGAGACAAGTGTGAAAACAATTGTGAAAAACTGTAATAAACAACTCCTAGGGGGGCGTGGGGTTGGGGTCGGAGGTTGACCTTAAATTCACCTGCTCCCCGTTGGCCTCCCTCTCTTTTCCCCTGTCGGGTGATTGGTTGTGACTGGTCAGCAGGCCCGACAAAGCCTGCTTAGCCCTGACTCCCCAACACTAGCAGAGCCAGACCCAACCCGGACACGTGAGCCAGTCACACAGCAGCAGAAACGAGGGGAAGGCGAGCGGCGACGTTTGGCGGGAGACAAATAGCAGCGGAAAAGAAGAGGGAGTAGACAGGCGGGATAAACGAACGAGAAGAGAGCTACAGGAGAGGCAATTTGGAAAAAGCGAGAGGAAGAAGCTAGATAAGGTTGTGATTTGTTGAGAGGACAGAGGGATTATAAGTGTGGTGAGGAGGAGAGATAAGGATAGCAGTGCTTGAGGAGAGGGCCCATGTTAAAAGAGCAGGAGAGAAACAGAGTGGGGAAGAAGTTGGAAGGAACCACAGACACTACAGAGCAGCAGTGAGAGAGTAAGAAAGGGTGGAGAGGAAAGCCGGAGGCAGACAGGCTGGCAGAGGAGAGCTCCCATGCTCACGTGGCGCGATGGAACCGAATCCGACAGCCGTCCGCACTTATTACCAGAAACGGAACAATAGCGAATTAGGTGCATTACCGTGGCTGCTCTCCCCTGAGCCCACGTCACATTGAGCTAGAGGAATTACCATCACTTCAAATGTAAACTATATCACAGATTAACTGAAAGTCATACAGAAATCAACTGTTTTTCTCCAGCAAGTGCTGGAGCTTCCCCTGCACAGCCAGTGGATCAAAGAGTTTCAGCTTAGAAACATGTTATTCTGCTCCCTCCATAACAGTGGTGCAGATTTTCCTCTCTGTCATATTGGGTCAGAGCCAGATCAACTGTTTTTGGTCAGTTTGCTGAATTGCAATTTATTAATCTGTTTCTTGTAATTAGAGTCCAACCGATTTATCGATCTGCCTTTTTTATTGGCCGATATTGGCCTATCACAGATATATACACTGTTGCTCATGAAGTTGGAATAAAATATTTTTTACCTCTTTCCATGAAATGATTGTGACAATGTGATTTATTTCATTTCACCTGGGTAATTGGGACACAATGTAATCATTGCACCTGGTCAAAAGTGATTAATGATGCATTTAAATAGGAATAAACAGAGGATTGTGTCTGAAAACAAAATTATTACAACTTTATGGGCAACAGTGTATAGTGTGTATATATATATATATATATATAAAAATATTATTTATATTAAATTATTAAATTATTATAATTCTCAGTTAAGTTTACTATTTCAGTGCACTGATGTCATTTTGGACAATAAAGTTTATTGTTAAACTGTAAAATACTTTCATTACAAAGTGTTTATATACGTATATCGGCCAATATACCGATATCAAAATTTTTTTAAGGTATCGGGATCTGCCCCATCAGTCGGGCTCTACTTGTAATTATATCTTTTTTTTTAATCTGCAATTGCAGCAAGCTGCTGTGTAAAGGTTACAATGTGCTAACATGAAGCTGGCTCAGGAAGCCACGCTACACTTAGTCAACACAACAGACAGGATGGGACAACAACACTCATGAGCCAGCTGGACAAGAAGGTGAGCCGAGACTTCACTGGACTCGATCTGAGATGACAACAAGGTGTGGACAGACAGACTCAACGCAAAACACTGCACACATTCAAATCCATGTGCCAACACAGATGTTCGGACTCCTAACCTGTATGAGCACACGCACAGACACACAAACACACGCACACACACACACACACACACATACAACACAAACAGTATGATGCAGTGAAGGAGTGAAGTCATGGGAAGGTGAACTTACGATGGCTTGCATGTTCAATAGAAATCTTTTTATCTGTTTGAACAGGAGACAAAACAAGAGAAGAAGAAAAGAAAAAAAAAACACAAAACATAAAAATGGATGGACTACTCGTTATGCAAATGAAAGATGCAACAACATAATACAAAGCAAAGTAAACAATAGCTCATCAATTTGAAAAATGTGAATGTAAACATAAAAGGCGAACTGCGAGAAAGAATAAATACATAACATCTAAAACAACAATAGCGTCTCTTCTGGAAACGTGTCAGGAATCAGGTTCAGCATAATCGTCTGCACAATGTAAAGGATGCAGGTGTTGTGTGGTGTCACTGATTGATCTGATAAATTTCGAGACCTTCTTTCAGGACTGTGTCTCCTACTACATCTCAAACCAAACAGCCCTCATCTTTCCCCAGCTTCATCAAAACACCAAATGGTCTCCTCGAGTCTCCCGTTCAGCCAGTGGCTATTAGAATCTCCCATGATGCAGTGAGGATGATGGTTTGTGATGTCTCCGAGCATTTTACATTTATGACTGGGGTATTTAGCCGATTCTCAGAGGGATTAACAATGAGCGAGCATCTGTTGTCTGATGTGAGGAATGAAAGGAGTCATAATGCCATCATGATACTTGTGACCACGGAATAATCATATCAACATGGTGGGAAAATAAATAAGTCAGTCAGTCCCCTGCAGTTTGCCGAATGACACCTTCACAGATTTTCTCCAGCACAGTGCTTCCCATCTTCCCTCCTCTGTCAGAGCGACTTGAGTGCATGTTTTGCTGACGGCCTCCTGAGAACGCTCAGCTCTCCACAGCCAAATCAGACAGTGTATTTGTCTAATCTGGCTGCTCCGTGGAAGCCTGTTTATGTCAAGATTCGCATGTAGGTCTGATAGAGTTGAAGCACAGCGCTGCACTTAATGTGGATATGATCCCCCCCCCCCTCGCACTTGCATTTACGAGGCTTGTCTGTATGCTCGGGCGTGTTGCTTTGTGCCTTGTGTGCGTGTGTGTGTGTGTTTTTTTTTTATTTATTTATTTTTTTTTATGTGTGCACTTGAACGTATCTCGCTGCCTCTGTGGATGTGCGTCTCTAAGATTCTAATGCGCTGTCAGCTGGATTCCTCCCAGCTCATCACGGGCTGCACACTGGGTGTCAGTGCGAGTCTGACTCACTCTCATATGCTCTTCTCTGTGCTAATTTTTCAACTTGGCCGTGTCATGCTTACTTCCCACTCCATGCACTCCCCTAGCGTGCACTTGCTTCTATCTGTATTCCTCTCTCTCTCCATCTGTGCTTTTAAAGATGTGGATCACTTGCCTTCTCTCTTTGTGAACCTAAATTCTCCCTCATGAAACATCTGTCCAAGATGTTCTTTTCAGCTCTCTCTATGTCATTTGCGCTCTCATCAAGCTACAATGGCTAAACACCCTTGAAATATAGTTCTGTACAATGGCTTTGAAATAAAATACACCCTATAAAAATGAGCAATGAGCAAAGAAATCTCTGACTGCAAGGTTTGCTATTATCAATTCCAAAACCACCTGAGGCAGCAAATAGGCTGTTAGGGAACTGACCCCTATAGAAACCTCAGAAACACCACTTTCCTTCAGATATTAGACGGCTCAACTATCTGCACTGGTGAACTAAATCTCACAGATGCTGATCTGTACTGACCAAGTGAAGAATTAGGATGCATTACATCAGGAAATATAAATCAGCCAAATATTTACTCTCTTTTGACATTTAACAACCACCCCAGCTCAAATACATTGATCTTGTGACTTACTTCGTGTACACAGCCCTTCAGTGCAGTTTTTGCTCTCCATCATGCTGCCGCTGCAGTGCTTTCCTCCGTTCATGGGTGGGGGGGCTTGGCACTCGCGACTGCGCCAGTGGGTGCACTCTGTCCCGCAGGCGGACCACTTTGCCCACTCTGTCCAGCCTCCATCCACTGGAACGAGACAGCGGAGATGTGAGTCATTTTATAGCTCAATACTTGCATCACTCCAGGTAGAAGGGAACTGGGTATGGCATTATAATGCAGCATGATGCATACTGTATGTAATGGCTTGAGGTGCATGATTTTGCAATTTGCAAAATACATTCTGAAATTTGAGAAGTTTAAATGACTTTGGAGTCAGGATGGTCTGACACCTGGTCTGTGAAGCAGTAAGACCCAGAACAGTGTGTGACAGTAAATCATAACTGTGTTCCTGATGTACACAACTTCACAGTTACATGATGAAATGACCATATGTTATTCTGTCCTGGCTTCGGTTTTAAAATTCTGCTCCTAGCAAAACGGTCCGTTTGGGAAATCTCCCGATATTCCAGTGCATGTGTGCTTCATCTGAACATGTAAATAATACAGATGTTCACCTGGGCACAGTGTGGTGCAGGTCACTCTCTGGAAGGGCGGACCCTCGCAGAAGGCTCCTCCATTCAGAGGGGCGGGATTGGTGCAGCTGCGTGTTCGTCGCTGCCAACCCCGCCCGCACTGAGCATTACACTGTGACCATTCAGTCCAAGAAGACCAACCTCCGCTCACTGACAGAGAGACAGATGGGCAAAGATTAATAGACCAATCCACCAAAATCTCCCAGAAACCAACACTTCATAGTTCTGCATCATAGCGAACATCTGTCATGAATAGCAGGAGGTTTAGCTTCACGAGTGAGCTGTGAGGAAAAAACACATGTGTTACCATAAACAATGAGTGTGGCGGTGCTGCTGCGTCTTTTGGCCACCACGTTACGAGCCACACAGGTGTAGTTGGCGGTGTCTAAGAGTCTGGCCTGTTTGATAATCAGATCATGATCGATGGTGATCAGGAAGTTGGAATCCTGTGACGGATCGATGACATCCTCGTTCTTCAGCCAGTCCACCTGCGGAGAAGCGGGAATAGACACACACACACACACACACACACACACACACACACACACACACACACACACACACCACTGGTATAAAAAATCAAGAACTTTGTTAAAAGAATTTAATTTAAAACTCTCACTCCCTTTAATTCTTTTGGCAGATATTTCTTCACATAAATCATCGTACAAATCAGCAGGTGTGTATGCATAAACATGAGTCAGCACGCCACACACAGACCCTTTCAGCAAACACTATAAACCTGCAGAATATTAAGCCATAGCAACACGCTTCACACAGTGACTTCGCTATTGATCAGACATTGTCAATATTTGATCTTTCTCAGGTTCGAAAAATATCATCTGTGGCTTCTTTTGGCCAAACTCTCTTTTATTATTGACATTTCCTCCTCATCACTGAAGGACACAACATAACATATCAAACAACCACAAATAATACAATTAGGAATTACTGTGAAACTAAATGCTCTCCTGTGATCACATATCATGCTTTTACGCTTTCACACTATGTACTTTTTATCTCACATAATAACTCTGCTATTAAGCCACTAAAAAGGCAGAACATAAATATTTACAAAGTCATAAAAATCACACATTTCTGAATAATTTGTTTTCTTTTTTAATATATTGTTGCACTGCTGTTTTATGAGAGAAGTAAAACTGTCTGATGCAGGGCCGTACAGTTAGAGCAGCTCAGTGTGAAAACATGACATTAAGTGGATTTAAGTGCAGCCTTTTTCTTTTTTTGGCTTTGTTGCTTAAATAACTAAGAACATTATTACTGATCATTCTTTGATGGTGCCACGTAGCTGAAGAGACTTAAATCTCTCAAACTTCAGTGTCTTGCCCTTTACTTTGCTCCCTTTTTCTTTATGTTGTTGCAGACTGTAGAGCGTAAATTTGTGTGATTGATTATTGATCAGTTAGATCTCTGCTGTCTCGTGGACTTGCGACACACCACAAAATCTAAACGTATTTGAACTATTTATTACCCATCAGAAATCAAAAACACAAATTTTAACCCCAGAGGAAAGACTATCACATGAGATGGTCAGGTGATGAGAGCGAGATCTACCTCAGCGGCGGGCATGCCCTCCGGGGGGCGACACTGCAGCAGCACCTCCTGCTCGAGTCGCACCTCCCGCCCCAGCGGCTCCTGTTCAAAGTTCTTCCTCAGGTCTACAGTGGGTGACACAGATGTAGTCAGCAATTAGTGAAGGCTGCCTCATGACAGCAGAGTGACACCCTGTTTATCTTAGTGACACTGGTTGTCACAAAAACACAGAGACACACACACACACACACACACACACACACACACACACACACGCACCAGACAAAGCCCCAAAAAGTCTCTGTCACTCTGTCGCTTTTTTTTTTTTTCCTTCATATCCTCATAAACATGCACAGTGTCAATCACACTATGCCACACATTACCACAGGGGACTGAGATGGAGTGCTACAGCAAAATGTATTTGCATATATACTTAAGCTGACACATGTGACAAGAAAAAAAGTCAGAGACATTTGCCCTTCTGCTGTCTCTCTTTCTTCCTTGCTTTCTGTCTCTCTCTCTTTCTCTCTCTCTCTCTCTCTCTGTCACACGAACACACACACACACACACGCTCACACATGCACACGGCCTTGATACTGACATGCGATGCGAACGTAGGCACGGTTGCTCTTGGTGGTGCCAGCCGAGCTCCAGGCCACACACTGGCACCAGTAGTCCTCCAGCCCAAACAGCTCCTCCACCTGGGTCCTCGACACTGAGATGTCCACCTCCCTCACCACCAGACCTGTGCAGAGAGAGGGGGAGCGAGCGAGAGAGAGAGAGAGAGAGAGAGAGAGAGAGAGAGAGAGAGGAGTGAGGCATATTTTTCACAGTGCATAAAAACAATGCATTGGCTGCAGGCCAAAAGCAGTTAATGTGCAAATAAAAACCCTATAGGAGCTAATGGATTATGTAGTTGAAAATGATGCTTCTAATTGAGTATGATGTTTATGTTTGTGAAATACAAGGTGACATTACTGTGTGTGTGTGTGTGTGTGTGTGTGTGTGTGTGTGTGTGTGTGTGTGTGTGTGTGTGTGTGTGTGTGTGTGTGTGTGTGTAGATGTGTTCCCAGTGCATCTCTGTGTGTGTGTATGTATTACCTGTGATCTGGTCCAGGCTCTCTCTGGTGATGTGATCGTTCTGATTGACCCATTCTCCGTTGCATTTGAAGTAGATCTGCGTGGCCGGTGACGCCCGGCACCGCAGCTGGACCGGCCGATTCTTTACGATAAAAGCGTCCTCCGGTTCCAGCAGGAATTCTGGGAGAGGCTCTGCCGGCGCTGACGGGAAGGAGTCGGGGAGGACCTCGGCCTCGCTGTAGTCGCTGCTCTCTGAAAACACAGAACACAGAAGTGATTCAGGTGATTGACCTGAGTTAAAGCGCTTCCCTGCTACCGGAGCATTGCAAAGTTTCCATCAGTTTTTGGGGGGATCCTCCGCTCTGACCTTCCTGTCGGGGAGGTAAGAAATAAACAAAATGACAAATTCATCCCATGGGGATCAATAAGCTATCACATAACTAGAGGGAGGACATGTGTGTGTGTGACAGCTTGTCTCAATCCACCTTTGGGGCATGTATGGACAATTCTGTCAACAGAATTCTGTCTGTTTGACTGTTTACATTAAGGCAGCCCTGTTAGTGTATTTCACCAAGACATTTAAGGTGCTGACAGCTCGAACTATAAATGGAGTGTCACCGTGACATTATTGCCAGTAATCTGGTCAATGCAAGCCTCCTGCTCTGGTCTCCCTGGATGAGTCCATGCCTCTCAGCTGGGAGGAGAGCTGCTGACCTTCCACGGACAGGTCCCGTTGATCGCACATTATCCCCTGACATTTCCGATGTGACACATCCCTCCTGGCAATGCTGCAAAGAGCTTCTCCTGGCAGGAAGGACACGATATTTGTGACCTCTTCACTCGGACTTGTTACTCTGATAGTGACGGATAGATCTCAGGCAGTACATCAATCCTGCAATGTTATTGGTTACCACTTCTTTCCCAGCAGTGGACAGATTTATGTGTCTGCAATGATACCTTAGCTATGTACTACATTGTTTTTTTAAAAATTCCTGGGTCAGCACATTTGCTGTACACACATTAAAGCCCTTTGAGACAAATGTGTGATTTTGGTCTGTGTAAATAAAACTGACTTGACAGTTTCAAGCGTATTATAATGATGTTAAATGATATAACGACTTCAACTGTCAAACACATAACATCACCTATCGTTAATCATTTTCTCCAGCTGTTGGTGCTGGCGTCGGACTCAAACATTCTGTGTCAGTCAGACTCGTCTGTTTACAGGGCTGCAGGGCGGCAGACTATGATGCAAGCTCAGCCACAACTCGTGTATATCCATCAGCTGGATTGTATCATTGTGTACTTGGGCACAAACACTGAAGCACAGACTAAGAATAAACATTGTCCACAGTGTAGATATAATGACCGGCCTGAATCCTGACACATCTATCAAGCACACTTTGTTAAGGTGTGTTACAAAAACCAATAAATTGAAATGTTCTCTCTCTTTGTTTGCAGTGCAACTATCAAACTCTTATCATCACTTTCTGACTTTCTCTTTCAGGTAAATTCAAGTTCTTATAAATTGTTAATGGGTCTGACCTTCCAATAGAAAACTTTGTTCTGCTTACGAAAATGATCTGAATTCAATATGCATTAAATGGAAGACTGGAGCGGAGTGCAGGGGATTGACGGGGTCGACTCGGCTCCAGTCAGGAGATGCCAAAACGGTAAGGGCATATCCAGCCCAGTGCACTTTCCTCCCTGCACACACACACACTTACACACACACACACACTTACACACACACACTTACACACACACACTTACACACACNCACACACACACACACACACACACACACACACACACACACACACACACACACACACACACACACACACACACACACAGTTGAACACAGCTCATGGGTAATTGTGCTTTTCTTACACAGCAGTCTCACAGTACTACAGTTTTTAAATCTCACTCTCTACATTCAGTGGGTAAAGAAAAAAGAGGTTTGAGGGCAGGAGCAGCGGCTTTTCCACGCCGAGATTTAAACCGGGCTAATTTGCAGTGTTCAGTTTTCAAAATGAATCGAGCCCAACTTGATCATTTATGCCACAACCAGGGAACAAGAGAAACTACTTAGAAAGATACCATCTCCTATTTTAGGAACACGAGCACTTCCCCACCCCACCCCCCATCCCGCTGTTCCCCTTGACAGATTCTGTCTGAGACATTAGGGGAAAGCAAAGAGGAACACAGAAGCATGAAGGAAGTGGGAGAGAAAGTTGTGGCAGGATTCAAACCAGTAGAAATTCAAGAGGCCTGTACCGTCTTCAGGTGTGGGCATCTCTTGACCCAAACCTCCTCCACCACGAAAGGGCCAGCGGGGACAGACGAGTCTGAGGCAGCACTGCCCACAGCTCAGAGCCTGGTAGCGCTGTGGCTACAGGACAGACAGAAAGGGCAACAGCTGCTCCAGGCCCAACAGCCATCCTGGACGGACCTGTCACCCTCTGTCTGTCTCTGCCTCCCTCCAGTCCATCACTCTCACACATGCATCCTTGTTCTTCTGCAGTCACTTCTCCTACCGTCGACTACATTTATTCACTAACCCGTGACCCCTAACTGAACCCTCAACGCTGCACACTCCCCCCCCCCCCCCCCCCCCCCCCCGGNNCCACCTACGCTGTGCAGTAAAGAAAAACTTCTTGTGGTGATGATTATAGATATAAGAATCTTGTAAATTTCAGAAAAGAAAGTTATTTTTCTTGCACTGGGAGGGTTTACTGTTTTTCACCTCCCACCTCCTCCCTTCTCCTTTCCATTGTTGGATTTCTGATAGATATGCAGCAAAAATAGATGCAAAAAACAAACTTACCCAGTTACAAAAGCAAATCATTTCTCATCAGCTGGATAAACCAATGACAGATGACGATCAAATCTAAAGTTATGACACTCCGCTAACTGCCTTTTTTATTGACTTGATTTGCTCTTTTTTTACCCCGTCAGATCTTTTTTTGTTAAAGACGGTGCCGTGCGATGTTTTATTCCCTGGCTTCTCCACCTCAACATATCACTTTATGAATGTTGTGATATCTCACACTGGGAATTTCAGGGGAATCTCAAGTATACAAACATTTAATATGACAAGGTCACACTTTCAGAAATTGTGGAGACGTGTGTGACACATGATTTTCTGTAATTAACTGTGCAGCCTTTCTAAAACTCAGACTGACAGTAGTTGTCGCACCGGTCCCGTCTTAAATTCCTGTGATCTCTCTGATTGCATTTGTTTTACATGGGGGTTCTGTATATTATAAAATGCTGTATTTGTCTCTGTTTTGATGGATGAACAAAAAAAAAAACCTAAATTTTACTTTTGCTCTACACCTTGCAAACACAAGGACAACATCATGCTAAATTCTGTCACTGACACACATGAGAAACACAGGGAGAGCTCAGAGCAGGACAACAGAACAATAATAAACACAAAAACATGCACATGAATCCATGCATACACACTCACAACGTACACACACTTGTTCCTGCACCCACAGGTCACACCCTGTCAGGATCCTCACTTTATGTCACTTACACACACTCAATTAACCACCTACTACACTGTAAGTGGGTATTCACGCAGGTAAAGACAAGCAAGTATGAATAATGAAAGTTAACACATCTCAAAGTCATGCTTAACCATGAGCATGAATCGCATTCATCGTCGTGCCTCTCTCACAATCCTCTCCTCCCCGTCTTGTGTTTTTCTCTCTCCTCACATCCCCTTACCCTCCTCTTACGAAGCTGTCGCCTCCAGTCTTTCAGACTTTGAATTCTCTGTCAATAACCAATTGTGTTGCCCCTCCCCACCCCTCACCCCCGCTCTTTCCCTTTGTCCGGCATTGATCGCTCGGTGTTCAAACATCGGCTGAAAAACACAGCCTGTCACTCTTCAGGCGCGATGAGAGGGGGGCACAGAGAGAGAGAGAGAGAGAGAGAGAGAGAGAGAGAGAGAGGGAAGGAAGGAAGGCAGAGGAGAAATGGCAGCAGAGATGCTTCAGACGGAGAGAGAATGGGAGGAGAGCCCTGCATATTTGGGTAAACCTCTCTCTCTCTGTGCAGAGTGTGTGTGTGTATGTGTGTGTGTTCTGGGGCCTGTGCAATTTAATTAAAACACTTTTGCATGACAGAGGTAGGAGACAAACAGACAGACCCCCCCATCCCCCACCCCCCACCCTCCTTCCCCGTCTCCCTCTGAGATAATGGAGCTGGGGGTTTAAAGTGGAACCTGTGTTTTTGGGCCAGCGTACAAACATCCATCAGAACTCAGCAGCTGGCAATTTGTGCAGAATGGAGGAGCCTCAGAGACAAGAACTCCTCGCCGTGCAGCACAGCAAGTCTTTTATTACTCTAATGATAGACAGCAGACAGCTAGAAAGCAAACACAAGCTTCTGGGTATTCTTTTGTGGAGCATACAATCACACAAACACACATACACACACACACACACACACACACACACTCACATAGACCCAGACACGAGATGACAACCTATGCTTATACAGTACGTTCTCACCGACTCTTTTTTTCATGCATGCTAAATTCAAATGGTGTAACTGAAGGAGATCCCTCCGTCGGTGACTGTGCGGCTGGAGTAGGAGTAGGCTCACTACAGTGTAACTGAGAGTCAGAGTGACAGTGGTGGAGCGAGGCCACACTAGAAGGCAATAATGCGTGGGAGAGAGAGAGGGAGAGAGGGAAGCTGGACAAAGGTGACAAGATGGGAAGACAGGAGCGCTGGCCAAAGACAGGTCAAGAGACACTTGGAGACAAGAGAGATGACGCAGTAGACACAAAGTGCACACACACACACGCACACACACACACATAATACCGGACTGCTATAATTGGCGAGGAACATAAATCACAGCAATGTCTGTCTGTCTCAAGTGTGACTGAAACTGTCTCTGTTGTTCTTTCGGTGACCTGTCTGTCTCCACCCTCTGTTTTCTCTTGCCTCTCATTCTTTCTCTTTTACAAACACACACACACACACACGGACAACTGTAATTTTCTTAGCCCCAGCGCCTCCAGCCTGAGCAGAGTCTAAAGCGTCTGTACTTTATCATTACCTTTACAGAGTTAGTCATTACTGTCCCCTCCAGTGCCCTCACTATCCCAACACTGCTCTCAGAAGTGGGAGAGAAAAGAGCAAGAGAGAATAATGCATAGAAAGAGGAAGAATACTTTTAAGCAGCCAAACAACAGAGAAACACTGTAAGAGACACGGGGACGAGCTGTGTTTGGCAAGATCAGGAATCTCTTTTTTTTTTTTCTTTCTTTCTTTTTTCTGCGTCCTATGAGGTCAAAAACAAACAAATAACAGCCCAGCGTCCCACCTCCTCCCATCCACTTTCCAGTTTGGTGTCTGACATGGGAGTGCTTTTCTTCTTGCCCTCCCCTGACTCCAATCCTCCTGCCTGCTAGATTCAAAGCACTTTGTGCAGCTCCAGTCGACTTCAAATGACATCCAGCCTTAAATGCAAACATACACGCATAGAGAAAGAGCTATGGCCCAGAGCTATGAAGCACAACCGGCTTGCTGCGCCCACTAAGGACAAACAGCTGTGAGGACAGACAGTCAAATATGACAATGCCGCTGGTAGAGGAAACAAGGCCAATAAATAGAGTGATCAGCAGCCATTATGCAACATTGACTGGCTTACCATATATCCATCATCCTCACCCAATTTACCTCATTATCATCATTCTTGCGAGGAAGCCCCGGGGTGGAGTTGCGCACGCCACGCACACACACACAGAGCCAGGTCGAAAGAGACAGAGATGGATGGAGGGAGACAGTCTCTCCTTGCCTTCCTTAAAGGACAATTACATTGAGTGATTGATATTCAGACTGACCTCATCCTCATCAGCCTGAAAACAACTCGCTACACGAGGAGAGAGAAGAACCAGGCGAGTGACGGAAAAGATGAAGTGCAGAGACGTGCGATTTCGACGTTTGATGGAAAATCATTGAATGTGTGAGCAGGATAGTGCGCGCGTGTGTGTGTATGTGTGTGTGTGTGTGTGTGCCTGTGCTGGCATCAGGCAGGGCATGAGGCGACATGAATGCAGGTTGGAGCGACACTTCTCTCATCAACAAAGGCAGACGGAGTGTGAGGAGTCATGCAGTTCACCCATCTGACTGAACACACACACACACACACACACACACACACACACACACACACACACACACACACACACACACACACACACTGGTGCAGACACTTACAGTAGCAACCCTTTTGAGCCCAGACGGGGGTAAAATTGGTCATCTTTTAATAGGGAATGTCGTTAATTCACCAGTGACTAACAAACACCATTATTTTCATTTCTTTGTGGTAGCTGTGAGGCAACAGGAGGCAGGAAGCAGAATTTGATGTCCCGCTAAGAGGGACACAGATCCGACTCTGTGTGCTCTCTCACAAAGCCTTCGACACGTCGGCCTTGAAAGTTCTTGTTTGGATATTTTGATCCTACCACCAAGATGTGCACCTGCAGCGGCTCCACATGGCTCTACAGCCTGTTTCTTTGTACTCACCATGGTGACTCTCTAACAGACTTCATCTCTCATACAGACAGGCACACACATTCCTCTTCTGGTCCTCCTTGATTCTTACTTACCTTCTTTCTCTGCCAGTGGCTCTTTAAGTTTTTTTATTCACTCTTACTAGCAACTGCCAAGGCCTTTTATTTTTTAAACAAGACCCATAAGCTGCAGACTGAGAAGACCAAATGATATCAAACAATATCAGTTTCATCTTTGTGTTTTCAGCACAGCAACAAGTCCAAGACATGTTAGCCTAGCTTGACACAAATAGTGAAAACAAGAGAAATGCAACTAAGCTAGCTATATCAAAAGAAGACAAAAAAACTCAACATATGTTATCTTTTGTAATCAACAGTTAGTTACAGTTTTTAATCTTTTTCTTGAAGAATCTGTTGTACGTCTCAAAAGTATGTTATTGTGGAGCTGCTGCATTTCTCTACATAATTAACCGCTTGTCATTAGCTAGTAAGCGCAACAGATGCTGCTGTATGAAGCTAGTTCGTCAATACACAAAACATCTGCACTATGTATAGACATCAACGTTGTATTTTTTGTATTATTTTAAAAATGTGTTAATTACATAACACCAAAAATAAGATACTATGAGCTATGCTAGCTGCTATCTTCCTCTCACATATGGACCATATGGCTAGGTGGACACATCCAAGACCATTTGTTTTATTGGAAATACATGTGAAAGTGTTGACTTCCCGACAATGACTTCAGGCACAGCAGGGCACAAACACATGTTGCTTTTGTACTCTTTCCCTATTATCCTAGCCAAATACTGTCAAGAGTCACATACATGTAATCATGTTTGTTACGGGAACTTGTGAGCTGCAACTGATTTGGAAGTTCATGATAGCAGTGGAAATATCACACCCTTGATTGGTTCCAACATGTTAATGAGGACGCCTGCGGAGTGGCTATTTCTATGGAGTGTGAAGGCTCCTCTGTTACATCAACATATGAACAAGAGTGTATAATTGATTGTATGAGTGAGTAAGAAAGATGGAATCTGTGTGAGCCAGAGAAACGGCAAAAAACGGCACAGAAAAAGTGTAAGTTTGTGTGTGTGTGTGTGTGCGCGGGCGTATGTGTGTGTGTGTGTGTGTGTTTTTGTGTGTGTGTATGAGAAAGAAGGAGGTGACAGGAGGCTGGAAAACAGATTGGCAGAGGGAGAAGTCCAAGCCGGTGATGGAGATGCGGAGTGACAGAAATGCTTTGCTTGTCCATCCAGCATGTCCGGGCGACAGGAGGAGAGAAAGCAAGCCTGAGGACACGGTAACACAAATCCACACACACACATGTGCACACACAACAAATGCAGAGGCTTAGAAGGCCTGTTTTACAGATCTGCTTGTAAATAGAGTGTTATCCCACACTCTTAGCTGCAAGGTGTGTTACCCTGCAACCCTCTAATTGTAAATGAAGTGTGACCTGCCCTTTTTCAAAGGACTCATCTTCTGTCTCTTTTTTTCCCATAAGCCCTTGGTGTCATAATGACATTTAATCAGCCCTGTTGTAGGGTATGCCAGGGGGGAAAGACACACACACGCACACACACACACACACACACACACACACACACACACACACACATGTGAACATGTTATCCAAGTACGTGGTTCCAGACAGTAAGGCCCAATGACAGGGTGAGAGTCAGCAGTGTTTTTTTACTGATAACTGGGTGAATAGTGGAGAATTTTGTGGCTGTTTCACGTGGACCCACACTATTCAAACTGTGGATGTGAGAGGTAGGGCGGGCGTGTTTGTAACAGACTATGGATTATATTTACCCACTGTGTATCCAAGGGACAGCCTACTCTGAGTAAGATTCTTTGACTGTGTTTTTGGATGTGTGGGTGAGTGTGACTGTGAGAGTGGGAGCGCTAAGAGGATTTGCGCTTGTGTTGTAGCTGTGATCCCACTGCTGCTACTGGTGCATTTGAATAGACAGAGGGGGGGGGGCTACATCGTGGCTGAACGTGTGCTCTGTCACAGCTAGGGGGCACCACCCCCCCACGGCGCTCATTAATCATGGCCCATCAAAAAGTGGCCCTGTGCTGTTTGTGTGTGCCCTGACGACCACCTACTGCATGGGAACACAGGCGCACACAAGCACCACTATCAATCACTATCAGAGGTGGAGAGAGGGAGAGAGAGGGGTGAGGAAACAGTGAGGGAGGGAGGGAGGGAAGGAGAGGAGACAGAGTGGGTGAGACAATGTTGTTTCCCTATTATCCTCTCGAAATTACAGACCAATGTCACAACTATTACTTGGAGGAGGTCAAACTCATATGGTAGAATGAGACTTTGTGTGTGTGTGTGTGTGTGTGTGTGTGTGTGTATGTGTGTGTGTGTGTGTAGACATAACTGTATGTGTTGAGTGTAAGGCGCCACTGCTTGTCTGCTCCACCACTGTACAGCTGCTTCATGAGAGTTGCGCAAATCTACCCAGAGTGGCTGGTTGCCATGGTAGGTATTCACATGGAGCCGGCTCCTCTAGAGGCCTGCAGTCTACACAGCCATTAACTATGGTGCACACACTACAGCTAGACCCACACACACATATTGTCTGTAGTCTGTCTCTGTCTCTCCATCGCTCTTTCTTTTGCCACCTCACGCCTTCCATTTGGAAGTCTTGTTGAAATAAGTGTTTCTAAGTGTGCGTGTGTCTTTGTGTGCACGTACATATAGTGAATAGGTGAGCAGTACAGTGGGATGAGTGTTTGGAAGCTGGGGCCGTTTAAATGGCAGTAATTACATGAGAAGATGAGCTGCATTCCTTTCCGAGGGCAGGCTGATTACAGGCCTCTCCTCTCTGGGCCCCTGTAATTACCTACTCCCCCCCCCCCCCCCCACCCTCCATCCCACTTGTACTTCATGTCTCTGCTCTCAGCCTACGCGGGGGCTAGCAAGCAACGTATCACACACCCCTTCCCACCACCACCACCACGACCATTCCGGTCCTCTGATTCACCTCTCTCCCAACTCCTGCAACACTCCACCTCTCCTTCCCCTCACCAGGTCACTCCTCTGTCCTCTCTCGTTGCTCCTCGAACTGATTACTACTCACTCATGCACATACACACAAACATATACACCTATACACACACACACACACACACACACACAAAAAAACACTAAGAGACCACTCAGCATCTTTTCTTTGCATTTCTGAAAATAGGAGACAGGATCCTGCATTATGCATATAAATAGTGCACTTCTCACCAAGGGCCATATTAGTCAGTTCTTAATGAAAACTAATTCTACTACTGCTGCTGCCCCGACTCCAGGCCTGTTTCTGTGTGTACAGATGAGGCGGCTGCTGTCAAATGCCGGTCACTCTTGTCTCATGGCTACTCTTTAAGACAAGACTTGACAGCTCCTGCCTTACAGGTAAATCCATGCTCTGTCTCACCCACCTTTTGTCTCCCTCACAGACATAAACACACAGTATGGGTGGGGTGGTGCACATGACCTCACACAAACACAAACCACAACAAAACCAGTAAGTCCATCCCAGTCGGGGATTCCGGTAAGACTGGAGACACACAGACAGTCAAATTACATGTGCCTCACCCAAACACCCCTCAATTGTTGCACCAGCACAACAGCCTTCAGTTCCTGCTACCCTTTCATTTGTGTTCAAGCACATATTCAGCGAGGAACTCATTTACAGTTTGTTAATTAAAAAGCTCTCTGAGTTTCAAGATCCTCAATGTTTTTGGTTTATGTTTGAGATGTTGTCAAGGGGCACCATCACGTGTCCGTGTGTTAAATCAGGGGCATGGACTGTGATCATGAGAATAGTCGGCAAAAGGCGTCACAACATATGTGTTTTTTATTATTTGATATGACAACTCAGCTCCCTTGAGATAGGAAGACGACCCGATCAAACTTCCTTTACAAATCACATCAGACACCCTGAGCAGGTGATAATGAAGAGAGAGGAGACTGATGGGGAATGGGGGGGTGAGCTGGAGAGAGAAAACTAAAACATCACGGGGCGGCTGGATTAAAAATGAAACGTCTCCTTCTCTTCGAGCATTTTGAAGACAGAGAGCAGGAGGAAGGGAGACAGAAATAGAGCTAGTCGGGGGGAGAACTTCAGGGGAAGGACACGAAAGTAAGCACAGGTAACCTAGCTAATGTAAGGTGGTGGTGGAGGGAGAGAGGGGGTGAGGCTGGGAGCTTTGCTGTAAGTGGGTAGCCTTGCTGGAGGGGAGGGAGGGAAGGAGGGAGGATGTGTGGACGGAAAGAGCAAGGGAGGAAGAGATGGAGAGAGACTCAGAAACACTCCCTGGGTGCAGATCAAGTGCAACTCTTGATTGGTGTGAGTGAGTGAGTGCGTGTGTGTGTGTGTGTGTGTGTGTGTGTGTGTGTGTGTGTGTGTGAGTGTGTGTGTGTGTGTGAGTGTGAGTGTGTGTGTGTGTGCATACTGTGGGCATTGGCTATGGTTGCCACGATTGCCAGTGCTATTAGAGATGCCTGCTGCTGTAATGTGTTGTGACAGGGGCTGATTCTTGTGACTAACTGCTTTGGCAGAAGAGCTCCTCTGTCATGCTAATGAACAGATGAGGAGATGAGCCGGATTGACAGCGGATCGACGGGCCATGCACATGAATCCTCACACACATACACACACAAACACACAAACAGAGGGTGAGACGGTATATACAAAGACACGAGCAGACCTTGCTGTCATGAATGTGTACACCACATGACACAATGATGCAGACATCTCCACTCACAAATAACTAGTTACCGAGTGATTGTGACAGAGGTGACAACACATTGAAAAACAAAGTGAGATGAAAAAAAAACAAAAAAAAAAAACTCATGTACATGCACAGATGCATGATCACACCACACACAAACACAGCGGGGTTGGCGTCACTCTGTTCCTTCATTGCGTCCCCTTGCATCAGAGAAATCCCTAGATATGCGGTGCACAACAAGCAACATGCTGTGGGCTAGCCTCTGTATGTGTATGTGTGTGTGTGTGTGTGTGTGTGTGTGTGTGTGTGTGTGTGAGAGGGAGATATGGTTTGTGAGCTTTGGAAAATTTGTAAAATGTACCCGTCAATGTAAACAGGCTACAAGCAAAGACATTGGCAAAACTTACTTGACGATTAAAAATTAAATATATACAATGATATCAAATTGCTGGATAGCACAAGAAGGCTTGGATAACATTTTTAACAAGAACTCTTTAAAAACAAGTCCGATTATAACAAGATATTAAAATAAAAATGAGAAAGATGAAGATAGAAATAGGCAGATGGCAGAGCGAGAGAGGTAGGCAAGGAACAGAAACGATTAGGGCACTAATAGGAAGAAAATCCATGTTGGAGGGGATAGATGATGTGAGGTGATGTGGCGATAGCAGGGAGGACAAATGGGATGGCAGAAGATAGAGGAGCAATTCAACCTCCTCACCCTGCAGAATGTGGGGGGCTTGTAAGCAAAAGAAGTGCTGTGCAGACGCAAATGGCTGTTTTATCCTTTTGATCTTTTTTCCTTCACTCCCTTTGTACCTCACTTCATCATTCTCTCAAAATATATTTCCCTCCCTGCCTCAACTCAGACACGCTCGCTCAAATCAGGCCAAAGGAGAAAAGGAGAAAGACGAGTTTTCCACCCAGACCTTTTGTTTCAGTGAACCAAATCTGGGTCTACGCTGCACGTTTGTTGCCCTATTTTGATCTTAAGTCATTATTCCTTACATTTTCAAGAAAAAAGAAAAAAGAAAATATTGAAAAAGTTATCACGGCACTTTTTGTTTTTCCAAACCAAGGGAAAGAAAAAAAAAGGAAAGGAAAGGAAAAAATGTAAACCCAGAGGAAGTCAAACTTCAGATGGAAATGTGCAGTTCAAGATACGAAGGGAAAAACATACCACACTGACTGCCAGGTAATCTCAGCGCAGTGCAGCACCAAAACATAAAAGTAATAACTAAAGCACAAGCATCTCACAGACTATCACTTGAGGCCAGGCCAGCTTCTCCATATCTGGCAATCTCAGCCGCTAACAGATTGTGAAACACTGAGAATTGAAGACTCTTCATCGCACAAAGGGACTGGTAGCATCGCTGCTAACTTATCTGCAACCTGGACAAGCCCGTGTGTGTCTCTGCTCTACACTACAAATGTAAATCTTATTATGTTTCAGGTCAAAATATCGGTTCTCTCCCCAGTGTGATGAGTCAGCATTTTGCGCATCAATCATTCATGAGGCTATGGTTCCTGTCTGATGTCAAAAGTTTTTCGCTGCTCTTCAGTGCAGCTACTGGAACGTGTCCTTGACCCAGGGACAGGACGGGGGACTGGGCTGGAGCGGAAATGAGGACATCCCTGAGCCTCGGGCCAGGACCAGTATGACTGGACTGGCAGGAATGGCCGTGATGGAGAGCGGTGATGAAGAGAGCATGACGAAATCCCCTTGGCATAGACAAATAAAACAGGCGGCTGTGAATGGGAGAGAAAGCGTGCTTGTGTGTGTGTGTGCACAAGCTGAAAGAGGGAGAGATGGATGGAAGGAGAGGCAGAGTGTCACCAACCAGACGCCCAGGGCCAGCACAGACTGATGGTGACACTGAGTGGCCAGAGTGTGCAACACTGTGACAATAATGATGAGAGACTCTTTCCTGATCTCTCACTGGCTTCGTCTTCTTCTTCTTCTTCTTCTTCTTCTTCTCTTCCCCTCTCCTCTGTCTGTCACCCCTTGCAGCAAGCTCACGCTTTGAGCCACACCCCGGACTCTGTGTCCTCCTCTGGCCGAGGTCAAACTGCATCACGCAGCAAAGTCTCCAGATCCTACAAACCCCACTCCACAGAAAAAGACTCCAAAAAGTTTTTTTTTTCATTCTCATGAGCAAAATACAAAACATTGAAAAACTGAAGAAATTTTGAGGGGAAGCTTTTTGGGCTTTTGGGCTCTTGGGCTTTCGACTGGTAGAAACAGAAGATGTATGAGCAGGTTCCAGCACATTATCATTTATCTAACAAGCCTAAGTGTCTACAGCCGCGCTACCGGCTGTGTGAGGCTACACTGAAGCACAGCAGTGCTTTGAGCTAAATGCTAACATCAGCAACACGCTCACAATGACAATGCTAACATGCCGATGTTCATCAGGTAAAAGGAGAATGTCTAGTTTTACATGTATTTGGTCATTAACAAAATTAATGGATCATTTATTGATAGTAAGTGTTTAGTGGTTAATATACCTCATCCTCATGAGTGTGTGAACTCAACTTCTTCAAATTTGGTGCAAACTTGGATTTAAGGATGAACCAATTAGAATTTGGTGGTCAAAGGTCAAAGGTCAAGGTCACTGTGACCTCACAAAACACTCATCATAACTCAAGAATTCATACATTAATTATGAGACAATTTATTACAAATGTCTAAAAGGATACAGTGATGGAGTGATGGCATTTTATATCCAAACAGTAAAAGGTCAACATCTCTGTGACATCATAATGTTCTGCAAAAACACCATGGCCATTATTCAATGCTGTAACTCAGGAAGGGGAGATTGTGATCATATTTCCAGCAACCTGGTTGGTTGGCAGAGGAATACAACAGCAGGTGGTAATTCTGTTATTTGCTATTTGGTTTTCCTTGCACGTTAAATTCATGTGTGGAAAGAAATAAAATGGATTGACATGATCAAAAGTATAATCTGACATTTTTCTGGTCCTTGTCCCATCACCCTGGATCTATGCCAGTGGAGGGGGGGGGGGGGCATGGCTGTGGTTCCAGTGGACAGAAGGGCATTAATTCTCTGTCCCGGATCCTAATGGCCATGGCCCACTGAACCTCTCACAAACCAGAGGCCGCACAGAGTCACGACTCCTCCTCTGCTCTGACTCCCAACAGCATTGTTTTGTTTACACTGTACATTTTTATTTTTATGACCGGTGCACTTGTGTATGTTTTCAGTGTGGTCCTTAGTGTGTGTGTGTGTGTGTGTGTGTGTGTGTGTGTGTGTGTGTGTGTATGTGTGTGGCCCAGCTAGTTACTCAGTGCTCCCTCTTCCCCTCTTGCTCTCTCTCTCTCTTTCTCTCTCTATCTCTCTGTTCAGCTTCACCCAGCTGAAGCCATGGCAGCAGTGCTGGTTAAGAGGTTTGTGTATCCCATTAGGATGATGAAGAGGCCTTTCATCAGTACACTCCCTCTGGCCAGGCGCTGACAGGAGCTTTACCTCGACAAGCCTCTCACACACCGCTCGACGTGAGACAGCACCCAGCGAAGAGGTCCGCAGGCGGTACACATACTCACTGACAAACACACACAGCTGCTCACACACACACAGCTGCTCACACACACACACACACACACACACACACACACACACACACACACACACACACACACACACACACACAGACACACACAGACACAGACTTTCTTGCTAACTTTTCACTTTCAATCTGAGATCCATTTTTAACAGTAGCCAATAGAGTTCATTGTACGAGGAGTGGAGACAAAAGAGGGCTGGAGAGGAAGAAAAGTCTTGACTAATTCTGACTCGCTACTCCGATCTATTTTTAATCACTGCCAAACGAGGACTAATAGTGTAACGGCCGCGCAGGGCTCCGTCCAGATGGGCAAAGTAATTTTTCAGGAGGGGGAGAGTGGGAGGAAGAAGACAGAACGTGAGGACGGAAGAGGAAAAAAGAGACAGGAATAGAGAGGGACAAGACAAAGATGGAGAGAGCGTACAAGAGAGAGAGGAAAAGAGGGAGTGAGAGAGACAGAGATTAATAAAGACGGAGCGAGAGACAGAGAAGCCACAGGAGCCAAGATGACCTGGATTCATAGGACCAGTATTGATTACTTAAGGATGAAAAAGCCGAAGAAAGAGCTCTGCTTTGAGAGCAGATAAATGAACTCGCACGCAGAGACCTGGAAAGAAAGAAGTGGGTGAAAGTAACAAAAAAATGGTACGCATCAAGAATATAACTATTGAAGCTGCTTTGTCTGAAATCTGACAAGGTGGAAGCAAGTCAGCTGCTTAATCCACGGCTATGATGGATAACAGAGTGTGACAGGTAGGGACTGGAACTATTTGTGTGTAGGCTGGATCCACACACAAACAGCATTAACAAGAGCACACTCGCAGCATATGGGAGACTACATGATCTGATTATATTCTATTCTGTGGGATTTATGGGTCTATGTATGGAATGTTTATAGATGATATATAGGGGGTTTAAAACCACACAAACGCACACATTCTTACACACACACACTACAGAGGCCCATCTCCCCTTTAGTAGTCTGGATTATTCTGCTTCACATAGATTAATTTTGTATAATCGCTTTGGGAATTCTGAGCTCAGAGCACTGACGCCACCCAAAGATGCTGCATCAAAGACTCACAATACAATAAAATGAAAACACAGGTAAGACATGAGCTCCAGCGAACTCTAGCAAACGCTCTGTTCAGCTCCACATAACATTAATGTTAAATTTGTGGTATGTGGTGGACACTTAAATCTAAAAGAGCTTTACAGTACCAGCGCTTATGCTCCTATCCATTTCAAAACTGACAGAGACAATAGACAAACCACTTCCTGACAGTGAACAGCAGTGTACATAAATAGATTAAACTGATTATTTTTGGCCACTTTGGCTACTACTAACAAGTTGTAAACACAAGACTCACATACCACTATTATTACCTTTTAAGATGATATAGCTAACAGTTAGAAAACAGTTTTTTATTGACACATCCAGCGGAAGCAGAGCAGCGTTCATTTGTAGTTATGTCTCTTGCAATAATAATAATAATAATCCAATAATAACTCTCCTTTTAGCTCTTCTTTGGTTTCCACCAACTCCTGAGGGAAGACTGATGGCTCTTAGCTGCTAAATGTTCCACTATGTTCGCTAGCTAGTGGCTAACATCTTCCTGGCGTTTGGTGCTGAGCATGTAGCACACAGTGGGTACTTGATGAAAGCAGCTTACTCCTACAGCTGAAAACGACACCGGTGAAAGCATTGACACCGAACCAGAGAATTGAAGTTGTGGGCCAGAAAACCAAAGCACAAAGTTTAAAGACGTTTTTATGCTCTGTAGAGTTAAAGGAGACTGCACGAGTGACCCCTTTGACTTAACAAATAGTCATCCGATCCTCTATCAATACAAAAATATTGATTATAGGAGTTTTAAACAGATAAAGTGTTTTACAGGCCTCAGTATAGAGTATGCAGGTGCTGTGACAGTACCGATTCTAAACTTTCTATTTTCTCTCGCCAGATGTCTCGGGATAGAAAATCCCTAATACTGATGGTCCATAGAGCAACAACAGTGCAGCTCTTGAATGGTCATACTGTGCTGGAAAGCTTAAGAATAGAACTGCTTGACCCTCATATGGCTGCGGTCAGTTGGGTCATTTGTGAGGCACAATGGCACACTGCAAACATAAAGGTGTTTATATCTTTCCCACAATTTACAATCTATTCAGCATGGCTGACTTCACAACTTCTATTTTCCCCAACAACAAAGAACCAGCTTTTGCTGTGTGCAAGAGAGTGTTGAGGATGTGCGGCTGGAGAACATTCAGGTGTTTGTAGTTGAGATTACAGAACCCATGCGAGATATACAATGCTATTCTGTTAGTATTGTGAGTTACATCATATGCGCAATAATAAGACTGGGCCTGTTTGAATAGTTAACACGCTAGTTACACACCAAAAAGCAAACAGCAAATGATTGATGTAAATGAAATGAGACGCTGTGTGCGTGCAGCTTCTGTGTAAATATGCATTAAGTGAAATTTATGAGAGACTATCAAGTCGGCAGCACACTGCAGCTAGTTCATAACATTCAGGATTCATGTTGAGGCTTCTCTTATAGCTCACACTGGTGCCCTCATAACATACAACACTGCAACACTGCAATTTATTCACGGCAAATCTGTAGGTCAGAGGTCACAGCCCTCTGATAATTCTACATCCCAGGCTTCATTGCTCAATATTATAATACCGTCATGGTTCTGCTGCATAACAACTGATAAAAAACCAAAAATCAGGGCTTCATGCACATGCCTGTGCTTTGGCCTCACCTTTCTGTGACCCTTGACCTGTCATCTCTATCTGTGATAGCCTCCCCTTAGTTGGTCCCCGCTCTGAGCCACAGCCAGCATGACTACTCTGCATACATATAGTATGTGGGAAAACAACACGTTACAATCTCAATTTAATTGCCTGACACAGGGGCTCCCTACTGTGTTTTCTCCCCATGAAAAATTATAGCATGGACAGCAAAACTACTCTAAAAGTACAAGCACATTACATTAATATACATTACACAGTCTGCAATCATTTTAATGGCTGGTGAGACACTGAAAGCAATCAGTGGGGCAAATTAAAAAAAAGAAGGAAAGAGGGATAGAAAGACACGGGGAAGCAACGTGGACGGGATGAAGTGAAGCTACCTGTGTACTTAAGGAGGGTGAAGATGAAAAAGAGAGAAAGTTAGCTGAGCAGAAGAGGCAATTTTGGACAGCGTGAGATTCATCATGCCGTCTTGTCTTAGACTCATCATGTTCTGAGGTGTTCCATATAACAAGGTGTGGAGATCAATAGTATCCATTTACTGAGGTGCAGCTCATCTAATCATCTGGTGCTCGGCTGCCAACAGAAGGAGCTGTGACACACACCTGGGCCTCTGAAGGAGAAAAGACTAATGAAATATACACTGCAGTCCAGTCTTTCTGCTAGTCCCCAACAGCCAGCACAAACACAGCCCCGCGCCCCCCCAGCCTCACTTCCTTCATCTCCTCCATCTCCACATATGAGCAATAAACCCGAGCTTCACCTCCTCTTCCTCCCGCCCTCTCTCTCTCCTGCTTACGCACATGCACGGGCTCTCATATGTTTGGCGAACGCTGCATATCGTGTGGTCCATTAGGAATCTGAGGGGTGTGAGGCGCACAGACCAAAATATCCACAGCACTCTGTTTCTCTCTCTCCAACTCATTGACTGAGTGCCTCTGGGCTAACCGCTCCTTGTCCCTGCTCCCCAATGCAATTCTATAATTCATCTTAATTGAGAAAAACAAGTAAGCAAAGGGGAGCAATGGAAAGACGAAAGTGCAGGTTGCGTATTTCTGGGCCTGAGGGAACTAGTGTATGTGTCTGTGAAAGGTGAATGTTGGTACTTACTGTTGCAGAAATGTATTCACCGTTTTTTCTTTTTTGTGCAAAAGTTACTTAAATGGATTTTTGTCTAATGAAGCTGAAAAAAAATCATGGAAGAAGGAAGCATACATATACAAAGGAGTACTTTTATGCAGTGATTCACTGTCATTTGGCTCAATTATTGCAGCAAACTCTTACTCTTGCACGATTTTTACGAAGGTATTTTTGGCAAGAAAATAGAGACAAAAGTTTGGACCTTCAGTGCTAATGAAGGACAGGGAATGTATTTTTATTTTCTGCACTCACTGTGATTTTTGCAAATATACTGTAATTTATTCAAGGCTTCGCTTGTTCAGATTCCCGAGCTTAGAGACAGATAAAAGGCAGATGGCAACATTATCTTGAAAATGCAACATGACGTCTGAATATCAAATTGTTGAGCGACTTTTGGGAAGCTCAAATACAGATGGAGCTCCATCTTTAACTGCACACATACAGACGTTTGCTTCAGGTAATTAGAAGAGGATTTAGGGTTTGTTTTTTTTTTTCTTGCTGTTTTTTTCTTGCTCTCGTTATGGTTATTTGAAGTTCAAAGCAAACTCCCAGTAACTGGTTGGTCAAGGCAAAAGTTGTGTTTTAGTGTACTGTTAAACATTTATGAATAAGATTATCCCTGCTGCTTCACTGTAGATCGATGCAGGATAATTGAATCAAAGGGGGGATTTCTACATTTGGTTGCCTCTGTGCTCAGCATGTACTCCCACAGTTCTGTTTGAGAATACATGTTTTTTTAGAAAATGCAGCAGTGTATCATTTGTGTTCGCTTTTATTTTTTTTATCCACTTTTTCTGGAGCCCATGCTATCTAGGGCAGTGGTCAGCAGTTTTAATCAATTTTCCAAACACAGGAGCACTACGGCAGTCAGGAAATCCCAGCAGGACAGTAGGGAATGGACATAGCAATAATAATAACACAAAATCTAATCTGAATTATGCTCTAAAGAGATTAGGTCAGAATAATCCCCAGAATAAACACAAATGGGGAGGAGGGGAGTTCGCTTGTGATCAAACGCTGCGTCGCTTTGTGTGTCTGTGGATGCTTTTATTCCTGATAGTGGAATTTGTGTGAAGTTGTGTTTGATTTTGAGTGTAAGAGTGGCGATGGTGTTTATTTTAGGAAATGAGAGTATGTCTGAGGCTAAAAGAGTTGCTATTATTAAAGCAGAATAAAATGCTTCCTATTCCTGCTCAAACAGAAAGAGTGATTCCCTCAGTCTGATGGATTCCTGAAGCCAAACGGAGTGAATTCATTTCCAAATGGGATCCACATATCTTAAAATAAATCCCCACCCAGTTAGACAAAAACCTAAAAGCCATTATCCATTTTAGGTGCAGCTACATAGTTTTAAGTGTGTGAAACACTTATCTGTCACTAGTCTGCTTGAAAAAAGAAAGATGAGCGGGTCAGTAAAAGTGTTTGTGTGATTTCAGTTTGCATGTTTTTACTAAGAACTCACATCTTAAAATTTTCTGAGTGCACTGCCAAATGCAAAATAAGCACCTCAACATCACTGATTTCAGTGTCGCCAGGAGAACTGGACAAGACATTAGCACATGTAGCAGAGTCACACTGATTATGTGTGCATCCATCCATCCATCCATCCATCCATACCGCTTATCCTTATAGGGTCACGGGGGCACTGGAGCCAATCCCAGCTCACATTGGGTGAGGACGGGGTACATCCTGGACAGGCTCCCAGTCCATCACAGGGCTGACATATAGAGACAAACAACTCATACTCACATTCACACCTATGGGCACTTTTAGAGTCACTAATTAACCTAATGTGCATGTTTTTGGACAGTTGGAGGAAGCCGGAGTTCCCGGAGAGAACATTCAAACTCCACACAAAAAGGCCCCAGGCCCGGGGTTCGAACCCAGAACCTTCTCGCTGTGAGGCGACAGTGCTACCCCCTGCACCACCATGCTGCCCTTATATGTATGAATTTAAAATAAAAAAAAAAAAACATGCAGTCAGAGTCAAAAGTAAAAGAATAGTTTGACCTTTTGGATGTCTGACAACTTCACAGTGTCATCAGGAAGTCAGTGCATCTGGCCAAGAAATTCCAGTTCCAGTATGTAACTTCCCATCAAACCACAACTTTTCACTATTGCCTTTCTGTTTGTGTGTGGATTAAACAAGAAAGATATCATGTGTTAAGTAGTAACATTTAAACCCTTTTTAAATATTTGGACTAACCCATGCTAACTGCTTCCCCTGTGCTTCCAGTATTTGTGCTAAGCTTAGCTAACAAGGCTGCATATTAAGAGTAGCGACAGATATGAGAGGGGTATTGATCTCATCTCACTCTCCACAAAAAAAGAGCATACCCTGTTCCTTAATTGCGAATGACTTGAGGCTGTACTGCATATGTTTACAGCTCCAAACTGTGATTGCGGTTGATTTGCTCCGTTTACTGCAGGGTCTCTGCTGTGGTGCTGACTGTCTGCTGAGGGTTCAGGGATCAGAGTGGACAGAGCCGGAGCAGACCTCGAGGTCACCGGCTGCCTTTCTGCTGAGCAGGCTATTGTCCAGCAGCTGCATGGCCACACCACTGCAGGTCTATTCAGAGTCTATTCAGCAGCTTCAGCTAAGTGCAATAGAAGACCCTGGTCTATTGTCTGACGCCAAGTCTGTTTGAGCTGCACCAGAGCACTCACTTCATCTCCCAGCGAGTTCAGAGAAACAGTTAAGTCTCCGTGAATGGGGGCGGATTTACACAAGTAAAAAAGACACGTTAAACACATTCAGTCCGACTCCATCTCTCGAACAGAGAGCTGCTTGACCTCGGCGACCTCTGCGGAATGTCAAACCACACTGTATGACCTCTGCTTGCTTCCCACTCAACACTCAAACATACATTTTGATACAAACAGAAAAAAGGTGCTGAAGAAGGAGGGACAAAAAAATTAAATAAAATCTTTAATTGCATACAACACTCGACCACTAGATTCATGACAAACAACAATCAGCGTCAACACAGACAGTCTTTTATATTTCTGCTCTATTTGCATTTCTCTTCTGTTGCGAGTATGAAATACAAAGCAATAAAAAATTCTATAATGCAAAAATGGGCAACAAGAGACCAGTGGCCCTGCTAGGAAGTTAGCTATTTCCAAAGTGTTGGGTAAGTGTATGATCATGTACACGAAATGGCCATATCACACTCAGTAAAAAAGCCATCTGGAGGCATCATCACATCTATGAGCTGAGTTAAGTCAGAGTGCAATGACTTTCTCATTTAGAGTGCCTCCAAAGAGCCTCATTATTACCTTCCTGGAATGCAAATGTGCTTTGGGCCAATTAAAGGTTGAGCCAATACCAATGTAAGCCCGTAAAAATCCGCCCTTCCATAATCATTCAGCAATATGACTCATGGGCAAGATCGGAACAGCGTCCAGTAAATGTGTCATGATTATGACTATGTGCTTAAAATGAATGGAGGAGCTGTGTACATCATTCCCATGGTGCTGGAGCCGAGCCACGCATATGTTAGTGTCAGTGCTTCTAATGAAATAAATAGACTTGTGATAGTACTTATTAGGCGTCCATAAGTGGCAGGTAAAGACAAGGGCCCTGTGGTGGATCAAAGGCACTTAAATGTCTCTTTTTAGATCACCCCCTATCAAAAGGTATTTAGGAGGAGGGGGGGGCTCTTTTTTGTTTGTGGAGACAGACGCCCTCATCCAGGATGTCTCTGTGTAATTACACGCCACAGAAGACCTTCATTCCTCTCCTCTTCACGGAGAGAGATGAAAGACAAGAGAGACAGAGGCATGTAATCGCTCCTCTGACTGAAAGAGGGGGAGAGGAGGTGAAGGACACAGAGAATGGAAGGACAAAAGGATGGTGAGTGGTGGTGGGGTTTTAATAAACCTCCTCTGTCTCTTGTTTACAGAGTCTCTCCTACCTCTACTGATCTCTCTCTCTCTCTCTCTCTCTCTCTCACACACACACACACACACAAACACACAGTCTCTATTTCATTATTCTCAGAGTTGCCTGTTCTTCGCCTCAGGACAGATGTGTAAATTGTTGTGCTAATGTAAGGCCCACTGCTGAGCGCTTTAGAGGGAAGGAGATTTACACACTCCTCGCCACTGTATAACTGTCACTCACAAACTCACGCTCACAAGAGCATGAAGAGGGATGCCATGAGCGACAGCATCTCAGCACACACACACACTCATCAGACCGCGCACGCGCATATGAAGTCACGCACACACACTGGTACTGACAGAGGCGTGGGTGGACATTGACATGCACACAAAAATGTTCTGTTTTTTTTTGTTTTTTGTGTGTGTGTGTGTGTGTGTGTTTTTTTCCATTCATACTCTCCTGGCCTAAATCGAACACAAAGCCTCCCTTACCTCATCACAACGGCTTCAAGAGCTGCAGTGAAGTTACAATCTGTTGCTGTTTGACTGCGAAACTCCAATATTTTTCAGTTACTGGCGTTATTTACTCTCAAGACCACTGGGGGCAAAACACCAGAAAGATATCCTTTTGTTTCTGAGGGTCTGTTGAGTTGGTAATTTTTGTGTTGTTGTTTTATCTGTGTGTTGTTTTTTTTGTTTTCTTTTTTAAAGTTTCGAATTTGACGAGGAAGTTTTTTGCTTTTCTTTGTTTCTTGCCATGATACATTAAATATCTTTGATTTTGAATGAAACAAACAATTTAAAGAGCTCTGGGAAATATTAATGAGCATTTCTCACTATTATCTGACATTTAATAAACTATAATAATAATAATCAGCATCATAAATGATAATGAAAACAATCATTGGTTACTATATTCTTACTATTTTTAAAGATTTTGTTTTCATAGTCCCGGTCACATCCCTGCTAAGCCAGCATGACCCTGGGTGATTGATAGGGATGGGATTTTATTGATCCCAATGCCATTATCAATTCTGCTTATCAGTGTGAGTCTTTATTGATTCCCTTAATGATTCCTGATCAATTTTCTGTGTGGGGAAAAAAGTAGGCCTGTGCGCAGGTTTTCAGCATCAATGCAACTGTTTTATCATCTCTGAGTCTGAACACAGTGTAAACAGTATGACTCAGGTGTGCAACGCTCCACTGTTTCACTGCTGTTTTCATTTAGGTTTTCTTAGTCAAATTCTGCAAACCCTGCCAGCATGGAGCTACTGTTATTATAACGTAGGATATTTACCCTCAGTTATGCAGGCTATAGCTGGCGGCTGCACACAGAGAAGCCTCTACTCCTCACTGAGTTACTGCAGCGCACACAACTCAGACAGGTGTGTGGCTAAAAATGATGTGAAATAAGGCGTTCTAATGGAAGATTTACCTCAACTGAAACTGAGTGAGTTAATCTGCTTGGGTAGAGCCTGTGTATGGGAAATGCTGTGGACGTGCAGCTTGGGAAGCGGCACATAGAGTGTCAAATACACGGCACTCCTGGAGTTTGAGCCAATGTTGCGTAGAAAGATGTTTCAGCATGTTGCTGGCTCGCTTGAAATGATCTTTTTTTTTTTTTATTCCTTCATGAAATGAAGCCACGCTTTGGACCGTCTCTTCGTCTTCACCGTGATTACTCCTTGTTGCAAGTCTCCAGCAGCAGAAAAACATGCCAATGATAAGCTGGGAGATTCCGATACGATTCCTGGTTCTGGACTGTAACCCGTTCTCCTTTCCCATCCCTAGTGACAAACTACTCCTCTGTCTGTCTGATGGCACCAAGGCCCTTCGGGAGGGGGGCTCCAAACAACCCATCTGCCCAGGAATCTGCCAGTCCGTCTGTCGGTCTGTCTGGCTCTCCACAGGTATGTCTGTCTGTCCCTACGTGATCCATGTTTCCTTTATTAAGCCGTGGAAGAGGAGGGCAGGAGCTGGCTGCAGCGTGAAGGTTGAAGCTATAGACAGAGAGACACCGCTCAGTGTTTAATGACCCACTATAACTATACCTATTCATCTCCCCTGGCAGAGCAGTGAAATGTCATGGAAATGGTCCTCTGCTGGAGATATTGCATCACGCTAAATCATAAGTCTTAAGACATCTCCTTGCCGGAAACTAGATTACATGAAACATGTTTCTCCCCTTTCCTTTGATGCACACAAAAAAACCTCTTTGACACAAAATGTCACAAAGAATGCTTCAATACAAATGACGTTAATCTAGAAGCAGTTTAACATAATGACACCAGAGAGCGCAACAACCAAAAAGTGGCAGCCGCTGCATCGGCTCCATGTAAACCAATCACGCACAAATTTTCAGCTCTCATCCATCCCCAATCGATAAACATCTATGTGGCTTTCCTTTGCCCGTGCAAGGTGCTTTCTCTACCTGCTGTACCTACACACACACACACACACACACACACACACACACACACACACACACACACACACACACACACAGAAACACACACAGCATGGCTTGTTGCTGAGAGGATTGGAGACAAGTGAAGCTGTGCAACAGCAGCGGCAGAGTCAGAGCAGAGACTCCCAGAGTTAATGAACCCTCACCAGTCAGCATGGCTGTCCATCTGCTTTCATAATCCCTATAAACAGCAGGCCACGGGTGCTGCCCAGCCAGCCACACACACACACACACACACACACACACACACACACACACACACACACACACACACACACACACACACACACACACAGCGTATCGTCATCCTAAATATCCTACGTGAAGAATGAGGACTGTGTACATGTGCTTTATGTGTGTCTATCTGTATGTGTGTGTGCAGGATCGGGCGTTGTAAGGGGTGAGGGGGTGGGGGGGGTGGGCTGATGTGTCCATTATAATGGCTGTGTGCCTTAGCTCAGCTCACCAGCTAATCTAAGCGGAATGGCGGGGAGAGGTAAGCGTGAGGTCGGCTGTTGAGCCCATCTGGTCAGCAGCAGGTAAGAGGCTTGAAACACACACCCGCTGACACACTTCATGCATGTGTGAGCTCATACACTTAAATCTAACCTTAATTACATGCAGGTACATCTGCCACATTAGAGCAGACGTCGTCCCATCACTCCTTCGCACATGGCGCTCATTTAAAACGATTCCTAACTCTTCCGCAACCGATATCTGGCGGCATTCCGCAGCGCACACCACGTACACCTGGCGTGGTGAATGCACCGGGAGGACAAACCAGGTCTCCTCCTGTGCAATCAGAACGGCTGCCAGAGCGAGAGAGATGGGGTGTGTACGAGAGCTGTGTGCTGATTGAGGCTGGGAGTGTGACCCCACTCTGACCCATGCAGAAAAGGGAGTAAAAGCGAAGCAATACGGCTGACTTCCCATCAGCGTGCACCCACCGCACATAAACACCCATGCCAAACACACAAACGGCGCCAAGAGGAGCCTGTCAGCCCTTGATTAAGACCTGCATCTAAAGGCGAGAACAGAATCTTTACTGTGCGCTCGGAGGCTCCCAGTCAAAGCCTCTGGAGGAGAAATAAGAATTAAGTCCTGGAGCTGGAGACGGGTGGAGGAATTAAAGGGTGGACGAGGGCAGATCTCATTCTTACACTCTTCTCTTTGCTATGGTTGTGATCCAAGAGTGTCTGAGCAGAAACAGGGATTATATCCCCTACTGCGCGTGTTTGTATGTGTCTGCATATGTTTTCGGGATGAAGCTAGATACGGCACAGCAGACCTTTTCCTTAAGCACAATCTTTAAAGCTCAAACTGACAAGAGGAGAAAGAAGAGAAAGAAAAGGAAATGAGAGACAAGGAAAGGAGAAAGGAGTCGAGGAAAGGAAAGACAAGGAACAGAAAGGAGGGGTCTGGTTGTGCCCTTGTTAACCTCTGATTAAGTGGCCAATCACTCTCCATTACAGACAGCGGCAATGAGCTTGAGAGACAAACATGGTGATTTAACTCTACGACAGTCACTACATTAAATAACACAGCATCACACTGCTGACATGCAGCCAATCACATAAGCCCCGCTCCCTGCATCCGACACACGCTCACAAACACACTCATTAAGCATCATTCGCCTTGATTTAAAACACGGGGGGGGGGGGGGGGCACTGTAAGTTGTTTTGAAAGTCCTGCTGTTGCCTAGCTGCACGCCATGCAGACAGAAGGATGCAGGATCATTTCCGTCGCCTCCCTCAGCCGGCGATATGTGCACATACGCTTGATACGCCTGCTTCTCCGGGGAGGTCTGTGTGTCATTCCCCCACTTTAGACACACCAGCTGCTCAGTGTGTGCTCTGCGGTGTTAAGAGCCCCTTCCCACCTCGCACCAGCCCCCAGTGGCACCCACATCCACTTACACGAAGGCATGACAAAGCTCCCCTCACTCCCCTCCTTTACCTACCCACGACAACCCAAAACACCCCGCACCCCCACCCCCTACATTCGTAAGTACCCCGAGGGCAGATGGGACCCTAATAAGCGTTACGCTCAGAGAAATGGGATTCTTCACACTGCCTTCTAAAGAGCAATTTCCAAACTCCACAAGAGAGCTGGCTGGAAAAAAAAAAAAAAGACTGAGTGAGTGAGATATGGATGACAGAGGTTGGTATATGTGAGACTATAAAGCTATAAATACGGCTGATGAGACTATCAGGAGATTGAAGGAAGAGGAAAGGGGAAATGACGACAAGTGAGGGCAATTTATTAACGTGCATGTGGGGGAATGTGGCGTCGCATGCCAAATTCATAAAGAGGGAGTCCGAAGAAAACTAACTGCCATTGCCTTTTTCTAATGCGGCACGTTTCCCCTGATGAGGGAAAGTGCATTATTAACACCCTTTAAGCGTAATTTTCCTCCAGTTAGTCAAACCCACATAACACACTCAGATACAAACAGACACAAACACAAGCATTAACAGATTGGCTGTGGTCTAAGCTCTGAGTGGACTTGACTCAACTGCCTTTTGAAGACAAAAAAGCCTCTGCTAAGAAGATGAGGGAAATCTACATGCCCTGAAAACCCTTTTTTTTTTTTTTTTCTTTTTTCTTTTTTTAGATGAGGACACACGCAGAGTGCTGGACCACAGCACAGCCAATCAAATGCTGACACTGCCTATGATCTATGGACCTCAGCGCAACCACTTTTACCAAGTGTGTGTCTAGGCTGTATGTGTGTGTGTGTGTGCTTGTGTGTGTGTGTATGTTAGGGTGAAGGGGGTTTATTCGGGATCTGACGCGACCCCCCATAGTGAATCCTGATCCTATTGGTCACGATGCTCAGAGTGCTGCTGAGATCTTAAATGAAAATTCCTGCACTCACTCACTCACTCCTCCCGAGTGACCCAGCAGGTCTCCCACCATTATACACGTAAATGCTACCTCTTCATCGGAGGATGTGGCTCCATTTTGCATATGTGTGTGTGTATGTGTGTGTGTGTGTGTGTGTGGGTGGGTGTGTGCTGTCCTTTTGATGTCAGATGTCACTGAGCATGTCTTAGCATATCAATCATTAAGTGCGTCAGTGTTTTTCTTTTTTTTTTAGCTGAAACAAGCAGATGTAGTGTTTTCCTGTGCATGAGAGGTTATGCAACAGTAACACACCTCCTCTAAAGAAGCATGCACACACACTCATGCAAGCATAGCTCCTGCTGAAGTTCTAAATGAGTGTGTGTATATATATGTGTGTGTGTGTGTGTGTGTGTGTGTGTGTGTGTGTGTGTGTGTGTGTGTGTGTTCTGCTGCTGACCCCCTTTACCCCACACAAAGGGGCAGAAAAAGCTCTCTGGAGTCTCCTATTCATCTAAAGCACAATGGAACCCCACAGAGGTTTTCTTCCTGTTTCCCTGTCTGCCCCACCCATCTCCCCCCACGGGGCAGGATGGAGGGGCAGGGGGTACTACCCTGTCCTGCCGGCCCAGCAGCAACTTCAGCTCCCATCTGCCACCGAAACTCTCCCTCCTCCACCCTTTGCATCCATCCATCCATCCATCCCCCTCTCTCGCTCCACTCTCACTCAACTTTTTTCTTTTCTTTACTCCACTCATTGGCCGTTTCAAGACCCACGCCAAAATATCTTACATTTTATTTAGAAGCAAATTCAAACGTCATTGACAGAATAAAATGAATTTCATGATTGCCATTAAAAAAAAGACTCGTCCGACCTTGGGATTAACAGCCCGATCAAAAACATTTTTTAAATTCCAAACATCAATTGCTTTAAATGTTTGGAATAAATTGAAACATTCACGTATTTCATCATTTGTTTCTATGAACGTGCGCAGGTAGGAGAGAGAGACCATCTGGTGTGAGATAAACAAGACATTTTTAACCAGAATCCAAGAAGGCATTACATGAGATATTTAAATAGCTTCACTTGATGATAATTATGTACAGGATTTCTGCGAGCTTTTTGAATCACACACAGTTTGAATTAGTTGGCATGCTCTGTAATATTGATTATATCATTATCACCCCACATTCTAAATACCGTGGGAGCATATTTTCTTTGCAGGGCAAAATAATGACCTGTGCTTAAAACTATATTCATCTCAGGTCTGCCAATCTCTGCTTGAAACTTTCCTCTGCTACTAATTCCGTTTTCCATTCGTTATAGTCAGCGCCCTCCTCCATTTACCTCGCTGTTTTGCCCTCCTACAGAGCCCTTGCTGTTTGCTGCAGATTTATGGTCCAATCTAACATGCACAGTATTGGCAAAGCATTAAACATGTCTACTCTTAATACTGTGAGCTCTCTCCATCGATAAGAGCCTTAATAAAAACATCCCCCTGGTGGATTTGTGTCTCTTCTTCACTTTCCACCCTCCACCTCCCTCCTCGACAATATCCTCCTCTCTTAACCACTGTTTCTTCTGCGGCTTTGCCGGCTTTAACCTGGTGCTGCTGCACATCACCTGCCTTCCTCTAACTCTTTTCCACCTATTTCTCTCCCCCTCTCCACATGCGCCGCCTCATTCTCTGGCCTGTGCCAGAGGTTTAATGACGCTTGAATGCCACTGCTATGGAGTTTTCTTCTCCACTCTTTTCTCATAAAGGATATTTAAAAGCCATGCCCTGAGATCAATCTATCTCAATGTGTCTCTCACGGATTCATTTCTCTTCCATCTCCTCTTTCTGTTTTTTCCTCCTCAGTTTCAGATGGATAGCGTTACCCCGCGTAACCCCTCTCCTTGTTTGGTTCACACACATCCTCAGCCACAGCCCCCCGACTGCAATTGGCACACTTGCTCGAACTGCCACTCTTTTATCTAGTCTATAAATGCCTATTGGTATCCTAAAATCCTTCACTACCCCCTGTAGCCACCCGGGTCAGTTACGCCAATAAGAGCTGAGCAGCTGCTCCCCTCCCACCTCTTTCTCCTTGAGAATTTGAGCATCATAAGCACATTTTAAATATTAACAAAGACCACTTTGCACATATGAATAATACAGCAGAGAGGGCCGTGGCTGGCCAGCGATCCCATCCCCTGCCGCCTGACGGCCATAAAACTAATGCACTGCTCCAGGACAGAATGTGGCCTGCTCGGGTCTGCCAGCAGGACTTGCCTGAGGAACTAGTCTGGCCCCTGGCCTGGCCCAAAGAGAGCTGTCTGTCTGTTTATTTATCATGGTGCCCAACCACCTGTCTAAATCTCTGCAGATGCAACAGCCTGGCAGCACTTTTGTTATGACTACATGTTTCAGAGACACTTTAATCTAATCTGACATCTCAATCTGTTGAGTGTCTTTGAAGCCAAATCTACTTTGGTGTTTGTTTGAGGTTCGCTTTGTTGCTACATTCCTTTCTTTCCGTGCATTGAAAAAGAAATTCATATCTAAGCTGTGGCAAAATTGCAGAATTGTGGCCAAACTGTGTCGCAAGGGTGACAAATATTTCAGCAGCCTTTTACTTGCACACATATAATATTAAAGAACACGAGTCTTCTTGCATCCGCCGCACTGTCATTCAGGAGCAAGAGGATTCCCACACTTAACACAAACGAGACAGCACATCCTAAAAGAGTGTCACTATTCATCCCGTCCTCTCTGGGAGTGTCTGACAAGCTACGCTCCCTAACTCTGAACACTCGACTGCCCTTTCGCTACCCTCACCCTCGCTCTCCTCCTGTCTTTGACCTCCTCGGTCCGGACACCAGTCCCGTGCCCCTCCCCACCCCTCAAAAGATTTACTGGGCACCTGGTCGTCTCCATTTAATCCTGATGTGTCACAAACAGCGCGCAAACACACTTGCCGTATGTCGGTTTTCTAAATCTGATGAAGTCATTAATAATGACACATGCTGAGAGAGACAGTGGACAGCAGGGTGGTTACTCCAGACAAGTGTTCCTGGCAGTCCTGGTAATTAATGTGTATGTCAACACAGAAAGAGGAGCTCCACAGCAGAAACGTGAGCTCAGCACATCCAGAATACGGGCAGAGCCAGGAGGGCTGAGGTGTGTGTGTGTGTGGGTGTGTGTGTGTGTGTGTGTGTGTTGTGTGTGTGTGTGTGTGGGTGTGTGTGTGGAGGGGGGGGGGGGGGATACACACAACAGGAGAGAAGATAAATGCAATCTGTCTGTCCCATCATGTATTCTCTAAATATATCTTCTTCTCTCCCAGACAAACTTTACTGGGGCACACTGAGCTATTGTCCCCTAGTGCCCCCACCCCTCTCTTCCTCCCAGCCCTGCAATCCACCACTGTTTATATCAACGTTTCTCATTTCTCATGCAAGGATTTCACAACGGTCCACAATTTTAATAAACGTAAGCTGCTTTTCTGCTCTGACTGTTCGGAGAATAATACATGCACAGGACCTTGGGAGGTACAGCTGGGATTCTTATTGGCATTCAAAGAAGTGGCAACAGACCTGGACAGACAGTCAGTGTGTCCCTCAAAAGATTACAGCTGTCATTAAGTTAAAAAAAAACAAACCAAAAAAACTGACTTCTTCAGCAGACGGTCAGATTTATTTATTGGAGTGGTCTGTCAGCAAAGCTTGTGTAGATTCTGCACTCATTGTTGTCCACATTGTTCTTTTTTTTCCCCACTGTAAACCGAGCTTAATCCACAATCCACTAAACCCTCAGATTTCTGCCTTGTATTTCAATCTGATCTGGAAAAAGGGGAGGGGAGGAAAAACGTCCAGGCTACCAACAGGCCACACTGAGGAGCAACCATTAATCGAACACTGGAGACGGACAGAGTCACCTTGGTGGTCAGGTCTTGTCCCATCAGCTCAGTGACAGTGACCTGCCCTGTGTGCCAAGTGATTTCATCTCTCTGAGAGCTGGCCTGCACTCTTTGATGGCATTAACACAGGGCAATCCACTGATCAAAGCCTGCTCTGTTCACACTGCGATACTACACCGAAGAAAATAATGATTCAAGAAGTATTAATGGTTCATGCTCAGCTGAGTGACTTCAGTGTCTCAAAAACAACTTGTACACCCAAGCTTAAAACAAGTGTCACTATATTTAGATGCTGTATCTTGCAATGAGAAAAAAAAAATGAGACGACTCTCTCTCTTTCTCTTCCCCCGGAGCACTTGAAGTGCTCTGTCTTACTTTTCACAGGGCTTTGCTGCTTCTTTTTGGAGAGGCCAAGAAGGCATGGAGCAAAACTTTAATTACTCCCTGCTCACCGGGGGAGTTTGATTTTTCCGCTCCAAGTAGAAAAGAGTGCTCTGAGCTCGGGTATAAAGCTGAAGACCTTGCTGAGGGTAAAAAAAAATGCTGGTCAGCACGCCACCCCAGACCCCTGCACTGTTACAAGTAAGCTGTGTTTTTTTATTCACATGGAACCAAAGGTTGTGGTCTGGAGGTGAGTCTGAGGTACTTTTAGTAAAAGTAGATAGTTTGAACGTTTTTTCCTATTAAACTTTATCTGGTCTAAGTAATAAAAAATCTAACTGTGTGTGTGTGTTTTGTGCCACATGTGAGTGTGTGTTTTGGGAATACTGTGCCATATCACATGTGCACAGTATTTGACAATGATTAGAGTCCGAACAGATGTTTAATATCAGGACTTACCAGTGCCAGACACGACATATCCCCCAAACAGGAGGAGAAGAACCAGAGGACCGAGACCTTGGTCACGCTGCGTCCGAACAGAGAGCATCTTTTCCGGCTACGCCGTTGCGAAACCTCGTCGTCCACACAGGGGTAACCTGCGGTGCTCTTAACACACCAGCTCTTGTACCAGCAAAGTCTTTTCTCAGGAAATACTAGCAAGTCCAGTAATTGATGTTAGGTGCCGTTGTTTTGGTAAATAGTTCACTCTTGACGCAAACAGGCTGCAACGCTCAAAACACATCCATCACCCAGCAGCGTGTGGATGTCTGAGGAAGATTGAAAGGGTGTAATTTCCGTCCGGAATCAAAGTTTGAAGAGCTCCGTAGATATCACACCCTGTGGACGTAAAGAAACAATTGATCGGGTCTATTCCTGGTGGATTTCATTTCCAGCTCTACTTGTACCCGGAGCCATCAGAGCAGCGGTGCCACAAAAGTCACCAGAAAGTTTGACGCATCGCTGCTGTGTATGGAGAGACGTGGATCAGACGAGAGAGAGAGAGAGAGAGAGTCCGATTTCCCAGCAAACAGAAACTTGGTTTGCGACCATACAAAATAAGGACCACGGGACGATGCTGTCAGATAGTCGCACACTGGACTCCCCCCCCCTCCTTGACGTCTTGTCTTGTCCCTGTCCGCAAGGTGTAAACAAGAACACGGGGATCAACGCGGAGCTCAACGCCAGCCTCCGGACTACCAGTCCCCGCCTGGCCAATCATACACCATCCTCCTCCTCCTCTCAGAGTGAAGGCTGAACAAGTGAAGGTAAACTAGTAGCAAGCGAGGAGGAAATAGATGGGAGGGGAGAGACAGAAAACCCGGACCCTAGAGCGCACAGCACCGCTCTGGATTCAGCAGGAACAACCAAGCTTCAGCTGCAGACAAATGAGGTTGAGTTCATGAGTTTATTTTATGAGAATCTATCTATCTATCTATCTATCTATCTATCTATCTATCTATCTATCTATCTATCTATCTATCTATCTATCTATCTATCTATCTATCTATCTATCTATCTTCAAATGCAATGACTGACAATTCCCCTTCCTTTGCTGTAAATATGAACAGTCTGTGGATAGCAGTCTTGACTCTATAAAAGGAGTCCAGTGGCACCAATCCTGGTTTATGAGAGCATATTATTTCCTGTCAATCCATCCTTCCTGCATTCCTGGATCACATTTTCCTCCCGGTGGCCACAAGAGAGCACCCTTTCATAAACGAGCCCTGTCTCCAATGTACGAGGACGAGAGCTGACTGGATCCTCTGCCTCTACTCTTCATTATTGAAGTTGTTTCCCCTGTGTGACTGGACGGTGCTGATGGTGTCTGATTGGTGAGTGCATGGACACCACAACTGGGGAGGAGGGGGGGGGGGGGGGCATTGCTTTGGGGGCTTTAATGTGGATTATACTTTTTTCAAAACAGTGATTGGGCAGGAAAGTACAGCTAAAGACTTCAGCTTCCCATCAGTCTTGTGTTGCAATGGAGATAGTTTGTTTCTAATGATGACAAAGGCTTCAGTTGCTGCACAGATCAGCTGTTATTTAAAACAAGGCCTTTATGAATTTGATGTAGTGGAGTCTCTTCATCCTCCTCTGCTTATTTCTTCTACAGTTTATTACCAACACTCATCTATAAGCTGGGAACACGTCAGTTTCTTTGCCCCTAAGATTTCCCTGTGAGACACCTACACAACACTGGATTATATAGAGCAACAAATCTATGCAAATGTGTTCACTAACTGGGCATATGATGTATAGATGGGTGAGAAATTAAAAGAAAAAATAAATGGGTGGAGAATCATAACAAGTACAAATGCCTCCACGCGGCGTACGAGAGCTCATTAAAATTGTATGATGAGGATGATGCAAATGGTAGGCCTTCACAGTCGCAAGACCTCAACCCAGTTGAACACTTATGGGAGATCTTGAAACAGTGCGCTCCAATACCATCATCAAAACACCAAATGATATAATATCTTTTGGTGTTCATCCGTCTGTTGGAGCAAAGACTCTGAGAATCTTTGCCAAAGAGCATTGATCTTGTTTTGGAAACTTAAAGGTCCCATATTGCATGAAGTGAGATTTCCATGTCTTTTTTGAATATACAGGTTCTATACTTGCGCTCAGTCCACAGAGAAATGCACACAGCCTGTATTCAGAAATTGAGCCTTAAAACGAGCCGTCAGGACTTCCTTAACTTTGTGATGTCACAACTATACAGTCACCACTCTCAGCCGTGCCCCACCCGGACACACCAACCAACCCCGCAGGATGTGGTTGGTGGTGTTTACCTGATATCTGTTATATTTTTATCCAATCACTCAAAAAAAACAATACTGGATTTTGTTGCAAGAGCTCTAGAGAGAAGTCTGAGATACATACATTGAGATTGTTTTTGGTTCTTAGAACCAGAAATATAAAAATAAAACAAAGTGTAAAGTATGGGACCTTTAATGTTGGTTTTTCCTTTATTTGTCACCTATATAAACTATATTATTGAATGATGACAAGAATAAAACCAGACATTTATTTCTATGAAAATATCACAGATTATTACTTCCTGCCTTTGTACAACACTACTCTCTATGGGCATTATCACTCTGACTCATACTGAGTGTAACATTTATTTCTTCTCTTGCTGAGTCACTTTGTTGGTCAGTGAGGAAAGGGTTTATTCTTGCATGACTTGCACCTTGAGTTTCGATTAACACGTGTGTAAACTGTTTGAGATTAAATAAGAGACTTTAGAGTAAAACAGAGTGAAGCCCAGAGTTTTAAGCATGGAGCGAGGCTGTCAGAAAGCCAGTATGTACGCACGCATGCTGCTGAGCCCAGAGCGAGGCCCTTCTCTAAGATGTGACAGTATCTGGCAACGGAACAGCATTGCTGTACTTTGCTCAAATCCAACTTCAAAGGTCATAATCCGTCCGGACAAGTGATGACTCCCAGTGCCTCCCTCCTCTGATGACAATTACGCTGTTTCCTGGAGCACAGAATATGTTCAGGATTATTTATTTATTCTCCAAGTCTTTATTGTGACTGGTGAGAGAGAGCAGCAGAGGTGGGAGGAGAGTGACAGAGAAGAGGGACACTGATGGAGACAGTGAGAGCGAGAGAGGTTATGCGTGAAATGGAGTTCGCAGGTTGTGTTTGAGACAGATTTGCCTTCTGAAGCTGCAAATGCATTTTCTGTTTACATGTCTGTGCATGCCGTACTTTCTGATTGTGTTTCTGTTCCATTTTTTACTTGTCCCTTCTTTCATATAATAGCCCTGTACTCAACATTATAACTCTATCGAGTCTACACTTATACAATATTATCCCCAGTCGTTTTCAAATCTTGTCACTTAGCAGTAATTCGATGCACTTTGAAGTGAGGAGCTTGTTCGACAGTTGTTATGTGACTGACTTTGGCGACACATCTACCTTGATGAGGTCACACAGGATGTAAACACTGCAAGCTCTAATTAGACAATTTACCCTCTCTTCCCTTCTCCCCAATTATTACTGAGCTGATGACAACGTTGAACTTGCCATTAGTTATTATTTTGTTCTGTCCTTTGCTAAGACTAATTGAAGATATAAGTCAAGGGCACCCAGTGGAAAACTAGAGAGGAAAGCTGGGGGAGAGGAGAACCATAATCAAGTGGGATGGAACTCATATGTGGTGCACCATACAGAGGCAGAGACAATGAGAAAGCCAGGGCTATTATTAAGGCATAATAGGTTATCCGCCGAGGACTGTTTAGCGCTGCTGACTCTCCGCTGCATTGTGTTGCAGGCGTGACATAAAAAGGATCAAGCTGCCTATCTCTGTAAAACAGAGGGGGGCTAAAAATAGGAGGCATGCTCTAGAAGTTGCTGTGGAGATAATTGAATATTATTTTCAGGAATGATTAAGTTGACCTATCCAGTAGACTAATTATTTCTTGCAGGCCAGAGGAGAACTTGTTTAATAGAATTTGGTAGCAGTGAATAAGGCAATCTACAGGCTTTCTGCTCACCAAGAAAACATCATCCATGGAGGAATGAATAATACCAGTCATTACAGTTGGGTGTTGGGGGGATGATCACAGATTTATCTTTTAAGAGTGGTGTCTGTCAGTTTCTTTGGAATGTTTTCAGGTCATCCAAATCACATAAAAATCCCCTTATTTTCTTACTTAATTCCTATAAGCTGTGCAAAAAGTTTCTGATTTATGTGCCAGGCATTTGAGAAATCTCCCCTCACCACTGTGGAACCGAGGTGGATGAAATTTCCTTTGTGCTGCTCAAAAATGTGTTTAAAAAATCAGTATCATTGTTACTCTGGATCACTGGTGGAAAGTTACTATGTGCATTTACTGGTGTGCTGTACTTTGATTTACTTGTGCTTTAATGTTTTATCACTTCACGGTACTTCACTACGTTGGATGGGAAAAGTTTTCACTTCACTAATTTTCTAAGACAACTGCAGTTACTTTATATATGAATATTTTACAAATAAAAACATTATTAGCTTATAAAATATTATATATCCTCACAAGCTGCAACAGAAAAAGCTGTTTGCACATTAATGAATAATAATACAGTGATACAATATACAGTATATATGATAATCTTACAATAAAAATGACAAGTACTTTACTGTGGATACTTTGCTGATAACACTTCTGTACTTTTAGTCCAGTAGGATTTTGAATTTCGGAGTATTTTCACATAGGCGAGTGGTGCTTTGTTAATCCTGTAAAAACTAAACCAACCAAGATTCAGTTGTGTATGATGTCATGTGACCATGTGCAGATAGAGTGGTTATACTGAAGATTGTTGGTGTGTTTGTGTGCATACTATATATGTCCATGCCTGTCCATGTGTGTTTGTGTGTGAGAGCAACACAGAATGTATTTGTGTATGTCCCTGTCAGTGTGCATTGACTTCACCTGTCCTCCACCATTGTAATCCCTGGGTACACCTGGGCCTTTGGGCGTCAGGGCTTTTAGCAGATTGCATGTGTCAGACTTAGGACAATTACACTGATTGTTGCCCTAGAAACTCTGCTCACCCTCTGCTTCTGGGGGGGGGGGAGTTAATAAAATTAAAGGTGACAGAACAATGTGGAAAATGTGATAATATGTTCGCAAGCTGCTTTAATATACATCTAGCTCTACCGACACGGTACAGAAACAGCACCTCGACAAACCAATCAAAATGGTTTTCATATGCTGAAAGGTCACTTCTGTCACAGCCAACTTTATTTAAACCTAGGACAGGTGACTTACAAGTAGACCTCATATGAGACAAAAAAAAACATATTTCTTTTTATTCATCAGACATTAGCACAGCCACTAACACTGTGTCAGCCACTGCCAGTTACAAGCTAACAAACAACATAAACAAATAAAAAATGCTAACTGCGCTAACCATTCTGATATGTCTGCTAGTCACCGATTTTGGTGCACAACAAACTCCTGAGTCTGGGTCTGACTGAGGCTGAAACGTGTGGCTGAGTATCTGATGTTTCCAGCCCCAGTTTTCCTTTTTTTTTCACTTTTTATGTGTGAAAACCATTTTAAACAAAATATGAATCATAGCAGAGCATTTTTACATAGTTTAAAACATGTCTGGAGAGGAACTTTAATGCTCATCTTCTTCTCTAATGGCCATGGTCAGACTGAAGTACCATTCGTAAACAGCAGACTGATGGTCATGATGGTCATTTGTGCGAGTTTAGTAAGAGAGACCAGACTCGGAGGAGAATACAGCTCTTTCGTATCTCCACCCTGTCGAGATAGGAGAGATGACTACAAGGTGCACACAGGAGGTTTCCTCCAGTAGAAAGTGAAAAGCAGGAAACATTAGGACACAGTGGGATCTAACAGCTACAGGTGGTATCAGTTGTGTGTATGTGTGTGTGTGTGTTACACCATATTATTGTCTTATTGAAACACAAAAGAGAGAGAAAAGTTTTTTGAAACACTGTAAGTGTTTATACAGTGTGAGCTGTTAGAAACTGAGAAAGGGAGAGATCTGTGTGAATGGTAGTGTTATTAGGTGGTAAGACTTGGAGCTGCAATGAAGAGTGGGTGTGAACACTAATTAAACATAACATGTGTTGGAAGTGGAGACAGTGGCAGCTTTGGAGCTGACAATCAAATCATCAGCTATTAGAAAAGCTTCAATGTTACTGTCATTATATCAAACAGACCACATTTATGTGACTGACCGGAGGGGAACAATAATAATAATAATAATAAGCTTCACATGTGGGAGTTTCTTACCCACTGTGGGCCTCTGTCAGGTAATGTCTCAGTTTATTAGTCCTGATATGAACTATAAACCCAAATTTTGTTTATGATGAGGGGCGTCAGGGCAGAGTCATGATATTTCCTCAGGGAAACATTATGTACACTTTATAATATTAGCTGCTCCGCACATTCACTATAGGCTACTAGTCAAGTCCAGACTTTAGAGCAACATTATAGCTTCATTTCTGTATGTACTTGTGTGTGTGCGTGAGCATGTAGGTGTGTGTGTATGTGTCTAGATTAATGACCACTAGCATAGGAAATGCCACCGACTAGCGTTGTACACAAACACCTTCTAGTTTTGTGACGATACAGGGAAACGCCTCGGGGTGGAAACATGACTTTTGCTGTCCTCTGCTACTCCCTCCATCCCTCCCTCTCTTCATCATCCATTGCTGCTGTTCACCTGTGCCACCTCACTAATGATTGCTCAGCGGCCATGAGTCGACCATGCATCATTTACCAGGAGTTCCAGAGAGGCAGCGAGAGAGAGAGAGAGAGAGAGAGAGAGAGAGAGAGCGAGGGAAGTAAAGAGGGAACCAGAAGGAGAAAATGAGAATAAGGAGAGAATGAGAATGAGGGGAGAAGTTGACTGAGGTCCAGACACGAGGAGACAAACATGTGCTGCAAAGGTAGTGTAAAGGGAGGAGGCAAGAGCAGGCTACAGGGGACCAGGAGGCCCATTTTATTAATCACAGCCTTGATCTGGTGGGAAACGCTGACAGCTCTGGATGGAAATAATACTCAAGAGTTGCCACTACCACACTTCTGCGCGCCACAGAGAATGTGTGGAGACTGAGGCAAAACATTCCCCTGGAAAGGAACAAAAAGAAACGGTCTTGTCATGATGCTGTATGTGTGTCATTTGTGATTAATCTAATTGCACAAGCAGATTAATGCTAGTGAGACAGAGCAGACTATAGTTAGCATGCTGCACAAGAACTGCTCGATATTTGGAGGTGTGATATTTGCAGAAATTACTGTTTGATTTGATATGTTAGTGTTATGACTGCAGGAGTAAGGGCTCCCTAACAATATATTTCTGGTTTCAATAACATTCACATTCATAAAGCTGTCTTTGTGAATGTGAAATGAACTGAGTTTTTTTTTTTTTTTTCCCCTGACACATTTGAATGGTTTTCAACAGCTATACAACAAAACAAAAGCAGAGTTTCACACTTCACACAAAGAAACAAAAAAACCTGCATGATGTGGTGAAAAAAACAGGAAATATCAACTCCGCTCTAATATCACAGCAATGAATTGTTGAACTGAAAGTTTATTCCACCAAATGCATGATGAGCTTTTTGGCTAGCCTGGACAGGATTTGGTGGCATCCCACAATGCAGCACAGCACAGCAGGGTGACATCACGGTTTATATCAGCCAGATAAATAAATGTAATGTTATGATTTACCTTTCCAGGCACAAAGACAGAGCAAAGTCAATAGCACAAAGTGACTATTTCTCCATATTCCTCATGTAAGATGAACGGACACTATTATTAGGTGTCTGACTGGATGGCCAATCAAGCTGATAATAATAGGTTGGATTTCTGCAGACAGAGGATGGATAACACTGGAGCTGACCCCACAGTACAGACAGCCAGTGGTCATCTTATTAGCCTAGAAAAAGCTCAGGTGTGGGTGTGCTTTGTTTGCCTGGACATGGTCTCCCATCATACCAATATCACCTCATTTCTGGAGGTGGGAGCCAACACCGGGGGGAGGGAGGGGGAGACGGCGAGGGAGGGAAAGTGAGGAGGAGTGAGAGCGATAGAAAATAGGCAAGAGGGGAGGGAGAACTTTTCCGGTGCGAATAATCTCTGATGAATATGATTGCACTCGAGAGTGATAATATATGTCATGTTTGTTATTAGATTAAATTAAAGAACAGTGTATTTGGCCTTTCCACAAATTACACTGAACATCTGTAAATGGGGATAATCAGTGTATTGGCGGGCTGTTGGAGAAACCAGAGGGGCAATCATGAGTTTATCTTGTTTCCATGCATACGTTTTTTTTTCTTCTCTCACCTTTGTGCATTGGCAGTTGAGGCACTTTTTCATTTTGAGGGATGCAAATCTTTTTGTGGTGCAGTCAAATTTATGCAAAGGAGTCAGTTGAGGTTGAATCCACAGATGCCTCAAATCAGGAAGTGGAAATTATGCAAGCATGACATTAGGTTATATTGTTGTGATGGTAAGTTGTGTGTTAAAAACAACCAAAGGACAAAATATGGATACTTATCTTTTTTTAGCCCCTTTTTAAACACACAGTATGTAACGTACTATTGTTAGGGTCACCCATTCAAAACAATAACAACAGAGGGCGTTTGGTGACGTTGTGAAGTAGTGTGTGATCATGGGAGTTGTTGTCCTTATCACCATTGTCATCAGCTTCTTTCAGTATGAGCCGTTCAGGTTTTTACCAGGAACCAAATTATCTACAGACCCGGTGATTATAAAAAACTGAATAAAGCAGTTTCACATTTAAAGTCGGAAAACGACCAAGGTGTGAAAAGTGTATTTTAAGAATGTGGCTTAAAACTGGATGAAAAGTCAATTTTGATGCTTTAACTACAACACTGACACATGCGCATGGGAAATATGACGTCATTGACAGGCGACCAGCTGAAACGGACTGTTACCATGATTAAAATCATCTATTTCTCTAAGTTTGAAAATTGCTGGAAACATTTGGGATAACTCAAAAACTCAAGTCAATTTTAGACATTTGACTGTGGAAAAGTTAATGTGGAAATGTTACTGTGGAAAAGGTCGTTTCAGCAGTGATTTGAAACATGAACTATGAGCCACTTCTAAAGCCACATGGAGAGAGTCACAAAATGTGAGTCAATAAATCTTTAAGTACTTGGTTTGTCTTTTTTTCTGTCTTATACAGAAAAAAATCTCTCTAAAGAAAGAGTGTATAGGAGGCAGACAGGAGAACAAATAGGGCACCACTATACTGTAAGGTAGGTCATAACCTGGGATGAAATTAATGAGCAAGTATTGCACCTGCTTATTGGGAACAGACAGTGTTTGAAAAGGTGGACATCTGATGTCAGAGACACATCTGCTCCTCTCATCTTCTACATGATTGTGACTTGAAGGATCACAAGGCGGCAGGTGTTAGCTGGGCAAAAAAACCCCATCTCTATGAATCCTGACCTCCTTTGTAGAGCAATCTGACAAAGTTCAACGATGCCTATAGAAAGTAATCCCACTATGTGACGAGCGGCGGGGATGTGAGCTTGTGAAGCATCGGACCTGCAGTCCTGCTCCTGTCACATTTCCTGTGTTCAGGCTTTAAAGCGGCTCCTTCGGCGACTAAAAGAGACAAAGGAACAATCATACAACTAACACTGTGAGTAAGTGCGCTCCCGGGCTCCCACATTCCCTTTGGAGGGCACACCGCAGCCTTTCATCTCTGCTCCCCTCTGTATCTCCCCTCTCATCTCGCTGCTTTATGTTCTGCTTTCTGAGCAGAGTTCAAACACTGGGGACCAGTTTAAATACTGGAGGTTCCCACTGCAGTGCTCCAGTGAAGTAGAGCATATAGTGAAACATAAAAAGCTCAGGTTTTTGCTCATCCCTCCCCCTTTTTTTTAGGCTAGCCCCACATTTTTATGACTTGTCTCCCCTTTTTTTAATTAAAGTATACTAAAGGCACTGTTGTTACACTGAATGTTAAGTTTTAAGACTAGGCGATTAAAGAGCAGGAGAGAGCTGGATGGATGTAAAAGGACACAAATGGTGAAACCTAGAACCTGATATTCCTGCACTATGTGATGCAGCTTTCCAAATACGCCGATGAGCAAATCAATACATGAAAAAAAAGCTAAATAAATGAAAGGAAGAGGAGGATGCACCTGGGTCGATAGACTAGCAGGTGATTGAGAGGAAATGGGAGCCTTGTTGTGTCTCGTGCACGCACGTGTGTGTGTGTGTGTTTGTGTTTAAATCCAGTGTACGTCTGCGGTTACGCTTAAGACCTATATTGCGCCACCGTGCTACACATGTGTTCTGAGAATGTGACAGTCTTTCTTGTGGTGCAGCTCGTGGCTACTGATCTCTTCTTTGCTATCGACTCAGCTAGAGTCTTCTGCAGGAAGTATTTTTCAGGAGAGTGGGGAGAGCTCTGTGCTTCAAGACCATCAATAAAGAGAACGAGAGACCAGGAGGGAAACAGCGGTGAAACACAAAACCCCTGTGGCACCCAGAAACACCTTCAACAACAAAGACGACGTGAAGACAAAAGCAAAAGTCCACTTTTCACAAGGCAAAAGAATTCCAGAGTGAAACATGTGCTTAATCAATCATTTTATCATTAATTGGATGCTAGCATATTAATCTCATGCTTCTACAAATACAATTATAAGGATTAGGTAAGAAGACATAATCTGCTGTTCAATCCTCATTACTCTGGTGATTAATCCATACTGATTACCTCATTTTAATTAACATAATGAAATACTCAAAATACCCTTTCTGCCAACAGTGAGTGTGATCTTTGGTTATGTTTTGTGTACCCGGGAAGCATTATTGTTGTGTGTGTGTGTGTGTGTGTGTGTGTGTGTGTGTGTGTGTGTGTGTGTGTGTGTGTGTGTGTGTGTGTGTGCTACCTGGCTGACAGGGACGGTCCGCCAATTGAAATTAGATTACACAATCACAAAAGTCCCAATCAAGGCTCATGCATATTTCATCCCCCCGCCTGGCTTTCATAATTACTTAATTAATTCCCAGCTCTAAAGAGATAGGCCAGCACTAATCCCCCAGTCTCCCCTGGGGCTTCCTGGCCTGCTATAGATGTCCTGTCCCAGGATGCAGTGCAGCAAAATAGAGGGAGACATCCTGAACAGTTGTGCGGACTGTCATCATTGAGCTAAATCTGCTCTCATAGGAGACCGCTCTTCGTTCTCCTTCTTTCCACCAATGTAGGTTGAGATCCAGGATTCTAGCGTCCCAGTAAAGCTCTCAGCTGAGGCTGTGTGCAGGCAGGAGTGTTTCCATCCCACCACGAGAAACACTCAGCGCCGGTACCCCTCTTGCATTTCCTCCCAGAGGAGAAGGAACGGGTGCTGACTGATCTGACACTTGGAAAAATAGGGAGACGTACCGACTTGCATGCTTTTACAAGCAACATGTGCTCAGCCTGTTTTCGCTGCTTCTTCGTCTCTTGTTCTTTCAGTGAGAGTAACACAGCGTCTCATGCACTCAGTTTGAACTGGAGGCAGATAAGGAAACAAAAGGAAAGCTTTTCTTTTTCTTATGCACACCCACGTTGTTATGTATTTGAATACGGCTCAAATATATCCAGCAAAAACCAAATTTAAACTCCTATTTTGTGCTCTCCTAGACTGCTTTGATATTAACTGTGTCAGCTTATGTTGTAGGAATTAATGACTTTTAATTCTAACAGAGGGGAAATTTGTGTAAGCCATATCAGCTATAGAACGATTAAGCTGAATCCAACAAGTTTCCTCCGATCTGTGGGAAAGAAAAAAGGGATTGTACAGAGAAACAACAGTCACTTTAACAGGCATGACTAATGCTAAGACTCATAAGCTGCACAGCATTAATTCCCTTTGGCTTTGAATGTAAAGTCTAATGAACCAGGCACCAGATTCCTACTGGACCAGGAGCTACTTAATCACTGATAAATGAATATGAGCAAACAGCAACACTTATTTAATCACACCTCCACAGCCTCCATAGTGGTGGCAAATAACATCTATTACTGGAATTATGTTGACCCAATATGAGTGAGACCGCGGCCTCTCTTCCCTTGTTCCTATTTGAAAAATGTTCTGTCACTTATTAGGCTATAATTAGTAACTATCTGTAGAGTCAAATAATTTCTTTTTGAGCACGTAACAAATTAATTATATGTCCACTGAGGTACAAAATCACCACAGTTGAGTCCATGTGTCAACACTGTGCAGAAGGACCAGTCACCTGCTGTAACTGTGCTGCCACTGCTCGAGTCCCAACAGCAGGACTCCCGCGGTCGACAGTCTCCACTGAGAGGGAGCGAGATAGGAAGGAGAACCAGCGAGAGACCAAAGACAGATTTAAAACACTCCAATCAATCAGTGATTTGACTCTGGGCTAAATCCATGTTGATAATTAGCCAATCAGAGCAGGTCGGGCTGGTGGGAGCTGGCCAGGCAGGTGCCTAGAGGCCCCCGTGGGACCTGAACTGTCTCTTCCCTTCATTAACTCCTCTCGTCCTTTCCCCTTGTCCTCCTGATCCTGCGAGCGGCCGGGGCTGCTGGGTAATTCAGTCTCCAGTCTCTGAGGTGACCCCACGCCTGAGGGCTGAGGGAGCCGGGGATACAACACTTCTTTTTAACCTCTCTCTGACTCCTTTCTCTCTGTTTCCAGGACCACTGCTGCCTGTTGTTAGCTCTTTGTTAGCAGGGTTGTGCTCAAATGGTCTAAATATCACGACCTTTTTATTTTTTCCTGACCTTCCATCCAGTCTTTAGATTTGGAGGTCAAAGAAAAAAGATTGTAGCCCTTCTCTTTTGTATGTTTTATCTTCCCCCTTCTTCTCTCTGTCTGTCTGTCTGTCTGTACAGAAATGCAATTTCCTCCCATCTCACTGTTTGCAGCTCTTTATGGGCTCTTTATTGCCGTTCTTAGCTGATTGCTCATATTTATTTACAACGAATGCAGTTATGAGCTAGGGACGTGAATGCACTGGGCATATAAATGCATTGCTCATCCCCTGTTAGCTCATTGGAATGTATTGCATAGCTTTCATCTAAACATTTTTTCTTCTCCTTTTGTCTTCATGACTGCAATTTTGCACCTCTAAGGATCCTTTCTTAGATTAAGATAGTTACAAACAGGAGCTTTATTCCAAGAAAAGACACTCCAAAAAACACAGAGGGCCTTTAAAGATGAGATACAGTCTTTAATATGTGTCAAAAAACGGAGTTGTCACAATATCCAGTTTTAATAAGGGATGTGCAAAGATCCTTGTCTCGCAGAAATTCACCCACCCACGCATGCACGCACACATGCACACACAGTAATCAGCATGATTTCTCATTATGGTTTTGCACATCGGCATTAAAGCTGAGTTACAATGTGATTATTGCCTGTGACAAATGAAGAGGTTATATTCAAACTATTAAACAGCTCATAGCTTTTGATAGGAGACATATATGATCAGTTAAGGTGCTCCAGGCAGAGAAATGCTGTCTGTCTGACTTTGTCTATTTTCTATTCTTTTTCTTTTCTCTTGATCTCTCACTGTAACACCGACCATAGATATATTTATATGTTTTGAATTATGTTAATCTGCAGTTTTTGAAGTTGTGAGGAAAGAATACAATGCAAACAATATCAATTGTTCTCACTCCCACATAAATGTGACTACAAATGTGTGTATGGGTATGTGTGTGTGTGTGTGTGTGTGTGTGTGAGCACAAAAAAACACTGATAAATAACCAGTCGGAACATGTTTTTCAAAAGTATGTTAATCTGTAGGTTTTGAAGTGCCACAAAACACAACATGAATTGGAATGATAATGCTGGGATACACACTTGCATGTGATTGCTTTTAGTGGTAGTAATGCAGAAAAAGCAGCGCAGGCGATGGAGGATTGCGTTCCCGAAAAAGCTGCACAGGGACGCCACAAGTACCTCTTTTGAGAATATATATCTATCAATATTAAATGCAGGTGAGATGACAGAAGGAGCGAGACATGCACCCACAAAGTACGTGCACATGCGCTCGCTGTGACACGCACTCACTGATGACAGGTGCAGTACGCTTCACTGAGCAGCTTTGGTTACTGACAGATTGTGGCAGGTGAGCAGGTCTAAGCAAAGCAGCGACTGTCACCTTTAATCTCCCAAATCCACATGCATACACACAGACACACACACACACACACACACACACACACACACAGACACACAAAGACACACACACAAATACTCCCACCACTGGCACTGCAATATTTTTTTCTGCTCCACACCCTGCATGTCTGATTGCTATCCTGTCTGCTGGGGGCCGGGACTACCCCAGGGGGAACCAGAGTAGAGCCAGTGACCAAACCGATCTACCTCTCCCTGGAGACTCTTTTTCTCTTCCCCCAGTGAATACACACCCAAAGTGCTGCCGCTGCCGACCCATCTCACCCGGCCCAGGCCCAGGCAGGCTCCTGCAGGGCATGCTTTAATGACTTCCTCTCGCCGCCCCCACCCCTGCATTTAGGTGTGGCTGACATCTAAAAAGGAGTTGTGGGGAAGAGGGGGGGTGGGGCGTGTGGGGCTTGAGGGGTGCATATTAGTCTGCTTCTGTGGTGTGTACATGTACTAACACAGGGTGGTAATGAGAAAAGAGGGACCTCCCTCCCCCAGCCCAAATCCTATCCCCTGGTTTAATAGAGGGAGTTCAAATGGAACCGCAGATAGAGATGCAGGGCTTCTTTATCTGTTCTTTACAGGTGGAGGGAGTAACCATGTTTCCTTCAGTTTTAGTCACAATGGTCAGATGCACAGTTAGGGATTAATGCGATCAAAATGCCAAGCCACCAAACAGGAACAGAAAATAACAGGGTCAAATTTTTTTTGTTGTATTTTGACCGAATTACATGACCACTATGGTGTCACTCCAACAAAAAAAGACAAGCTCTTTCATATTTCTTTTCTAACCCCAAAATGAAATGTTCCCTTTTCTATCTTGTTCTCAGCAAGCTTCCTGCTGGTTCGGTGGGTTTTGGCCCTTGTCCAGCTGATCCGGCACTGCCCACTGCCACCCAGTCAGAGGCCCCGGTCTCGGTGTCAGGTGCGATACGAGAGCTTGACCGCCGGTGCCCTGTCTCTGCCGCAGGGCCGAAGATCTCCTTGCCCCCATGGATTTTTCATTTGTGGATCTTGCAGAATCAATGTTCTGTTTTGCCTTCCCAGACAGGAACCATGGATCAGTATTTTCTTACACCACTCCTTATCTCTTCGTGTTTTGTGTGTGTGTGTGTGTGTGTGTGTGTGTGTGTGTGTGTGTGTGTGTGTGTACCTATGTGTTCATGTGTTTCTTATTTTCCTTAACCTTGCCCACTATGTCTGCCCTTAGGAAACCGCATCCCCTTCTGCCATTGCTTTTATCCTTCTCCTGTTCCTCTGCCTTCTTTTGATTTGTACACACATCTGCCATGGCTGTACCAGCAGTGTGAGACTCACATTCAATATATTTTTTTCTTACCTAATCAGCCAACCAACAGGGTATTTAAACAAATTTATTTATATAGACAAAACTCCGTCTCTGGAGCCATCCTCTCATCCCAGCAAAGGTCTGCAGGCAGCAGAGGGAATAGCTGGAGCTTCACAGAAAGCTGGGGAAAGTAGGGCAGTAGTCCCTCTTTGACAAACTAAATTGTTTGAACAGTTCTTTAAAGCACAGCGTGGGGCAGTGACAGAGCATTGCCTCCCCACCTGTTCTCAGCTGGATAGTGGAGTTTGGCAGCGGGTGTTTTTTCATCACTACCCATGGCTCCTAGCTTCCTAAAAGACTCTTAGGTGGTAAGTCATTGTTACCAAGGTTGCACCTCAATGTGACAATGGCTTTGTAACAGGGAGTTTAGCTGAGCCTTGCGACCTTAAGGGCTTCACCACACTCAATGTAAATGATTCCTCTCTTGTGCCCCTTCAGTTCTGGACAAATGGGAATGTATAATAAGCCTAATTTTACACTTTCACAGTGGTGGAGTGGAGAACTAAAAAATAAAACTACCTTTATAAGACGTGGAGCCACTAGAATTTGTTGCTGCTGCTGCTGCTGGTCACTACACTGATGATGCCCAAGCACATGATGGAAAACATAATTGCATTCTCACCACACTCTCAGACAAACACTCCCTGCAGACATTTAGGGAAGTTAATTGTAATTTCACTTAGTGCCAGAGAACCATCAAGTGAGGCACTGGGCTTATGCTGGCCGCTGTTCATACTGCGCTGCATTAGGAATTGAAAACCTCCCACACTGCTCTAATTACCAGTCTCTAGACTGTTTGAGAGGCAGAGTGTTTGCTAGCAAAGGAGAGACGTGTTGGAATGAATTTAACAATTAGTAGACACTGTCTATTTTAATACATGTGATAAATATTTCATTCATTTAAATGTTTCACAACCTGATCACTCTGTTTTATGTTTCTTATCTCTTCAAGCTCATAATGTTTTAGTTCCACATGCCATCATTCTTGCCAAAAGTACAAGTACAACCTTTCAAATGCTGCAACTGCAAAGAAACTATGGGGGAAAAGTGAAGCTGGAGCACATCCACTGTCCCACCTCAGTACAGGAGGGAGTCCAGGTTCGCTGGGTACATCACTGACGACAACGTATATGTGGCCAAAAGATGAGTTTGTACCATTAGATGACTTTATTTAGCCTTAAGGTGTTTGGACTGCACTGGCAAGGTGTAAAACACATTAACATGTACACTGGGGTGATATTGTGAGTGTGCTACTCCCTCCTTTTTTCATATTGAGGTTCTGCATCTAGTCGGGATGTGCATATTTTTGTCTTTCCCTAAGGTGAGGCCTCTTCCACAAATCGCACCTCTCATCGTGCTCACTACCTTCCACCAAACACATCTCCTGATTATTAGCACTTCTCTGGTGACCATTTCGTCATGCGGTATTGTCATGTCCGAGCCGTTATACGCTACAGCCAGATAGTATCAGTGTCCGGCATTATTTCCTGGACTCCCTTCTCCGTAGCCAGGGGAAGCGTTAAGGGCAGGCAGAGAGCTGTGCAGGTCTAGTTTCACCTCTTCATTCTGCCTCCTCCACCTCATATTAAATCCCACCCACTCCCTTAGAAAGCCGAGGGGCCATAAAAAGCACTGCGAGGGAGAGGAAAGGAGGAATCATTACGTGCAATTTATAAACCATTAAGAGCCATATTAAAAAGCCTGCAATCTAATTCACCCAGTGGTGGGCTCTGGCAGCGATGGTGGCTGAGGGGGAGAGGAGAGTTCATTTAGGGAGTGTGTCTTGGCCACTCAGAGTATGTGTGATGTTAATAGGGTCCGGGGGCTCACCTCTAGCCAAGGGAGGCAGCTTTCCTCTGCACTGATACCCAAGTCAGTAGTGGGAGGGCGGAGGGAGAGCATGAAGGCTGACAGACGGGAGAGAGAGAGATGGGAGGAGAGGGGATAAGAGATTTGAAGAGATATGATATTGCTCACCCATCCCACCTAGTCCAGCTGGTCATCTTTTGAAAGTAATTGTTATGTGGTTTCACAGCTGCACAGTTCAAACAGAGTACGCTGGTGAAATAAAATCAGAAATTTGCCTCTTTTTTTTTTTAACCACACAGACCTCTTGTTGGGTCCATTATTACAACCTTACGGTGTTTGGACAAGCACTGCTGAAACCCACAGTGCTCAGGGAAGAAGCCGTGGTCTCTAAAGATATCAGAAGTGTCAGGCTAAATTACAGGGAAATGTGTCTGAAATAATGCACAGAACATTCAGATTTTCCATTTTGTATAACAGCGCAGTCATAAAAATGTCATCTTTGATCAGAATATATCTCTCAATATGCACAATAGTGTAATACAGCTTCAATGAAGTGCTGGAACAAGCAGAAAAAAACTATGTGCATTATTGTCAGACAGTGAGGATTTTCTTTTCAATCGAGCCTCAAAGTTTCTAGAGGGAAAATTAAAAGGTAATATTGGGAAATGGGACTGGGTGTGGTCGAGAATTTTCAAAAATGACCTGAGATACCTGATACCAAAGCTTTTTTGATACTTGTACTATGTATTTCTTTCTGCTTTATTCAACACATTACGCCAAACTTCAGTTCAATATTTTTTTCCAAAATATGCTTGTTGGTTTTCTAAACAAATGCTAGATCACTTTCTGGATAAAAATCACTACAACATTTACATTTCTCAACCAATTTCAAGGGTTTATTTATGTGGAGTACCAAAAAGTTTTGTCTCCAGTTGCTTAGAATCTTGATTGTGAGGAAAGAGGAGTGTGCATCAATGTTAGGCTGACACTGTCCCAAAACTTCCTGGTGTATTCATACCCTCACCCTCACTTAAGAGACCCTCTTCAGCTGTGAGACACACAGAGTTACACTCTGTCACGGAGTGGGAAGGTGTAGGAGCTGGATTGGAATTGGGCCTGAGTGTTGAGCTGTTGTGAGCACTTGTGCACGCAGGGCAGAAATGCTCCAATGAAAGGAAGGTTTTCTGCTTGCAGACATGTTCTGGGCGCTTGAGTCCCTTGAATGCACATGGTTTTTAAATTTGCATATTTTGAGACAAATTAAATGCCATATTACACTTATTTTCAGTACTTACATATACGTCTATCATGTTCTTTCCCACTCATTATTACCTAACCCAGTATAAAGACATGAATGCAATGTCTGAATATAATATTGACTGGTCTGTATGTGTGTCAATCAATCAATATATCATTGTCAAGGTTGTTGCTACCCTATGAGTCATAGGCAAGTGTCATAGGCTATGACGCTGGTGGCTCTTTATGACAGAACTTGTTAGTATACTAATGGTTAGCTGTCCAGCTAAAAACCTCCAGCAGCTCCGTTCAGAAAGCCTAGAGAAACACAGCTCAATTTGGTTGCAATTATTAGACAACCACTCGTTCAGCCAGCAGTTAATTTGCAAACAGATTAGTCTGCTAGCAGGTGCTGCTATCAGCTCATGCATGTTATAGCGCCGGTTAAAAGTCTCTCCCTTCCAGTCTTTATGCTAAGCTAAGCTCATCGCCTCCTCTGCCTCTAGCTCCATACGCAGGGCCAGTGGTGTCAATCTTCTCATCTAACTCTTACCGTAGCAAGAAAGCAAAAGAGCATGTTTGTAAATCCAGTAAACTATCTTTTCAAATCCTCAATCTGTATTTTATTTATCTTGCTGCATCAAACTGAGGTGCATTTACATTCATAATTGAAACATTTTATTAAGAAATTAAAAATCTAATTCAGATCATTCAGGGAGTGATAATGTTCTAACCTGTTGTGTTTAGATTTTCTCAGTGTGGAAAAAACAGTTATATTTGTGCCTGTACAGCCAATAAGCACTTTAATGAAATACAGTAGGTTATACCACTGACAGCATGATGCCTCCATTTACATGAACCAGGTTATTTTTCCAAGAATATGTAAACAACAAGAAATAAGAAACTAAGCAAGTAGTCAGTGTAATATGTACTTGACAGTTTTTGATACCTGGTGCTACAGGAACAGTATCAGATACACGGCTCTATGGGGAACGCTCTTCGAGAGCTTCTGAGTAGAAACATTTTAAGCATTTTAAGCTCCTAATAAATGTAGACTGACTGGTTCTGTTTATATTACTGCAGTGTTGATACAATATAATGGGACCACTATAGACAGGCCTATATTGTCTTAGTAGGGAGAAGGTCAAGAGGGTCAATAACTGTGGCGTAGAGAGCGTCTGCCCGGAGCCCGAGGCCCTCCCTCACCGTATCACAACAACACCACAGTCAATACACTCCAAATTGAGCCCTCATGCAGAACGCTGCACAAATCGATATTCTTAAAAAGGTTACACGTCAAACTATTAAATACTTTATCGATCCATATGCGATATGTACTGCTTATATAGAAATCCATAGGTATGTTACTCTTGTCCTGTGGCACAGAAGGAAGAAATATCCCTCATTATTTTGATTTCCTGAGGTATCACATGGCAAAGTAGGTGTGGGAGAGAGGCAAATAATTCTCATTCAGTTGGCCACATGCCTTGATAACTGCCACTCTTTCTCTTTTCAGAACATCCTGTCAAACTCAATGCCAAAATTTGACAGTTTAACGTTTGCGGTACAGAGTTTGACATGATGTTCTCTCCCATACAAAAACAGGAAGAGGGAGAGCAACATTTAACGGGGCTACCTATAACTCAGCCCTTACATAAGCTATGTTAAGAATATCTCAGAAAACAGGCTGAACATCCCATTTCGAAGCTTTTCATCTCCTTTCTTACAGCTGTCAACATTTGGAGAGAAAGCTCCTCTAGCTGAGGGGCTGAGGCAGCCATACAAGCATCTCTCTCATCAAACCCAACTATCTCAAAACCTAACATTAACTTCTTTTTCACATGCCAGTCGCATGCCATTCAACTAAATGGAGCAGCTGCATCGAAATCACAAAATGTACAATAAACCTGTCACAATCTGTATTAGCAGGGGAATGGGGAATGGAAAAAAAAAACAAAACAAAAGCAGGTGTTGGTGAGGATGGAGATTTTAGTTTGCCAGGTGTAAATCTGGTAACTGGGAGAGAAAGGGGAGTGTGGGAGGAAAGGGTGACCAAGATAAATGGAATGGAATGATACTGAGTGTCAAGGTGAATGGTACAGCATGTAGAAGCACTTTGAAAATGCAGGGTGAGGTAAAAGAGAGAAGAATCCAAGGCCAGAACTAGTCAAACAGCAGTTACAGATTTACCAGAATAAAGTGTGATTACTTAGGATAAAATATAGCTTCATGATAATAGGTGAGCACAAAAACATGCAGGGATTGGACCTGAGGAATAGTTACATAAATCAAAGGTGAAAGAAGAAAGGAGTTTCATCTATAGAAGAAAACTGAGTGGCACTCTCAGGTTTGATGGCGTTTTTGATAGCCTGTTGGCCCATTACAGCAGGAGAAGTGAAGAGGAACATCAGAGCCTGGAGAAGGGATGGAGAATAGTGTGGGGTTGCAGAAAAGTACAGAGACACAGAGTAGAAATAAGTGACCACAGGCAGTTATGAATGCACAGTCAATAGAGAGACAGAGAATAGGCAGGGGAGGAAAAATCGAAAAGGACACAAGAGAGCAAGAGAAAGTGAGTGGGACAGAGAGAAAAGGGACTGACAGTGAAGAATGGAGGCAGTTAAAGATATCTGCCGAGCAATCTGTTATTACAGAAAGAGAGAGACAAACAGCTTCTTTCTTTTTTTTTTACAGCGAAATAAAGACACTCATCAATTTAAATCGGCAGGGTTCCTGGACCTCACCTTTTCTCTGTCAGACGCCGCGTGGTGAAGCCTGTTCCTCCCTCCCCTTGTCCATTCATCACACAGAAGAAGAAGACACCCCTCCAGGGGCATCCTGGGTATTCTTGCGTGGCCGGAAACGTGGCGATGGTGAGTGGATGGCGGCAGGACCCTTTGTTATTTACTGCTCACTTAGCCCCTCTGCACCCCGACACACACACAATTTATGAGGACAATCGTCAGGCCCGCCGTGCTCCATTGGAGCACTCCCTGATGGATGTACACGGACCCGGGAGGGGAGAGAGAGAAAGAGGAAGGGAGGCAAAGAGAGTGGGTAGCACAAAGATTGAGGTCAGGGTGTCTTACAGTTTTCATTACTGTAAATTAAACTACTCATTGAGCTTCATAAGAGAAAAAGCCATATCAAAACGATGGATAATGAAGATCGTTTTGTCGTACGAACAGAACGTGTGAAGTAAGAGAAGTCTTTTTAGATATGCTGATGAGCACCTCTGTGTGGCAGCGTGAATATTTCACAGGATGTGCGGTCCCATCTCGTGCTAGGAGTGATGTGAACTGAGCTACCTGCTCGTATGTCTTGTGAAATGCCACTGACACACCAAATGTCACCAGAATGTCAGCAATTCCACTGTCTGTGTTTTGAGCTTTTATTTTGGTGCTTTCATTTTAGCAGATACCTCTGTTCTTTGCCTCTGGCCTGCCTCTGTCATCCTATCTGCAAGTCCCCAACGATCACCTCTGCTGTCTCTGTGCTCTTGAGTTTTTGCAAAGGCAGCCGCACGCACAGTACAGTAAGTGTTCGATCATAACAATCCATTAGAATAATCACTGATAACAAGTCCATTTTCATAAAAGAGGCAGGAGGGGGATTAATGAGCTTAACCCTACTTACGTTCCATCCATTTTGTGCTGTAAATCAATAATCTAGTAATAATGTTCTTCAGTGGGGCAACAGAGCCCCAGGAGCAGCATCCTCTCTCTCTTCTTCATGAGTTATTTGAGCCGTCCTGCTATCTCCTTTGTTCTCAATAAAGTTGCCTTTAGGGACGCCACGACCAAACACATATATTTTTAGTCTTTTCTACACAGTCTGGTGTGAAACAACACGAGGGATTGGTGAGACTCCAAGAAGCAGAGAGCGCACAGAAGGGGAAGGGAGGGGAGGAAGAGAAGGAGAAAGCAAATGAGCAAAGAGGAGGAGTGATGGGGCCGAGAGAGCAGGGGAGAACATGAAATGCATGGGGGGAGGTGAGAAGATGGAGGAGACACATGGAAGTGGTGAGGTAGAGCATTTTACAAGGCTGTTTTTAATCAGCCTATCCTCCCTCTGTATAGCTGTGCTCTAAGATACAGCACTTCTCTCTCTTGCTCTCTTCGTCTTATTGTGTAGTGTTTATGTTGTTTCATTTATGGATCCTTTCAGATTTCAGTGCCGCTGAAATTGGTGACATTTGCTCATATTCTGACATAATTATCATAATGACTGGGTCTGTTGCAAAATTGATTTGTAATTTTAAAAAAAAGAACAGAGCCAAAGGCCGTGGACTTAAAAAATTGAGGATATTTTTGATATTATCATCATTCTGACACAGTTCAGAGGTAAAAGTACAAGTTTTTTACTTGGTAAAAAAGCTGGTAACAGGCAAGCAGTCAGAAAAGGAGTACCAATTACGCAAGGAGCAGGTCGGGAAAGGAGGTACAGGCTAGGTCAGGATCAGGTGGGTAAGAACTAGTAAGCAGGCCGCAAAAGTACTACACTATGGCCCTGCTCAGACCTGTATTAACATCCGTCTTGTGTGATCTGATCACAAATTGACTGCTCTAAGTTCAGGTGTGAACGCAAGATGCAATGAGGACACATGTGAGATCCAATCACTCAGACCACATTCAGAAGTGGTCTGGGCCACATGTGTCCATATTCTTTTAGCAGTGTGAATGCAAATACATCCTGGGCCACACTGAAGGACCACCTACTCTATGATTAGTCCAAACACAGTTTCATAATAAACGGAAAATGTTTTACCATTTCAAATGGATAAAACCTTATTTTATTAGATCTGATCATGTAAGTAACAAGCAACATAGCAAAGATATAAATGCTTAAACGCTTGTCAGTGTTGACATGCTGTACCTCGTTAGCTCAGATGAATTATCCACAGTTTAACTGCTGACTATGCCGACTAACATTGAATTCATTCAGATTTACCGGCATTGTAAACCAGCAGGCGGTAGAGACTCCCTACCTGTTGACTGTCTGTCTTATTTATATTCTTTTAGTCCGGAAGTGTCCACACATAAAACACCAAAAGGGTTTCTTATAAAAAAAATTCGAAGTTATGAATATTGTCATCCGAAGTTTGTTTACACAAAACACCATGGTAGTTGCCAGCAAGCTGACCAATCAGAGCACACTGGGCTCCAGCTCCAGAGGGAGGAGGGAGGCCTTTAAGAGCCCTGAGCTCTAACAGAGCATTTCAGTCAGAGGGTGAAGAGAGTACAGTATAAAATGTACATCAGAAAAAAAAGTCTTTTTAGAACATTAAAGCATGTAAATCTTTTTTAGTCAACACCAAGAATGAAATGATAAAAATGGTCATAATAGGTCCTCCTTAATACCAGGTCTGAACAGACAGGGCCAGAAGATAACCAGACTACTCAAGTATGAAGACAATCTGGCAAAAAAACAGAGGCTAGTAACTAAAGCCCTTTTTACATTGGTCAAAAAGCCCACTAAGACCATGCTAACATCTGGCTTTTGTCAGCAATGCAAAAGGGTATGATCAGCATTCACAAGCAGGTCAAATGACTCTGCAGTGACCTCAAACACTGTAGACAGACCCGTCACCTGCCCAGCACGGTGCTGTTAAACCAGAAACGCTGCACTGGGATGAAAGAGTGAGCTGCAGTCCCAAAATAAGTTTTAAAAACATGCAATGAAGCATCTCACATGGAGACTCTGGCACTTTTACAGGAGCACCAACCCGGGGATAAGAAGCGGAACTTCCATTTACCAGTCTGTACGGCAGCTAGTAGCTCACTCTTTCTCCCCTGCGCCCGCGTGTGCTCTGTAACTGTGACGAGATGTGACATTACTCCCTGCAGTTGTGTGTGTCTCAGGAAGGCATACTCTGCTGGCAGTGAAAAAGGTGTCAATCACCTTTTTAGCAGGTTTACCAGTATTTAAAAAAACCTGCTAATGACTACTAAGTTAGGTGTAAAAAGTGTATAAGAGCATAATGGTCATGCAGGTGGGTTGGGAGATCAGGTGATGCAGGACACCTTGAACACCAAGGTAACTGCAGTGTAAGTGGGAGTGGCAGGGTCTGCAACAACAGGTGTAATGAAAGGCACCAACAACAAGAGGCAGGTGAGAGAGAACCCAGGGCAGAGGTGGAGAATGTGACACATTCACATGAACAAACAACCTTTGTCTGTCCAGGTTTTTGACTGTTCAGTAATTGTTCAATAATTACTGATGTCAAAAATTGCCAGCCTGTTGGCTACCTAAAATTGGGATGTGTGTGTACCCTGCATTGTATTTTCCTGAGGTGCTGTCATGACAATTTCTGGTATTTTTAACCCATAATTTTTTTTTTAAAAGCACTTAAGAATATGTTTGTCTCCAAACTATTCTGTCATTTATTTATTTATTTTTCACAGTATCCACTTATCATGTCTTCAGCCAAGGAAACCTTTCTCACCAAAATTCATTCTGTCCTTGAGGTCTAACAAATATGTTGAATGCCTTTCTCATAAAACATTTGTTTGCTTTTGAATAATGTAAAACCACTGGCAGGACTGTATCACGTCACCTATGTGCACATGCATGTGCCTCCTCATCCACAAACCAAACTGGGAAATATAGGGGAACAAAACAACTCAGCTAATTTGAGTCACTGAATGTGAGCTGTTGGCTGTGTTTGTGGTGTTGGTGCCTTTTTGAGAATTTTTCATGCAAATATCAGACAAATCATATGGCTTCCTGTGCCACTCATTGAACATTTTGAAGTCTGTGCTCCTCTGTACCATCTTGTTGACTTATCTTGTTAACTAGCTAATTAGCCAGCAAATTAATCAACCTTGGGTTAGCCTTTGAGCAAGATTCCCAGCAGTGCTAACAATGCTAATGGAAGCATACTCTTGCTGCAGTTTTTAAACCAGCATGCACCACACACCCAACTTTTTGCCCATTTTTGGATTAGCTAGTAATAAGTGGCGTCACAGATGTTACATCCATCTTTATATGGTTACAGCTACACATGGCAATTTTGGTATGGTCAATATTGAGGAAAGATTGTGGCACTGGCTGAATAATTCTGCTTAATGCATGGTGAAACCCGCAATAAGTGCTTTGCTTGGCCACTTGAGACAAGAAACAAGCTGTAAACACATCAGCTTATACAGGAAAGTTGATATGGAGAATGCTTATTTACACATCACTAGCAGATATGGAGCAACATTAGCATTCATTACTTTGCTGTCCAGGGAAATATCTGGTACTTTAGCTGCTAAATGTTCCTCTGTGCTCACCAGCTTGTCGCCAACCAGCGTCCACTGGGTTTATCTAAATATTTGATCTGAAAACAGCAGCCTGATGAATATGGAAACAGTGATGGTGAATTAAAACAATAAAATTGCAGCCAGAAAACCAAAACAATGAGCTAAAAGACACTACAAAGCTCCATAGAGTTGAGGTGAGCTTCAGAATTGTGTGATAGTCTCTTTGGGTTCATCACTACAAGCAACCGCTTTAACATACGAGTAGCCATTCATAACTTAACAAATTGATTATTGCAGCTTTAAGATTATGGTATGGTTAAGCCTGGGCAACTAAATGCTTGTTTAAGGTATGGGAAACACTGTGGCCATTGTTTGAAAAAAGCAATTCATTGCAGGGTACAGCTACATACTCAAACTTCACAACCTTCATATTCACTTTCTAAATAAAAGGAGCACTAGTTCTTGCATTGCCACTGAATTTTGGCATTGCTCATAAACTGTGAGGTGCAGAATCATTCAATATGAATGTAATTTGTGGGGCTGCTGGTGTCTTGACCCGTCTTAAAGGACGCTCTGGCTAGCATCACCATATGAAAGTATGATCAGGTAATGTGAAGTGCCCACTGGACAATAAGTGGCTATCTCATATTACCTGATTGAAATTTCTTGATGCCAAATTAACTTATACAATGACTTAATCAGCTGATATAATTGGAGATACATGCAGCACTACAATTGTGTGTTTACTACTTGTCTGAATTTTGGAGGTTTGTTTGGACGAGATGAGGGTGGAGCTGTGTTAATGTGAAACATGTTGGAAGAGTCCACACAGTCTCCTGTAGCCCCAACTGGCAGCGTCCCCTCTCTTCCATCCCTGCTCTGGCTTCTCACATTCCCCATGATGCACTGAGAGAGCGGTAGGAGAGAAAGAGTTGGCAAACTCTGCCGCCCATAAGCCACCGCCAAGCCTCAACACTGCACTGCCTGTCTCAGCAACAATCTCCGCAACAGCATTTAGAACAGGAGGTAATAGCCCACAACATACCCTGACACTGCATTTATTTAGATAATGTAGGCGCATTTGAATGCAACAGATCGACGTCTCTTTCTATCTTTTTCCAGATTTCAAAATACCCTAAGTCATCCAGCGATTAAGGACCCAGTGCCGCCCTCGGGTCTCTATGTGTTTCAGCTGACAGCCTCTACTGTCCTCAGGTGCCATGTTGACAGTCAGGAAGAGAAAGGAAGGAGTTCAACAAGGATGCAGGTACAATGAAATGTGACAAAGTACATGCATTTCACCCTTCAAAACTACTCTCTTTACATGTTATGCAAATCAGTGAGATGTTTTACTCCTATTACATAACAACGTGCTGTGTAATTGGATGCAGGGCTTTAGTAGAATATCTGGTGCCATATTTGCAGGGATTTACAGTATGTTACAGATGAAGCAAGTGCAGCTACTTAAGAGTGCAACATAAGTTCAGCATTCCCACATGAGATGAGGATAAGAGACTAGTAGTGAGAATGAAGAAACACCACAGGCCATCTGCATTTGTTATTAAACTGCCCATCGCCTTGCACTAAATCCCAACAATGGGAACGAATCCAGCAATCAAAGCACATATGGCCAGCGACCGGTGCCTGAATTATCCTTCAAATGTAGGTTAATGAATTCAGCAGCAAGCTGTGCTCATGAGCATCATATCTTTTAACAACCTGACAGACACACCTGCCAATCTGTGGCGGGGGGTCTCTGCGGGGGTGGGGTGGGATGTGTGTGGGAGGGCGGTTAAGGGGAGGATCAATCGAAACCCTCCGAAGTGGAGCCTGTTGGGTGACAGCACCACCAGAGATGCCGGGACACCCAGGGCAAGCCCATTCATCAGAGACCATCAGGAGCTAATGAAACACACTGAGAGAGTGATTAAGACACAGACACCTACTACAGCAGGGCCCCGCGCCTGACGCATTAATCACATCCACTGTCTGCGGGTATCTGATCCCTCTCTGTTGCTGTGTATGTATGTGAGCAAGCATGCACTGGACGTATGTGTGTTCATGTTTCCAGACGGACACACTCACAGACCAGAGTTTATGTGCGAACACGTGTGTGTATTTGTTAGGGAAATAGCCGCGGCATGCGTGGTGAAGGTGCTACCGTCCTTCCCCTGTTTGCCCTTGGATATGGTCCACCACCTTTGTGGCTCTGCCAGTAAATGACACTGTGCTTGGACTTGGCATAAAAACAAGAATCAGTTCCTCTACTGATAATTACCTTTTGGTGTTAATTGATTAATCAAACCTGGCTGATAATGAGCGAACACCAAAAACCCGAACTGTGTTGCATTTTGGAGGGGATGGGGATTGCCCTGTTGGCTCAGCAATGAATAACACAATGCAGATGGCACTAGTGTTATATATTTATTTTGGTAAGAATCTTCTCTGCAACTGATTACTCATTGTATTCTGGTTATACATAAGTTTGTCACATGGCTGTTTGGAGCCGTGGCATCTTCTTTGGAAGTCCAAGACAGTGCCGCCACATTAAAGCTACACTACAGATTCATTAGATGATATCCAAACACCATCTGTGGCGTCACCATCAGAGAGAGAGGCTGCATATTGTTTATGACAGAACCAAGATGAGGTTTTAATACCCGGGTTTATTGCTTAACAAATGAAGACAGGCTGAAGGTGATTATTTATATCTATTAATTAAGTTAATTGAGATGGAAGGATTTGCTTCCCTCGCCCCTGCAGTTAATTACATCTATGTCTACAGCGCAAGGTTGATGCCGTAAATACAGATGTCATCTGTGCACAGCCAATGTTAGAGATTACGCTCGGCATGTGTTTGCATGTGCATGTTAGTATGCATGTGTATGTGCACAGGTTTAAATATCAGTGTCACCGACGCAAAGTGTATGCTGCAACATTTCTCCCAAAGCAGCTGCTGGAACAGACAGTTACTGAGTTATACTGTGCAAATGAAATATGTGCAATCACTAGAAATGAAAAAGACATTGTCTCTCATTGTGTTTCATGTGTCTTTGTCCAAAGCAGCCCAGCAGTTCGACCTGCTGAGTGAGCAAACCCGCTCTCTCCCCACTCTATCTCTGTCCCTTCTTCAGACTCACTTCTGCTGCTGCAAATGGGACAGCAACCAAGGGGTCTGCACTACAAGCAGCAGATTAAAGGATTACCATTAATTAGATGTCAGGGACAGAGAGGGGTTTTGCCTGTCTTGGCCATGATACAATATCTGTTAATCTGCTGCGCTCCTGGATAAAAAGAAATCAGTCCATTGACAGAAAAATAGGAAAAGAGGCATGGGGCCAGGGAAGAATTGAAAACAGGAACAAAGAGGCGAAGGAGGAGGGGTGGGTAAAGAGATTGGATGAAGGATGAAAGAGGTGGAAGAAAGCAAATATGCTCATGGTCCACTTGAATGTACATTGAGCTTTTTCTTATGGAGAAAAAAGCAGCTGGGGATAATAAGAAGCATGAGGAAGTGACAATGAGTTAATAACAGTGTGATCAATGGAGAAACAACAAACTGATGAGAGGGGTGAAGTGGCCGAGGCCACAGTGACTCCAGAGAAAAATAAGATGGTTCAACATTTTTTATTATTTTTATTTTTATCATTTAAATTTTTTTGCTCAGACAAGGTTGGCCAAACATCTCTCCCTGATGATTTGTCCATTTCATCTATCAGCTTTGTCTTGCCTCACTGCATCTGTATGAATGTTAAAAAAACAGTGACACATGACCAGCTGCACTTCACAGATACAGTGTTCCTTTTTCAAACACGTGTCATTTTTAATTGAAGGCTCGGTCAGATGGACAGCAGGTATGTCAGGTGATTGGCAGGTGACCAGTCTAACTTTGATAAGGTAGTAGTCCATAATAGAAGTCCTGACCCTCACTTTTAGTGCTATTAACCCAAGCCAAACTGCCTGTGTTGATTCCATCTTCCTTTGACAGGGAGTCTGATACTGCACCGCGGGCCAGGTGAGGAGAGGCTATCAGGGTCCTGTTAAACACCCGCCTACTGCCCAGCAGATAACACTCATCCTGCGGCCATCCTGGCTTTGGCTACTGTTTTCCCAGTCTGGATGAATCATTCACTCTGAGCCTACAGCTGTATGAGGCTTATCATCAGCATTTACGCACAAGTCAGTAAGATTGCTTATAGGACATATCAACAATCTGCAAAGTGACGTTGATCTTAAAATATACAACCATGCATTTTGTTGAGTTGGGTGAACGCTTAGAGGCAAATACAGGACTGTACATTTTAGTTGTGAGGGGGTAATTGATGGAAGAGGGCTGGGACATTATTTTCTTATGGCCAGGCATAGGGCATTCCCTCTATTTGAGTAGAGGGACCCTGGGCACCCCTATGAGCCCCACTCGCCTGAGACTCTAATTACTTTGGGGACCTGGAGAATTCAAAGGATTTAGATACCGGAAAAAAAGAATTTCCAATTTACTGCACCACTTGATGTTTGTCTTCGTTTGTGGTGTTACTTGTGCTTTGCAAAGCAAATGGACACAAAGTGCACATTTGTGCATCCTGATAAAAGTGAAACATTATTAGAACGCTGTCACGGCTGTGTTTATCCCTGGGGAGTGTGTGTGTGGATAATAATCTCCTGGACAAACACACTGTAACCTCCTACTCCGCTGGAGCTATCTTCATCTCACAAAGCTCAACCCCTGCCTGTCTGGCTGCTGACATTTCTGCTCATGCTGCGGAGCCACCGCCCCGAACGCCTTCCTTTACGCCGGGAATAAATTACCTCAGAAAGTATAAAGACAGAGCCGTCAGTTTCATTTCTTGACCGAGTCGTATCTCATTCACTTTTATCATGCCGTTGTTTAGACGTTTACACAGACTCGTGAAAAATTCAATAATCAGTTCGCAGTTGGGGAAATGTTCTGCATGAAAATCTACATGACATGATATCTCTGAGTCCTGCCGAGGTCTGTGGTCCACTAGGCAAATGATTTGGTTACATGCAAATCATCTTTTTCATTCCCTGAGCTTTATATAATTAGAATTCAGTAATCAAATCCAAATACTAAAAAAAGCATAAAAAAATATTCATTTTCATTTTTCATTAGTTTGCAGCTTAGATTACATTTTCGCCTGATTGAGAACAGTCCCCTGTGGACTGTGGAAGGTGCTGTCTAAACAGTTTAAAACATGGCTTCCTTGACAACAGACCCTCTGAAGCATGATAATCAGAAACACATTTTGGTTATGAGGTCAACCGACAATAATTGCCTGGCAGGTTGGTCAATTAACACTTTTCCCCCACATGTGTTGGGATCTGAATGCACGTGTTTATGTTGTACCTTTATGTAGTGATTCATAAAGGTGTTAATTTCTTCCCTTTGCATGATTTACTCCGGGCACATTGGAGAAATGCAAATCATGGCATGGCAGGATATTAGTATATCAGAGAAAGAGAGCAGTGTGTGTTTCATACTTATTCAATGTGACATATTTGGAGTTATGAGGCCACAAAAGCCGTAAAAGCTTAATTTGAGAGGTTACACTGTTGCTGTGTAAAAGCTATAAAAATGCTCAATGGTAAAATGAGGATTTAATAAAAAAAAAAAAATATTCCCAGTGATTCAGTTGTCATCAGTTGAGAGTCCCCCTTACGCATATGCACAGACCCATGACCAATGAAATGAGAGTGAGAGAAAATGGGTGGTAAACTTTCCATCATCTCCATTCTTTTCTGTTTAACAGGGGGATATTTTGCACTTGCTCTGAGTGGCATAGCCCAGTAAAGCCACCATGTTTTATGGCCTTCCACCTCAGTGTTGACAAAGATTGGGCACCAGAGAGAGGCCTGCTAGACACTCACAAAGTCATGCAGGACAGAAAGTGGGGGTTGGCGGAGTGATTCCTCACTGACAGAATCTAGTGTTGTTAATGGTTTTAGGCATTAACGCCACACTTTCACACTTTAATTGAGCACTCGGTGAGCGAGATGTCAAACAGCAGAGCCCTCCAGGGTGGCATATGTTGTCTAAGTTACGTGTGTGCATTTGTGTGTGTTCTACTGTGTGTTCCCACAGTGTGTATCTGCAGGTTTGCTATGTGTGTGTGTGTGTGTGTGTGTGTGTATGGGAGTGTGACAGACAGAATGAGACCTCTCAGCAGAAGGTGCTGGGGAGACAATCAATACTGCTCACCAAGGTGGTGCGTCTACAGCCCTCTCTCATTATGCGCGGCGAGGGAGGCTGTTGCCGAGTCTGGCTGAAGAAGAGCCAGGGGAGTGCAGACACACATGCACAGAGACCCGCAGAGTTGTCTTTTTTATGATACGTGACAAGATAATGAGTCTGTAGCACCCCTGAAAATATCCCCCATGGGTGTATTATCCCTGTGTATCTATTCTGTGGAAGAGTGTTACCGTATTCTTTTTCAAGATTCACCGTGAACACTGACACCACATGTCCATTCAAAGACACCTCTATTTTAGATGTGATGATGTCCAAAAACCAAGAGAGGCTATTTGTGGATATTCTGTACCTAGTAACAAGGGGGAGAAAAAAAAAATGAACAGAAAATGATACCTACAGCATACCATGACATTGGAAAAAATACCTCTCTGCAAACAATGTGGCCCCTATTATCTACAAATAACCAAGATCCCAAAGGTGCTTTTGGATTAAATATAACTACGAAAATAATGGGCATACTTTAAAATTTGATAATGCAACCCAATCCTTTTGGGCACCGTTTTCTTGGACCAAGACTGTGGGACAGGTCTGTCGAGCTGCACCCCATCCCCATCCATTTTTATGCATGCTGCCAGTAAGCTGTGCCAAAGTGCTGATATCCCTCATTAGAAAAGCAGGATCCAGGAAAGAGTCCAACTAATGCCTACCCACACTGACACAATGATGGTGCAGGGTCTCCACAGGAGATTTGAAGGTCAACAAGAAGAGCAGGATGTAACAGATAGCGAATCACGGCTTGTGAAAATCTGTCCATTTCTAAAGAATCTATCTTGTGCAATGGTAGAATTAGAGTTTTAGGGGAGTGGAGATGTGTTCCCTCATGCTTGTTAACGCTAACTGAATTTGACTGCAGAAGGAAACAGACATGCTGATTGAGGTGACTGTGTATGCATGTGTATCCAAGTGAAGCCTGTGTGATTTCCATGCCAGCAGTCAATTTATCCACACAGTGAGGGGCCCTGCTCTGTGACGCGAACATACACACACACACACACACACACACACACACACACACGCACACAAGAAAAGTCCAGAATATTTGACATACGTAAGTTAGGAGTTAAAAAAAAAAAAGTGCAGCTATTCTAACAAGTCACTCATTATCTGGTGATACCCGAGATAATTCTATCCACTGAGCCCACAAAAGCCAACATTTATCCAGCCCTTAGGGCAAAGCCTGGGGAGGCTTGGCTCCAAGCTTGCTGGAATATGGAGTTAACACAGGTCACATCCCATCTCCCATATCTGTAGACAAAATATGTTTCCTCATTTTCTGCAATTCCACATATCACCAGCACCTCCTTTTTCCGGTTATGACTACATTTATCACCATATTTTCCTTTCTTGCTCTCTCTCTCTCTTGTTTGCACACTCTCTCACACACGCACGCACGCACGCGTGCGCATACACACACACACACACACACACACACACACACACACACACACACACACACACACACACACACACACACACACACACACACACACAAAGTGGATTCACACTCCTGTCTGACTTGAAAGCCTTCTCCCTCCTGTGGTTCTTCACGAATGCTCTGGGGTGCTCCAGGTGTGGGGAGGGCCTTTCAGTACCAGATAGGGCACGAGGATTACACCCACACTAGATTAAACCAGCACCATTGCCTGCTGGGAATTCTGACAATTATCAGCCTTGTACTCCAGGGATGTGGGACTGATGGGGGACAGGGGGTCCTGAGGCAGAGGAGGGGGGTAGCCAGGCATTGGTTGTCACGAGGGTAATGTCTCCATCTTGAGCACTGGTCTGCCACATTGAGATAAACAGTGCCTGCCAGGCAAATGTGTTACAAACCGTCAGATGTTTCAAATGCACAGTTAAAAAGCACAGTTTGAGACATAGCATCGACTATTTTTGTTTCATGTGACTGGCTTAAGGATACCCTGCTGCTTATCTCCTTTTGTTTCATTCGGCATCCTTGGACACAGTGCTGGTCACAGATGCTTCTGTTGAAAGTGTTGTAGGTAAATGCTCCCTTTTGCTGCCCACACTAAACCGGGCCTCTTTGTCATTTTGGAGCCTGTTGTAAATTGAAGGACCCTTCTGAGGGCACTGGGGAAAGAAAAGAGGCTCTGTAAATGAGAACATTAAAACAACATATGCTGCTCCCATTGCACCTCGACTCTTAAGACTGGCTTTTATTTCATCCTTTTTCCCTCTACTGCACACTCTGCTCCCCCTCTGTTGAATTCCCACTTGCCTATTTTTGGAAAGTCATTGAGAGTCTTTGACAAAGACAGGCTGAATGTGAAAGCGTGCCCCTGGCCTTGTCGCCTCATAGTGGAGCAGGCCATCTGACCACCAGCAGTAGGTTGGGCCAAGTGGGGCCATTAGACTAAACCTGGGAGACCCGTGCAGCCACCACTGCCAAGCTGCTCCACTCTCCTTCAAGCTTCAGACTACTCTGCCCACCTCTGCTACCACCACCCCCGCTTCTCTTCCCCCTGCAGGTGCCAACTCTTCCACTCAGCTAGATCCCGATGGAGCACAAGGAAAAAAAATCCATCTAGTCAACCCCGCTCTTCTGAGTGTGCGGGAGAAATGTGAAAGAGCACTGGTATAATGGCAAAATGGGACTCGTAAGCAAAGGTGTCAGAGGAGGTTGAGTCCCAGGAGGGCTAATTTTATATCGTTGTCCAGATGACCTTGAGCTGGGTACCATGGAAACATTTCTACCTTGACTCCGCGAGGTGTCTTGGTGGCCCCGCGTTCGTGTTGGCGACAAAGCCCACTCACCTCAACACAGAGAGAAATGGCCAAAGGCAAAAGGCTGGAAATAATAGTAGGACTCCTCTGGTACCCGGGGAAGAAGAGTATTAGCAGGAAATCTTTTGAGGTGTCGCTGTTCATGCTTCATAGCTCCTCTTCACACAGGTTGCTGTATTTGAAAGCTATTGATGGCCTTGTTCAATCAATGGAACAACAAAGTCCTGAACCAAAGTGACTCAGAGATGAAGTGAGGGTAAGCGTGTGTGTGCAGGGAGACAGACAGAGAGGAAGCGGGAGGCGGTGATTGCATGTGTTAATGAGTGTTTAAGAGAGCTTGAGTTTTTTCGAGGCTTTCAGCACATGTGTGTGTGTGTGTGTGTGTGTGTGTGTGTGTGTGTGTGTGTGTGTGTGTGTGTGTGTGTGTGCGTGTGTGTGTGTGTGTGTGTGTGTGTGTGTGTGTGTGTGTGTGTGTATGCGTGTGTGTGTGTGTGTGTGTGCACAGGGAGAGAGAAAGAAAGGCAGGTACAGACAGTAACATAGAATTCCTATGAGATTTGATCTTGTAATATCAATATGAAAATGTACCAAACCTCCATGTTTGTATCTAAGCAACATGTAAATTTTTGTCAGCTAACACTATATTCAGCTGTATTTGTCTGCTGTGTTTTGATGCCTAGATTAAGTCTGCTGGAATACATTAGACTACATTTATTTCAGGAATTAAGTAATATTAGGCTTTGATTACCAAAAAGTGTGCCCAGGCAGGACGAGACAATATTTGTATGCAAATGCAGAAAATGTTAAACAGGGACATAGTAATGATTCTTTTCTCTGAGCCTCAAGACAAACACAAAAATCTCTCACAAAACAAGCAAATATTTGTCACTTGTATTTGCAAAATCATTTGATTTGGATGTATTTTGAATTACAGATGAACTGAGCTCGCAGATGCGTCTGCCTAAGGTTGTTCAGTCTCCTCTATCATGTCATGGCTCATTGCCATGGACTGCAGTTGTGTGTCTGTAGGAGGAGGAACAGGGAAGTGCATGCATCTTTGTTTGTGCCACACCCCACCCATTGTCCTGCAGCCACAGGCATAGCCCATCTGCCACCTCAACGCACACCCTCAGTAGAAGACACATTGATACTCCCTTTGATTGGTTCACCTCTCACGCTCGTTCACCCCACGCGTTCATGACTTCATCAGTGAAATCCAGAGCAGGCTGTTAGAGTGATTGCAACACAACTGGAAGCAATCGTTTTGATAAAGAAGGCAGGCAAATGTCCTTAAGCGAACAATCTCGGAATCCAGTTTTGTTTGCTTCCTTCTCCTTTTAAAACATTAAGAAAGTTAGTATTTGTGGTTAACATCAATTAGGAATTAATTACATACTGTGTTGTAAACAGTGTTCTAAACACAGACCAAAGGGCCGTGCGTCATTGTTCAGTATTTATACTGAGCAAGCATTTGTAGCTGGCATCTCCTTTCCTGTGAAGTGCCCTTGGAACCAAGTCTTTTATATCTCAATTAAAGTGCTTTCCCTGTGCTCCCTTGCTCTGAGCACGGCCATTATCACCATGGCTCCCAACAGTCTAATTATGCCCACTCCCAACATCACCCCCCTCCCTCCCCCTCCATACCACATATCGCGCCCACGCTGTTCTATCTTGGACCTTGGCAAGCTCACCTCAGCCTCCTTGCGGCCAATCACAGAGCGGCGTGTGCCATCATTAGAGTATGGGATGGGCTGTGTGGCACTGGGTGTCTCTATGGGAGGCATTGATGAAATACCCCAGGGGAGGCCTGGCACAGCAAGGCTGCTGCTAAACCCTGAACTGCCTGTCAGCAGCACTTTGTCTGAACATGATAAGCTCCTGTTAAGAGGCAGCGCTGCCATGGTAGAACCCACGCCCCCTGCAATGTACAGCAGCAGAGACCTCCAAAATGTAGTCCCATATTTCAAAGCAGCCCCTCGTGTCTGGACAGCAGTGTTGTTGCATTCTCTGTTCAGTAACAATTACCACAATGCTGACAGCAATATAAAAAAATAAATATAACATTCAAGATTCTGGAGTTTGTTACTGTGCTACGAGCTCACCTCTGGGTGTTCAGGACAGGCATACAACCCCATTAAATACACATAACATTCACTTAATAAATTCCATGAACCAGTCAATCAAACCAGTTTAAGTGAATACTTTATATTTTTATTCATTATCATTGACCAAAAGCGACCATAAATAAAATCTCTAACACACATTGTCGGTGTATCCACAGCTTATCATAGTTTATTTCTCTGCGTGACTGATCTGCATACAAACCACCCTGTAAATACTGTAAATACTCAATAGAGCACCAAATATGTTTCAATCCGCTGCTGAAAATAATCCCCAAAATATGCACTATATACTCCTGTTTGAATAACATTTCCTAAAAAACTGCAGTGCCCGGCTACTTTCGGAAACTACCATATATTTGTGACAAGATTTAGGTCGGAGTACGAATTAGTCAACTTGGGGCTGAGAGCCACAGACACTACATTTTGAGAAAAACTATATTTTAGGTTTAGGTCTCTTCATGGGTTTTGTTGGCTATCCCAAAAGCAGAAATTTAGGAAGTATCAATCATCCAAATTTAAATGATTACTCTGCTGTTTGTGGAAATTTCTAGAAGTATCAAAAATTCACACCAGCACAAATAATGACACATCTCTTATTCCCCCCATAGCGCCATCCCCCCATGACATCTGGCTGGGAGTGATTGATAGTAGCAGTCAGACCTTGTGCATCCGACACTTCATTGGTTGGATGGATTTTTACACGTACTTCACTTTCAAATGGAAACAGCAGGAGAACTGAGCTGCTGCTGTCGCTGAGACATGTATTTATCCTTCAGATGTGGTAAATTATTTTAATGGCTTTTAAACATTTATCTAAACAGGTAACTAACTAGACATCGAAGTGAAAAATTAATTAATAAAATGAACTAAAGAGCTGGTTGAGTTCACAGAATCACTCAGGTTAAAGATGAAACTGAGAGCTCTTGCTCATGATAGCCCCGAGCGTCATCCGGAGAGAGAGAGAGAGAGAGAGAGAGAGAGGGACAGAAATATGAATCGGCTCGGTGACTTGCAGCTTTCCATAGGCAGTGTGGTGGCTTAATGGAAAATAAGGGAAAGAATAGAACTGCCAAGTGACAAGTCCAGGAAAGTATAGAAGTACAAACAAAGCACACCTGTTCTGCAAAGAGAGCACAAATGAGACTTCACTATCATAAATCATGCACCGATAGCAGACAGGTACCTTCTCATATTTAGACTCCGGGGGCAGACGCAGTCCGCGGGAGCATAGGAAAACAGTTGTTTGAAGTATAAGTTGCCATCCGTCAGTAAGAGACTAAAACTTACGACATGCATCTGACATATAGAAGATAGAAATGACATCAATGAAACACCAAACGGAAGTAGAGAACCTTTTAAAGAGGACAGGTCGGCCTTCAGATCAGCTTAAGGCCTCCCTGAAGCTGTGTCACACTGCATCACACAATGTGTACAGTGCAATATTAAACCATTATTCAAGAGTGACAGGATCCAGTCTTTGAGGGATAAAGCAGGTGAAAATCGACTTCACACACTGCTCTTCAAAATTACCAGAGGTCTGATGATGTTTAGATGTTTTAAATTAAAAGATGACTTCTTCCTGGAGTTCATGAAACCACTTTTTAATTTATTTAGCAGCATGCAACATGGTGTTATCATCTTAGTATATGGGAACATCACAGGGGAACAGCATTGCCACCACAGGGTGCACTTTGCTCTGTAAAATGGCTTCATATTCCTTGGCTGTTATGCAATCATGCAGAGCAATCATCAGACCTAATGATCCCCAGTAGATTGCTGCCCCTACCATTACAGCTCCGCTGCCATGTTTAACAGTCGACAACAGACATTGTGGGTTGAAAGCATCGTTTAGCTTTCTTCAGAATCTAAAGAGGGTGAAAAATGACTCATTAGATGATATTGTGTCAGGGTCCAGCTTTACAGCAGGTTATGTACCTTTATTTATTGGCCTCAGATACGATGTGCTTGCTAACAGCCAAAAATACCAGCTTTGTGAAACTCCCAATGTACAGTTTTTGAACACTGTGTCACAACTGTGTTTATTTAATATTGTGGTAATATTTGAGGTTGCAGGTCTGCAGTGTTTAGCAATTATCTTATTAAGCGTCTGCCTACCTTTGCTGGTGAGTCTCACACTGTGTGTCGGCATAATGTCGGCATGTTGTTGAAGACAGTTTCCCTTGACACACAAAATTATTGCACTGTTTTAAATCTTCTTTTAATTAACAGGCTATTCAGCCAATTAGCAACTTATTCTCCTTTTTAAGGTGGCATGTTCTGTTCTGTGGCAATGAACTGACTGTAATATGACTCACCCTTGTCTTTGAAATTATCATTTAGTTATTCTTGTGATATTATTCTGTCCAGTCTATGTGTCCTTGCCTATAATCTATTTATTAAATTAAATCTTTTATCTTGTAAGGAAATTACACAGCTGTTCTATTTAAGATGCTGCATGATGAAAGTAAAAGTAATATTGTAAATTGTTAGCATACTTAGTAATGTATTGATTTTATTACTTATTAAGTAATAAGTAAGATTACTTTGAGCTTCTGTAATTGTACCTAGCCTGTCTTTGATTTAATGAATGAACTGATTTCGTTTGGTTTATTACAGGGCCCACACATATTGAAAAACCCACACTCTTGACCCTGTAGCAACATGTGATGTATAGGAAACTGTTGTGTAATCTCACAGCTGTCTTGTCTGCTTGGTTAGTATTATACAAAATTCAATTAAATTCAATCCAAGTATATTGTTTACTGTAATAGATAAAACAAAGTTCACCTATTTCTGACCCACCTGTGTATGTCCATTTGTAGAGATCTAAGAAGGTTTTCATGAGGCAAAGAGTCTTGATTAAACCTTAACTGAATGTTGATGAATAACTCTTCTTCACAGATGACATTATGACATGTCCCAGTAGGAAAAACACATTAATGTAATTAAGAAAATTAACAATGGCTGAATTTTGTTTAACTGATTCAGTTTTCAGTATTGTGCATTCTGGCTCATTGGGATGCTTTAACAGAACAGAACCACATTTAATGTTATTTCAATCAGAGAGATTAATGAGAGGAACAAAAGAGAAAGAGAAATTTGAAATAAATTTTTTTATGTGAACAGAAGGAACAGACTTTGGCGCTTAGACCCTGGCAGGATGTAGATCACCATAGGGAACAGCTATAGGAGTAAGGTCCCTACTATTAGATGAATCTTCATGAGAGGAAAACTCCTGATTGGATGGTTTTGATTGGAGATAGTCAGGCATCCACAGGTGAGGTGGTGAAGGGGTGGAGATGGGTCACAGAATTCTTTGTGGGTCTGAAATGACAGCAGAGAGGGAGAGAGAACACTTTTAAAGTTTTACAGCTTACGTGTGATAGGCTAAAGGCCACCGTGTCAGGTTGTGATTGGATGAAGAGGCGGACGAACTGGTGGAGTTTGGAGATAGAGCGAAATGTGCTTGTGACTTAGAAGAGTTTTTCAGACCAACCAGGGACTGAATGTGCTCAGGCGGCACAGACTGCAGAACGCACACACTCTTTCAAGTGTAAACGAAGAAAACTTATTTTCTCTAGTTAGACAAACAAGTGAAAGGAAGGGCGAAAAAAGAAATCTGACAAAGTGAGAAGTGACAAGTAGCCTATGTTTTTGTTGGCACAGTAATTGTGAAAATTGGCACACATACAAACACTCAATTTCAGGAAAGACATAACAACAACAACAACAACAACAACAAACTACTTACGTAATGCAGTTTTTCCACTTTCCTCTACACCCCTGGCTGCACTGCTACAGGCTGACAGCCGTCAGTGAGCACCGACACATATTGTGGCCCAGGCCAGTCCAGTTAGTCTCTGTAAGGTCGTCTGCACACACTGTCGAGCTGCACATCATTCCTCAGACTGCAGACGCACAGCATCGTTAAAAGTCCATCCATCTGCACAGACTGTCTCTGTTGCTTCCCCCACGGGTCACTGTGAATCACTGAGGAAGGAGAGAGAGGCAGACACAGAGAATTACACTGCAAAAATTTAACACACTACTGTATTGTTTTTCCCTTTGAGTGCTCAAGGCAGAGCTCCATAGGTTAGACCATTTTTTATACTGAATAGATATTTTATATCAACACAGTTTCTTAAACCATCATTTGACTGTAATTAGATTTGCTTGTATTCATTTCTGTGTTTCTTATTCTTAAAATTGAATTATTCTGTTGACAATGAGTCTGCTCTTGGATTGTTTTTTTTCACATCCAATTTAAATTCATTATTTTGAATGTGTGCAGAATGTGACCTAGTTAATGTATGCTAATGTATGTTTGCATGCCACAAACATAAAATGAAATATTATTTTCTTTGTATATACACATATATACAGATTTATCACATGGTCTTGAATTTAAATAGTCCACTTTTTGACACTTTCTCTTTGCTTGCAAATATATTTTGCAGAGTTACGAAGCCTAAGATGTCATAACAAGTTGATCTGCAGGTTTAATTCACCGACTGTTTTACTCACTTTGCTCTCAGGGCTAAATGAAGCAGTTGCGTTAATAAGGGGCTTGAAAGAATAAACATCTAAATTAGTTGGCTGAACCGATAGTAGATGAATTGAATGAACATTTAATACAACGAGGAGGCAAAGAGAAGAGAGTGAGGGAGAGGGAGTGAAAGAGAGAAAGTAGGAGATAGATAAGAAAAGCAAGATTAGACAGCTAATTATTTAATCTCTATTTTTGTTTTTGTGACTAATGATAATTAGGAACAGTGCACAATAATTACTAATTCATAGACATGGGAGCAAACAAACTGTATTAACACAGCAGTATATATCTTGTAATCAACAATTAACAGCACAGCAAAATACTGTTTGCTTATCACATAATTCATATTGCTACCCAGTGCACTGGTAACAAACTGTGCTGGCTGATGAAAAGAACATGCACTTCATAGCCCTGTGCATGAAGACTAAATGAAAAAGTTGTGTATCTTTGAGTGTTTAAATGATTTTTAAAGGTTGTTAATTCTTTACTCAAATAATATTCTCTCAGTGTAGCCTACGACTCAAAGATATATTTCCTCTACAGAATGCTCCATCTTGTGAGGCCTTGGTTTTTTTTGGTTTTTTTTGGTAATATAGCATACAGCGGGAGGAGGCAGGGATGGATGATATGTGTGGGAACATTAATCATATGCATGTGTTTGCAAAATGTTCTCCTTCTGTTTGTGCCGCCGGGCTGCTATGCCTGCTTCACTTTTGCTTCTTAGTCACAGACAAGCGGAGGTGCAACGAAACAAGGGCAGCGTCGTACAAAGTCAGCAACTTGCTAAGAAGGAGAACATTCATGTTCATGTTCATGTTCATACTCACAAGATAGATAGATAGATAGATAGATAGATAGATAGATAGATAGATAGATAGATAGATAGATAGATAGATAGATAGGTAGATAGATAGGTAGATAGGTAGGTAGATACTGTAGATAGATAGATAGATAGATAGATATCCCTCTGGCTTCTCATGCTGTGAATGGTTTCAGTTTCATCTGGCTCCCTGCCAATGTTGACCTGGGTTAACTTAGATGTCCTCATGATATCCAGACCCCAGGAGACCATTATTCATTGTGACTTCAAAGTGATGTGTCTAACATACTGTATGTCAGTGTTGTTGCTTCTCAGCATAAAGGACACATGATCAATATCTTTGTGATGTCTTGCTGGTTTCTGTGGTCCGGTTTCCTCTCAAAGTCCAAATACATGCAGGTAAACTGGACATGGTAAATTGTCCGTATGAATGTAAGAGTCTGTCTGTCTGTCTGTCCGTCCGTCCGTCCGTCCGTCCGTCCGTCTGTCTGTAACGTTGTTTGAGCCTTGTGCAAACAAATTTGACTTTTGTGTTTTTAACCATTAGCGATTTATCATGTCACAGTTAGCTGTAATGCCAAAGAGATGTTCTGTCCCTTTTAAAGAGCTCCTAACATGCTGAGTTCATGGCGTCCATGGTGTTGAAAGGTGTGTTTAAAGACGGCACCCTACCCGTAACCTTAGTGCAACTTGGTTGAGGCTATAGCACCAATCAAATTACTAGTATTATCAAAAATTTACATATTTCCGTTTGACTGTATGGGTTTGAGAAAAAGAATAAAATCCATTAAAAGTCATATTTTGGATGTACCACAGTAATGATGGGATGCAGGCTCTGAAACAAGCACCTGGGAGCTTTATCATTCCAGCATTCAGGTCCCTGGTATTATAATGGTGGTCAAGGGTTACAGAGAATGGGATCAGGTCAGCTCACAGGCTCATCCCACCTTCCCCTCATCTAACTCAGGTATGTCACTTTCTCTTTCTTCTCCTCTAAAATATTCAGCACTCATCCCTTCATCTTCTTGACTCATGTGTCAGTCCCAGAGGAGTGATGGTAAAGATCATTTCTCATGAACACTACCTTATTTCCCCTCAGGTGATCTCTCAGAGGGGAAAAAAAGAGTCTAAGTTGCCGAATAGAGATGGCTGTTGGCCTCAGAGGGAAAAAAGAGAGGAATAAGAATGAGAAAGAGATGAGGAAAAGAGCAAAAAGGGAGGGACTTTATCGTCCGTGCTGTCAGTCAGATGTCATTCACTCACGTTCCTCTCCCAGTGCCACAAAGGTAGAACGTCAACTTCACCTGACCCGACAACTGTCTCCTCTGAAGACATGTTTCAAAATGACACAGAGCCCCATCAACTACTCATCATCGACCCTCATTAAAGAAAACCCCAGTCCTTTCATTTCTGCCACTCCAACTTATTCTCATTTCTGGACACATCAAGCTGATACGACTCGTCGAAAAGAGAAAATGGACGAGTAAGCGAACATAAAGTTAAGGCCTTTAATAGTGCTGATCGTTAAATGATGCTTGATTAGTCCTCTCTCCCTGGTTTCAAATGCTATTTGTGTGACTGTGTGCTGAGGAGGGAGACAAACAGAAAGGGTGTCAGGGTGTGAACACAATGTGAGATGATTATCAGGAAAAACTTAATTAACATTATGGACTCTTTACATTTACATCCACACCTCACTGTCTCACAACCCCCATTCCTTCTTTTCACGTTTGCCCGTCATCATCAGCTTCCACGTCTTTCCATCTCACTTGTTTTCCTATAGGACTTCAGCTACAGAAATACAACTGTCTATTTTTATACCATAGAGCAGGGCTTCAGACTTCGGAAAAGTAAAAATTTTTTGCAAAATTTATGAGTTATTGCCATCACTTTGTCTTACATTACTACTGATGATATAGGTTGTGTTGTGGGGTTGTATAACTTTACCAAAGCAGCTATAAAAAAACACATTAGAGTTATTTGAGCTTATGTGAGGTGAAATTTTGAAGAAACAAATGTGTCTCCCACACTGGGACAGTTATGGTGAGTTCTGAAAACTCACAAATAAATTGTCCCGATTGTCTAAACTTTCTCAAACCTTTGTCCTCTTTGGAAAAATCCACAATCTGGCAGGACAGGAAGTACAAAATGTTATTTTGAGCCAGTTCTGCAATCAGGTGAATCAGGCTGGTGAAAAGTGCAAATGCTGCTGCAGAGCAGAACAGGCCCGTTGCTCTGTCCCCATGCCGGCTGCCTGCTCCCAAGGGCCCACGAAGGAATAATCAGTCATTAACTGGTGCAGGCCCAGCTTCAGCTCCAGAGTGCCGTGTCCCTGGGAGGATCAATAGGCCAGGGTAATTAAAGAGCTGGCCGGGGACGGAGGGGGGCATGTTGCCAGTAAATCCACCGCAGCGACAGGATGCCTGTAGCCAGAATGACTACAGCACTGACACTGAGAATGCCTCTAAGGGAGGGTGACTGACCATACACACAAGAAACAAACACATGCACACAAACACATAAACCTAAGCCAACCACAGACAGTAATAGAGTCTGCAATCTGGCTCAAACACAAGCTTAAGCACTTTTAAAATATAACAGGACACTGAGGACTTGTGTGCATGATAGGACTATTGTGTAATTACTTGACTTGTTTAATTTTTTTTTTTTTTGAGATTTCTATTGTCATGTGGTGTAAATTGGCATAGATGATAGTAATTACTGTGATTTAGAGTTCTGTGCTGCACCCAAACACCAGAGGATTAATCGCGTCTTCTTGTGTATCCAAGTGAAGACGCAAATCTATTGAGCTGTCAGGACACATGGTGATTTAATTTCTCTAAGCTGCTTTTAGCGTGAGTAATGTTTTATTGTGGAAAAGGTAGAGGCGAGGTAAGCTGCATGAGCATGAGCCATATTGCTATTCACATCCAAAACACCAGAGATGGATTTCCTTTTTACACTACAAATGAAGTTGCTCAGATGTAAAAGTCCAATAAAGAGATGGAAGAATTACCAGAGAAAATCCTGTGGGAAAGAGTGATGTGAATGATGTTGTTTCACTGTTTGTTTGCAGAGGTATAACGTGTTTTTGCAGAGTAAAGTTCAGTTGGTGCCTTAAATCCTTGAGCATTTGCAGGCTCCGCTGGTTTCTTTAATCTGATGCATTAGTGATCCTTAATAAGTACACAGAGGTCTTGTGTTGTTGTCAACCCTCGCAGACTTATAAGACTTTTTAAATCCAGTACTTTACATTACAGCACCTCTATTCACTTAATGTAATCAGCAATACACAGTGCAAAACAAATAAACAGATAGGTGATGTACATACTCCAGAGTAGTGGGTAGCTTCGTACACTGCACTTCATGTGTACTGATAAATAATTAACCCATACATGTGTTGACAGATGTTTTTCTATGTTGAGACCATTACCATGATAACTCCAAGGTAAGAAAGCAAGTAATTTGTAACAGGAGGGTGTTAATAATCAGCGATCCAAGAAACTAATGTAATTTACTGTAGGTACTAATTTACACATTCATATACTGCAGAATGTAGTTTTTATAAGCTGTTGTCATAAATAGCAAAGTGATTGTTGCTGTTACTGTCAGTTAACCAACAGGTGTACATTAGACCCGTGTCTGCTTGATGACACATAAACCTACGTTGGTTAAAGGAGCTATTTTAAAGTTTTGCTATTGTTACATAGCCAATGTTAGAATTAACACATGTTTATTTGCAAGTCTTGCCAAGAGCTTCAGCCATTGTTGCATTTACAAAACAAGAGGTTATAATGCATATGTCTTCTGAGCAGCGCTACTTCTTCAGGACAGACTGGAGGCTACATTGACTCGTTACCGGAAAGTAACAAGATGTCCCCAAAAACTTACATATAGCTATGTTCATATTTTATTTAAACAAAGCTCTTCTACTTCTGATTACAGGTACAGTAACCTGTAATTACAACAGGTAATCAGATGTCATCATAGAGCTGTCTTGCTGCAGCAAAACTGCAATCACAACCTAGCAATATCACGATTGAAATCACTAGGTGCTTCCTCTGCCTGGTTGTGCGTAGGCTGTACAGCTACAGGGGCACAACAGCCTGGCAGCTCAGGGCAAAGAAAGCCCTCAGCCGCAAAAAGATTGCCACAAGCATTTGAAAATCCCAGGCACAACAGGAGTGTAGCAAAAGTCACATGTAAGAAGACCTGAGTTGAAAATGAAGAATTGTCTCTTTTTCCAGCTCTTGATGCTAAATACTTGCAGTTTAGTAAAAAGGCTATTCACATTCAGGTTTTGGAAAGAAAGATATCTGCATGAATGAATGAATGAATGAATGAATGAATGAATGAATGAATGAATGAATGAATGAATGAGAAAGAAAAGAAACTCAGGAGATACTTGTCCTGACCAGGTAAGCACGATTCTCTGTGACAACCCCTTGACTCCACGCTCCAGGCGCCTGCAGACAGCGGCTGTGCTTTAAAACCCTGGGTGTGGTTTCCACCCCCATTTAAATTCACCGCACAAAACAGCACACATCGCTTATGGTGCATCCACAGCACTTTGCGGCAAGTGATAAAAACACCACATCGTCGTAAACAAAACAGACTAAACACATATGACTCGTAGTTGCTGAATCCAAACAGAAAAGGTTGTGTGGTGTTTTTGCCAAAACATTAGTGCTCATAATGCTTTTCACAGTGAGACGAAAGATGAAATGAAAGGTTACAGGTTGTACATTCTGCCAACTGCTGCTGTTCACTTAATATTAGCTGACACTGAGTTTCATTCCTGCCACCTGGGTTTCCACGCCCATGTCACTACAAACAGCACAGCAACACAGCCAGAGACAGAGACAGACAGAGGGCTGTCTCAATAAGACAACTGCGAAATTTTGAAGACTGTCTATTTTATTGCATATGGAAATGGCCTAGATATTGATCACTTTAATGAGGCCCATTCAGCAGACAACATCCTATGTATTTGGTTTACTGTTGTTCCTCGTAATATCTACATGTTTTGCCCCATTAGTGGTGGGGAGGCTGAAGAGGAAGGTGTTGAAGAAATAATTAAAGAATTGAAAACGAGATACCAGCATGTTTCATCCATCTTTCCAACATATTAGTCCAAGATAGGCCAGCAACTCATGACCTTATTTCCTGAGAATATTAAAACCCAAAATGTTAATTCTTGATTTCTGTGGACTCTTTCTTTGGCATCACTGTCAGGCCTAAGTTTCCACTTGGACCAGATAATAGTAACTTTTACCCAGTTAATTGGCACAAAAATCACTGAGCATGTTTATGGTCCCCTTTCCATGATTCAAAATTACTGTATAAAGCACACTGCAGCCTGTAGTGCTGTAGTGCTTTAGCCCTTTTAACCCTTCAGTTTTATAAACGTACAGTAACTCTGCAAGACCTTTTTTCATCTGAGTTCGCCCCAGTTTCCAGATACCTTTTGATAGTGTAAGCTGCAGTGCTCAAGGATACTTTAAGTTTGTTGGCAGTTCCTTAGTAAGACAATACTTTCTCTCCTCAGAGTAAAAATAGCTCGCCTTTCCTCTGCTGAGCTGTCACTGGCCCCCCGTGATGACTGCTGAGTGTTTCACCAAATACCTAAATGTGTGGATCTATTGATTTGGAAGCTTTCAGGTCCTAATGGGGCTCTTTATTAGTGCTTTATTAATGGTACTTACATTTGAAAGGTCACCTAGTTAACCCTTTTTGTTAAAAACACGCAGACACGGGTCGCATCAGCTTTTGTTTGCTACAGGTGCCTGATGCTAATTCCAAATAACCCCATGTTTCCAATGAAATAAATACACACTCTGACATTCAGTGTCTTAATTCACTTTAATTCCCATATTCCTTACAGATGCCTTCTAATTTTGAGGTATTTACACTGGATTTGCAAGTACAGGGCTTCAGATTTCAAAGGAAATGCACGGCAAGGTGTTGCTGTTTTTAATCAACAATGAATATACTTAACACAATGAACCTATTCTGCTTCGTATGCAACACATACATCATACAGGCTCCACTATTCACTGTATTTCAAGTCCATTAGAAAACTAAACAAAATACTTATTGCAACAGGTTACACACAAGATAAACTCTTAATGCAATCAACTCTGTGAAACTCTGCAGGCGTTCCAGGCTTCAGACAAAATGAGATTAAGCGCAACAAATTGGCTTACAGTGTTTGAACAAAGTCACACCTCTGTAGAGAGTGCTTCTGTACGGCTGTAGATCTCCTGCTGCTGGGCCACAGGGAAGAGGAGAGGTCACACCACCTCTGCCCATTTATGTTTGATATCACTTTTGTACAGGCCATTATATTTCTCCCTGCCTCACAGCCTCTCTGGCACCGTCCTAAACAGATAACTGTTGTGTTTGTGTGGTTCGGTCGTTCCGACATAATGCATGGCTCAAATATTGTCGACATCAACACAAGATGATGGATTATCCTATAAAAATTTAATTAGAACCCTGTAAAGATGATTTGTCAAATATTCATATGAAATTGGGAAGTGAAAATTAGTACTGTTGTTTCAAGAAAAAATGATAATGTCTGTCTTTGGGCATATGAATAAATGCCCAAATGATATGTGTGGACGTTGTTATTTTTCTTTCTTTTTAATCCATTTGAATAATTGAAGAACTTGAAATTGTTTTTTTAATTTCTGCTTGCCAGTAGTGATCTTGTTATCCCTGATGACCTGCCATCCTGGGGTCTTTCCAAAAACACAACCTCATTGGGACCTTATCCCGTCTTCTCCCCTGAGCCCATTGATTATTTGATTTATTGATCCGACCAATGTTCTTTCCATTAAGACATACAGGAAAACTTTGTCCACTCTTGTAAGAAGATAGTAAACGGGGAAGCGGGGCGAGTAGGAGAAGCCTATTGATTTTGTGGACAGTGACTCTGATCACTTTGAACAGCCTGGGATCGACAACCCGTCCCCAGGCCGAGCAAAGCCTTGATCGGCCGGAGAGGAAAGCAGCCGATGGGCGTGTCCGTCAGCACCAAACATTCCACAAATCGACAAAAACAAGAGAGGGTATTAACTGTGATGCCCATCGATCGGTCAGCACTGCACACAGTCAGAGAGACAAGCTGGCCCATTCGATTTGTCTGGAGACAGAGACAGACCCGGTGTGATTGTAAGGAATTGCAAGCAGCAAAACGGACAGCGCAGGTCAACAGGACATTTTCAGTGGGAACACATTTTTGTAGTGAGCTGCTGGATAGACAAGAAACCAGGTGAGGGAGGGAAAGGAGGAGAAGACAGACGGAGAACATAGAATGATAGAGCGAAGGAGGAAAACACAGAACTCCATAGGGGACTGATCTAAGCAGTGTCATTAACAGTCGAGGCAGAGGTTCCCTCCTGGCTTTACTGCCCACTGTGCACCGAGGGTCATTCTTTCCACATAGATCTGTGAGCAGGAGGGAGATATATTAAGAGCTTAGGGCCAGGTTTATTCAGTTGTGTTTGGCAGAATCTCACAAGTGGGGGGTCAGCATAAACAACACAAGTTTGGAGCTGGTACACTGTCCTTTTCTTCTTGAGGCTTGACACCAAGCTGAGTGGATGCACAATGGTCATAGATTTAAACCTGCGAGTACTGAAGGTGCCCGCGGTTGCTATGGATTATTTTCTCTTTTTTTCAGCATGTGCGACATACAGTACAAATACTGTACACAGTGCAGGTTCCCCAAAGATGTCGGCAAAAGCTGCACATTTCATTGTGTCAGACATTACACCCTGCTTTCTACTTAATTTCCACAACTTCTTAACAAAGGAGGATTTTGTATTTGAAGTCACAACTCAGGATTTACTCCTTTCTTCTAGGACAGCTGAAACAAAATGGTCCTCAAAGCTGGAGTTCCTAGGAGAACAGCTTTTAGCCACGTCGGATTTTACTGCATGTTTATGTTGAAAGAATGATGACTAGAGAGATGAAGTCTGCACAGCGAGGGGAAAGCAGTGAGTAAAACAAAAGTAACTCCACCTAAATCAAACCACAGCGTGTCTCATGGAAACATGGGGCTTTTATCATTTAATACCGTCAAGTGAAGATACTACAATCAATTCATTTTACAACGGATTCTAGTTTTATGATTCCTGAACACTGGTACATAATTATGAGGCTATGAAAAAAAGGCAATCGTGATTGTTTTAGATAATTTAATTAGTTTTCATTGGACCATCAACTGAGCAGAATAAGGAAAAATTAATAAGAAAGGTGATTTCCTTTCCTTAATTTCTACAACACACAGCTAAGATCACACTGCATCATCTTATACATTTATTACATAAGGTTGTTGTCATTTAAAATTCTAACTGTGTTTTCCATTTTACAGCATCATGGCTCAAGAAACAGGATAAACACCTACAAACGCTGCTACAAATATGTTTTACTTATGTGTGTGTAGACACACAGGCACATACATGCATATGGTGTCCTCATATACAGTGTTAAATGTATATTAAATGTTATATATAAATGTTTGTGTGTGTGTGTGTGTGTGTGTGTGTGTGTGTGTGTGTGTGTGTGTGTGTGTGTGTGTGTGTGTGCGTGTTGCCAAAGAAAATCATGTCCATATTGGTATCTGTGCTCCTGCTCTTTATTTCACCTTGTATTAAATGATTGATTAATCGTGTCCACATGAATGATATCAACACCCACATTTTGTGAAATGTTTGGGTGAGCTTAATGACAGTTTGACGCAGAGCCAATCTTGAGAGCAGACAAGAGAGGTGATTGAAATTCATTGCTTTTGAATGGCTGCAATTTCTGTCCAGGTCAGAATATGCCAATTGCCACGAGCACTGGGCATTTCCCAAACCTGCAATTAAACGTGGAGCACATAAATCACTGGAGGAGGATGAACGACGGACAGGGACTTTCTAATCACAGGCATTCAGCTGTAGAAGAATGGATTTTTATTAAAATTAGACAGTCGTGAGTGGCAGATGACACTCTTTTACAGTCAAAAGGCATTTTCATTAGTAATGAGACAGGATTTTCTTAACTTTAAGTGTTTCCGAAATATATCATATTTCACAAACCTTATTGTCCCCCAATAATTAAATGGACAACTGTGAATCAGCCCTTCTCAACTCTTGTCCATCTGTCCGTCTATCTCTCCATCACAAACAAAGGCCTGGCTGGATGCAATTAACTGCACTTTGACAAGTCGTCTTATTAGCTGAAGGGCTGCTTTTGTGTCTGTAAATGATACCCAATACGTCACATGCTGTTGATCACGCTTCAGAAAAACGAAAAAAAAATGTAATCAAATTAGAGACATCTCTGCTGTGGTTCAGCATTTCAGACCTGTGATAACTAATATAACTTTTGCTTATTGTGCCACTACATTTTCACATTTTAACTTTTCATTTATCATTTCTCTGAATGCAACTAAATTATTAACCTTCCCACATGTTATGTCTGTGCTCTCCTTTTCAAACATTTTAACAACCCAAAGAATTATTTTAAATCCATCTTGGCCAAATCATCATTGTGTGCATCTCATGTATGGCCGTGACCAAAGAAACACACACAAACACACACACATATTAGGACACGGACAGGTAGCAGACAGGAGCTGTAACTCCCACTGCACAAAGCCATTATTCCTGGTGTAATTTAAGACGGCCCTTTGTAACATGGTAATTATGGCAGATGGGAAGATTTCCACATTACAGTGATATAGAATTGCTGACGGGTCGCTGGACTTCTGCAGTGAGAGGGAAGAGGTCTGTGAACATATTAACAGAATAATCTTTTATGTTTTATCTCTGAGTCGCACGCAGAGAGAATGGAGGTGGTCAGGTAGCCTTTAAATCACAGAGTCAATTACCTTGTCCATATGGGACAGCAGTGATTTGGATATTAAAGAAGGGCGGAGTTGCAAGTGAAGGGGCTGTATCAAAAGGCTCTCCCCGAGCTATCTTGTGTCCCTCAAGGCTATACTTATGAACACCTGACTGACTCTGATTCGGGGCTGCGCTGGTTGCGATAGCTTTGGCAGCAGTAGCAGGTTGAGATGAGATGGAAGATGGAGCACCTGGTCCAAAGAGAAATGTGAACATCCCCAGGGATTCTCATAATTAGCATCAGATTCACATCATAGCACCTCTGAAAATACTGTTGTGTCTGGCAGCAAATGACACCTACGTTTAATGTTTTTAAATATATACTCACATGCTGCAGTGTGAAAGAAACATAATGCTCAAGTGTCTTTTTTTGTAAGATAGGTTGATACAAGAATATGTGACATGAAAGAAAATATATATATTTTACATTGAGTATCCAGGATCAGTTGCTGAAAAGGCTCTGCAGCTAAAAAGCCTGAGATAAGTATTAGTATTTAAAGTGGCTATAATAACTATCTTTATGATAACAGTGGATCAAATGGATATACTGTATGTAATGCGGAAGGAGTTGCTTGTAGTCATGAACCTATAAAGAGATATCACCGAAATTCATCACAGCATCTTTCACTCACTCACTGTTTTGCTTTTCCAGCCCACAGCTTTATGCTTTGGTTGACGCTCGCATGCTGTCATAGTGTCATTTTAGGCCGCAGCAGGCAGCTGTTTTCAGCAAAAGAAAAAAAGCTCTAAAAATGCACTGTATGCCACCTGACCAGCACCAAACAGCAGACAAATAAAGTTAGAGACTGAGTGGTGAACAGAGTGGAGCATTTAGCAGCAAAACAGCCAGATCCCTCAGGAGTTGGTGGAAAACAAGAAGCGAGATAAAAGGAGAGCAAATATTGGACTTACATTCATCACATGAACAAAAACACAACTCCAATTGAATGATCGTGTATTTCTATATTTGCTGTAGCAGTATGTCAACCATATCAATGGGTAATAATGTCAGTGTTGTGTTCACAGTCTGTTTCCGCTGACCCTGCGTGGCCAAAGAAATCTTTATTTATTGCACATTTACGAAGGTGTGCTGTATGATGCAGTTACATATGGTGGTGCATCATACAGTCATCATGTTTTATTTTAGGTCATTAGACACGTATGTGAAGAGTCTTATTCTAATATGTGATATTTGATTCACGTAATACCCAAAATGACAGCACATGTCCGGGTAGCAGGAACCTGAAGATCTGTTGATAGAATTACCACTGATTGCACATCCTCAACATATAAGTGGATTTCCATAATTAAGTGATTAACAATTTTTTCCCTTTTATGCTTCTTATTTGTTGAAAAGATACATTAGTAAGTAATTAATCCCAACATAACACTGGTAATTAAAAGTTTAAGTAGCATTTCCTCTTCCAACGAGCCAAGATTTATTATATCTATTCTGTACATTGTGAAGAAACGGTATAGGTTTTCAAATAAAATCCATGTGATGTATTTCGGTACACCAACTGGAGACAACTGTCAAGGTTGACATGTTTTGTCCTAATAAAAGGAGACTGGGCAGATTTTGAGTTCATTGATTCAGTTACAAGAAAGCTGAGTTGTTGACATAAACGTTATTGAGAATGGCCTTTAACTTAGCTTTTGCATAATAGTCTCATACAGCTGTTAAGTGCGATCAGACTGGATCATCTGTTGACTGTCACAACTTAAACTGAATCATAAGAGCAGAGACACACAATAACATCTTGAAATAATCATCTTTAATCATGGGAACAGTTCATTTACCCGGAGATGACAAAAGCTTTCTAATTGTTATAATACATAGCTGATGTGTCTGACACTGTTTGTCCTTGTGATTATATATAATAATGTTTGAAATGATTAGTTTTATATAGTTTCAGAAACATACATAAGTGATATAAAATATAAATGGTACTTTAGACAACAGATTGTGTCCTTTTTATGATGCATGTAATAGTGTTATTTCTTAGCACCTTGTGTCTGGCTGGTCAAAATCATCCAGTGAGGTCCCAGACAGCAGTGGATAATCCAAGTGATCAAAGGGTCTTAATGCAATATGAGGTTTTTTAAAGGTCAGCTTCAGATCTGCCATTTCTTATAAGTCCTGTGCTCTCCTCTGGCCTGCTAGCCATTAAAGGTCACATCATACTACTCTCCTGCAGACAAAAAGATGGCAAAGGGCTCTGTGTGGAGGCTACCATTCTTCATCTAACAAGGGCCACAAGAGCGGACACTTCTATTATACTACATGCTGTCATACCAAATTCACAGCAAGCTTTCTCAACACTGACTTCTGTGGATACAAAGGTTTGTCCTTCAGCCACTGAAGTGATTAAAATCACTGCAGCTCCAGTGGTAGCTCTGAATTCCTGTGTAGTGTTTCACTTTGTGATGATGATGATGATGATGATGATGATGAGAATTATCCATTATTAGTCCAGTTCTGTTCAAGTGGCAACTTCTGGGGCTGAGAAATGAAGGCAACACGGAAGTGCCAAAAACTGCAGTTCCTTGAATGACCACTTGAGGCTAGACTCCCATTTTAAATGTTTACAGCCTGGTACAAAAACGGTTGTAGTCTCTGTAACTAATTTTCCCCTTCATGACAACTGTAAGGGGGGTGAACTTTTATATAAATCATCCATATACATTTTATTAAGGATTAAAGCTATACACAATTGAGGGCGTGGCCACTTTGAGTGACAGATGGGTGCCATCACAGTCTGTTAGCTTTGTGCTCAGAATCACCTCAGCTAATTCAAGTCACTGAACGTGTCCTCTGGGCTGGTTTGGAGGAATTTACATGCAGATATTGGGCAAATAATATGGCTTGCTGTGCGGTTTGAGGCGAGTAAAATTGTAGTATTATTTTATTATAAGTTAACACTAATTAGCAGTTATTGGTGTCTGCGATCACTGCACCTATCATGTTAGCTTAGTTCGTTAACTAGCAAATAAAGCCGCAAATTAATTAGCCCTGATTTAGCTGCCGAGCATGACGCCCAATTGTGCTAACGATGCTAACAGGAGCGTACACTTGCACCAGAGTCTCGGCTCCACGCATTGCCAATTTTTGGATAGGCCGGGAGTAAGGCAGAGTCAGGCACTGCCAAGATGGCGATGGCAGAGCAGGCCACTCTGAGCCTCAAAACCACTCTTCAGAAACCGATTGGTTTGAGGCTACGTCCATCTTTATTTACATTTTATGGTTCTGTTGGAGGTTTCTTCCTGTTAAAAGGTTTTCCTCTCCTGTTCAAGGAGGAAACTGTCAGATTTCTATCAATAATATTGTTAGGTCTTGGCCTTACTCCATGATAATGCATGTTATGATTTGCTGCTGTATAAACAAAATTCAGTTGAACTGAATTGACTGCACTCTGCAGCAGTGCCTTTAAATATCATCAGCACTGCTGTGGAAGGTAAATGACATCAGCTAGAATGAAAACAAATTATGCAATTTTTTAGAATACCTGTCAAATACAAGATAATGTCAGCACAGGTACACCATTATATATCACATTTAGAGCGACTACAATTCGCTCAGTTCCACTCAGTGGCAGTTATTTCTGATTTCAGTTCATTGGTTTTTCTGTTTGTTTTGCTTTTCTTTTGGTTTTTTTTTCTTGTACATGACAATACATCTTTTAAAAGAACAGTGGGTTACCAATTTTTACTGATAATGACAAAATCACAGCTCCCACTGCATGTCTTTTCAACATCCCTATTGGTATTTTTCTTTTAACGGCTTTGCAAAAACACTTTGAAATTCAAAGATGTAATTGCAGAAGATGCCATCCTAAGTATTTAGATTGAGGGGGCACGCAAATTTAGCATGCTATAAATTTTCCTCATTTTCTAAATCTGTATGATGTAACATGCTGTAAATTAGAATTTCCCACATCCTTCAACAGAAGGCTTAGAAACTTGTATGTGTGAAAGTAGTGTTATCAGTTTCTGCTCACTTGTTTTTTGTTGCATATAGTATATATGAGTTTGTTTGTTTACTGTCAGTCATTGTTCAAGGTACATATGTAAAGGTGACTAATTAATATGATGTCAATGAAAGCACATTTGCCTGAAACATTTTAGTGTACGATGCAGAGGGGCATTAGATTAATCTAAACACTTTAATTTTTGACATTTACATTAGTGTATCAGAGCAGGGAGAAAAATTGAGCTAATTAAGAAAAGAAATTAATTTAATTAATCTGTTGTGGCTTGTGGGAACCCAGCAGCATTGTGAAGGCTCATTTGACCAAATAAAGCCTACATATGTGGCGATGTGTTTGTGCGTTTTAATGCTGAAAACACTGTCAGTTGACCTATGGCATTCTTATGTCAGTGATGTTTTTCTTTGTTGTGTTGTGGAGGAAAAAGATAAGCTCTGTCAGTTTTAATTGCTAAATCGCTTTTAGTACCAAATAACGGGGGCATGTGGAATTTAACAAATAGACGTACAGGGGATGTCTGTCCTGCATAATGTTCTCGTTATCAATTTCTTAACTTCTGTACATTCCAGGAGATACTGTATTTTATGATTAGTGTTGTAAATTTACTTCTCTTCTCTTTCTTTCCATCTAGTGATGGAAAAACCATATTCAGTAGTCCCCTGACAAGAAACCTGATGCATTCAGCACAGGGGTAGGTCAAAGTAAGAGCTGCTGTGAGAGCCCTTACTCATGTCCTGTGGCTGCACTGTTTCTGGTCTATTGAGACTCTGTCAGCTCAGGAAATGTATCTCTGCTTCTTCTACAATAGACCTTATTTCTCTGCATGATTGTTGAAAATTAGTGGAAAATTACAGTGGCTTTCATTTGCAGGCACAGTCATCTAAACCTGAAAGCTCCTTAGATATCTTAATGTGATGTTGCATCAGCTACAAATGTCCAGTTTTTCAGTTAAGAAAATTGCTATCAGTGCCAACTAGCTTATCGACGTAAGAGGGTAAGTATGGATTTTGTCCATTAAACTGTGCAATACAATGCATCAAGGAGGTGATGCAAACTGGAAGAGGACATTTCCCAGAAATCTTTTTCGGTGTCAGCCAGCGAAGGCGAATACTGTACATTTTGAAATGAGGTAATTACAGTTAGCAGTGATACTCCAACAGAAAAGATGTGATAGAGACAAGAGTTAACATTGGCGTTGCTTTCCACTGCTCTTTGTGAGTGAAGGAACAAAGTTTGATGCTGAACTCGCAATGTTTTTTCTAGACTGGTAAGTAAACCACTGTTAATGCTAAGGCTGGCTATGTAGCGATAGCAAAACTTACAAACAGATCTTTCAAGAGGCATCTTTATTGAAGCTGTGCTGTGTTACAAAAGTAATGTAACAAGTTACAAGTAGTTAGTTCACACTCTCAATAAGTAATACAATTAATTTTTTCAAGTAACTTGCCAAACACTGGTTATAAATCTTTAAAAAAAGCACTACCGTTGGTTAATGTTAAATAAATGGTACTCCCTCCCTCAGTTACAAAAAGCGTGTGTGCATGTGTGTGCACATGCATGTGTGTGTTTGCATCACCATACCTGCCATAACAGAACCACGGAGACTGCAGGTTCACTTTCATTGCTAATGATTTAAGTAGAGCATAATTAGTGAGCCGTTGACAGCTGCAGAAGGACATTTGACATCAGTGAAAAGGAGATTTTGAGGAGTGATATTAATGAATAATGCAGGCTTAATATGAGATGTACGTCATGTTGGCTTTAATTTAACCATGGAGATATATTTTGATCATGTTAAGATCTTAAATCTTTTGTTGAAAACATCTAATCTGTAGAGTTAAAGCTTGTCTTCTAACATTATCCCTTCATGTTGACTCTGTACAGTTCCTTCAGTATTCTGTTTGTGCAATCCACTTTGCAATCCAACCATGTCTAATGTCCACATATGGCAGTTTGACCAGCCCAACACAGACAAAGATCCCAGCTGACTGTGGCATCACACTGCTAAGAGCGTTTTTCCTGTTAACACAGATCAACAGTGACATTCAGGATTAAATCTGTCTGCGGTCTGGTAATAAACACAAGCAACAATAGCCTGATCTGCAATTTTGCCACTTCTCTGCTTATATCCACCTACTCTCTGAACATCAATCTGTAATTGAGGTCTGGGAAATCACATTTTTTCAAATTGCATCTATAGGAAAAACTGAGAGTGAATGTTAGCAAGAAGGAAGTCTTATTTTTCTGGGTTGCAGATTTGTTTGTGTTAGAGGTGAAAGTATGGAGGAGAAGAACAAAGGCAGAAACACCTCCTCGAAGGTCATACCCTCTCCATTCATCACAAGTGTTTGTCACAGCGGTCCCCATGTCCTATAGCGTGCTACAGTCATGAATGTGCATCTTGCCCCTGTGCTCTGGGATGAATTTCTCCTTTAGCATGACAGCCACAGTGAATGTGTGTTGATTACCCGCCACATGCACTCACCGCCAATCCATAGACGACATTATTCAGGTACAAATCAGGAGCCGGAGAAGGATAATGTTTCCTGAAAAACCACTCGTGTGTTGATAACTGACACCTTAAGTCATGCATATTGATTAAGTCCTGGAGGCATTAGCAAAATCAGTTGAATCTGCAGAATGGAGAGCTGGTGTGAATGTTGCTGCAACAGTGAGTGAAAGACATTTAAAGGCATCTGAACACAAAGGGCTGTGCTGTAGTGATAGGAGATGTAAATAAACCAGCAATCAGGATGCATTAGCTTCAGCCTGAGTAGCTACGATACACCACTCTGATGGACTGCGCTCGCTAAATGAGAAACAGTGCAACCAGGTGGATGAGTCATTTTGAAGTCATGCCCTCACCAGACGGCCTCATTGTCCTCTGTGAAAACATTTTCTAGACTTATTTATGGGGAACTTTCTATCCACTTCATTGGCTCGCTTCATTTTTGCAAATTACCCTGAAAAAAGGCTCGGCCTCCAGTTAGATGTCAGTGTCTCTTCAATTATTGTTATTATGATGAGGTGTGGTGCGCTGCAGCTATCAGTACGCTTCCACCTACTGTACAATGTCCTTTTTATTTAAGTCTGAGGTGGTTATGAAGCCCATAATCTGTAATCACGGTAACAATAGCGCAGTCATGCCATTAATAAAGCGCTGCAGCACTCCAGGTGTTCTGGAACCTGATCAATGTTTGTGCAGAAGTCATGGGGACAGACAGTGTTTGCAGCAACACATTTTTCCTGGAAAACTGTCTCTGGCTTCCCGGCATCTACCTCAGCAGTGAAGAGAGAGACACCTCTTCGGATTTCCTGCTGAAATCCAATGTGGCATCTTCAGTTTCCAGAGAGGCACATTAT